>NC_137773.1:154927524-155380024 GCF_963455305.1 Plecotus auritus | reverse complement strand
CCTCTGATATGTCAATCACTCTTTTTCCCATAATCCAAAGAAAATGCATGAAAGCTATTCTGTTATTTCGGTGGAGGAGGGATTTTATTTAAGAAAAGGGAAGGAAGGCAGGAAGAAAGGGAGACATAATGGGGAAAACAATATAAAGCACACATCAATGCTTCTCAAATTTGAAAGATTTCTGTTTAATTTTTAAAATTTTAATTTATTGATTTTTTTTGAGAGAGAGAGGAAGGGAGAGAGAGGGAGGGGGGAGAGAGAGAGAAAGAGAGAGAGAGAGAGAGAGAGAGAGAGAGAGAGAGAGAGAGAGAGAGAGAGATGAATTTGTTGTTCCACTTATTTATGCATTCATCAGTTAATTCTTGTACGTGTCCTGACAGGAGATCAAACCCACAACCTTGGTGTATGGGAGGATGCTCTAACCAACTGAGCTACCCAACCAGGGCTCTATTTAATGTTGTTTAAGCTTTCTGAGCTACCAGTTGCTGCTTGAATTATATAAAAAGCAATTTCAGTAGTAAACTGAGTCCTTAAAGGTAAGAAATAATTTCCATTTTTCTCTCAACTCCAATCCTAAATTATAGCAGCCCCAAGGGCACCAGTGAGGGGAAGTGTGGCTAGGTATCTACAGACTCACCTGCTCAGTAGCCCTTTGTGAAACACCCTGAATAGCTTGGGACCTATATTTGAGAATCAGATTCTTCTTCTGTACTAGTAATTCTTAAAAGTCTACTTAGGAAGGAGCTTTGACATAGCCTGAAAGAGCCATGTGCTATTGAAAATAATGAATTGGATCCCACACTATTTCTTTGTTAATCTTTTCTTAAGCTTAAACATGCTTATAAATGAACTTTTGTAGAATTGCATTCTTCCCTTTGATGCTCATTTATCTACTAAAAAAAGCCAACTTTTCATTACATATGATAATGGAAGAGGGATATCATGGGTAAGTTAAGTTTATAAATCATCCTAAAGTCTCCCTCTATTCAATAGTTTGAACAAAAACTATGACTAAAAGTGTAAAAACATAAAAAAGAGAGGATAATAGACTAACGTGTAGGTCTCCCTGTATGGGCTAATAGGAGAACAGTGAGGAATGAAATGTTAAGAAGCCATTCAGAAAATTGTTAGTCAATGTTTATAGAAGGTCACTTCTCTTAGAGATTCTGAAAAAAAGGTGGCCATCTACAGAAATGCTCTGTAAATATCTTTGACTTGTAAAATATGCTATAGCAAAGTTGTGCACCCAGTGTATTGAAACACAGATAAGAGTATAATCAATCCACCTGAGAGTTGGAGGGGGTATGTGGAGCAGAGAATGGGTGTACAAATGGTATACAAAGGAGTTATACAATTTCCCTCAAAGAACATAGGAATCAGTGAGGAAGCAAAATGAATACATATGAATGGGCATAGTCCAACCAATTGGAAATCTGATTATCCTCTCTCCCTCCCCACATCCACTCTCTTATTAAACTCTGTCATTTCTACCATATCAGTATCTCTTGAACCTGTCACTGCTCTCCATTTTTGCTGCCATAGTATTAGTCCAGGTCCCTATTGTCCTTGACATGATGGTAAGGATGATCTAGGTCATGCAGTGATAACAAACAATCCCCATATCTCAGTAGCTTAACACAACAAAAGTTTCTTGTTGATGCAGCACATTCGACATGCATCATCTGAAGCTCTACATATCATCATCACTCAGAGACCCACGCTGAAGGAGGCTCCGGGATCACCAAGGCAGAGGTGAAAGAACAAGAGGGGTCAGCACTGGCCTTTAAAGTTTCCATAGAAATGACACCTCAGTGAACATCTCATTAACTACAGCATGTCACACAGTCACACCCAACCTCACAGGGAGACTAAAAGTGCAGTCACACCATATATCCAGAAGAAAGAAAGGAAAGGAAATGTTGGGTGCAAAACACCAATGACCACCGCCTCCAGTTTAATTGAATAGCTCCTTCATAAGTCTCCCTGCTCCCTGCCTCGCCCCCTCCAATAAATCCTCTCCACTGACCTCTCTTAAAAACAAATATGATCATCTAAACATATTATCACTCTGATTGAAAATGTTTAATGGCACATCACCTGAAATGAAGCTACACTTGTTTGGCATGTTGAACAACCTCATTTAAATCTTTTATATTTTAAAAAAATAATAATAAATAAAAATAAATAAATCTTTTATATTTTCTTCCTCATCTGCTACCACTATTGAAACCACCTTTATCAAATGGGGTTAAGAGCTAGGATTTTATAAGGAAACAGTATGGGTCTGGGGGCAATAAGATACTTCAGCGACTTAAAAGTGCAATACATATAAAATCAGCCCCCAGATATTCACAGTTAAGAGAGGGTAACCTACTGTCCCCAGTGTTTTGGCCACTGAAGCTCAGAGATTCATCACCATGGCCATAGCTTTCTAAATGGCTGTGCCTCTTTGCTTTTCTAAGCTTCACCTGCCTCACTCAGTTATTAAATGTGAACTAGGGGGCACTATCATATGAAAACACTCAACCAAGCTTCAAAATGGCAAGGTGAGATTCTAAATACCCATGGATTGCTAACCTCTGATACTAGTACAACAAAATATACCATGACAGCCCAGCACATTCCAAAACTTATTTCCCGAGCAAATGTTTTTGTTGGCCAGCTCTGAATAAAAAGATTGACTATCCTCTCAATGGACACAAAAATATTCTTGATTGAACCTAAAAGCGTGGAACAATCTTCAGACATGTGTTTAATTGGGGAAATAAAGAAAACACCCTTTAAAGAGCAATTCACAGAATTAGCAATTCCCAGTAGGTAACAGCACGTTGGTTGTTGCACCTGTGGCAAAGTTCCAGCAGTGTGGGCCATTCTGTGGCGCCAGGCTTGGACTCTTTTGTAGCAGAAACGTCATCATATGATCCATCAGTAGACAGCTCACTCCATAAATATGCACATAAATTCAAAATCTTAGTGGTGGTATTATTATTCTAATGGAAATACTGTACGTCTGAAATCAGTAGAGGTACTGTATTTAATTTGGAAGTCAAGTTTCTGTGACAATGCAAGACTGCTTTGAAGAATCCAATTTACTCTGTGGCTCCTTCATCTCTGATAATGGACTTTATTCTTTTGGTTACCTGAAAGTTGATTACATTTAGGACCTTGGAAATCATCAATAGTCAATCACTGTTTTTGGTGGATCTTAAAGAGGGTATTGTAGAGTGTGTAGTAACCCATCTATTCATTCATTCATTCTTTCAATAAATATTTATTGAATGCCTCTTCTGTGCCAGAAACCATACTAAGCTCTGGGGAACAAGCAGTGAACAAAACAGATAAAAAATATTGCCCTCATAATACTTACACTACGGGGTGTGGGGAGGGGGTGTGTGGAATAAGGGTCAGAGAGTCAGGGTCAAAGGCTGGCTCTGCCATTAGCCAAATGGATCTATTTCCTCCATAGTAAAACCATGGGGCTGGAGGAAGTTTTCAACCTAAGGTACTGCCCTAGAGGGCATTTGGAAATAAGTAGGGAGGCTTTTGTTATAATAATAACTGGGGGATGGTAGTAGCATTTAGCATTAGAGGCAAGGAATGCCAAACATCTTTAAGGAGTCTCTTACCAGAAAGTACTGTCCCACCCAAAATGCAAATCAGATTCCCTATGAAAACCCCCTGATGTTTTCTAAGCCTCCTTCCATCAATATAAATTTGGAAGAACTGGCTTCTATTTCTTCTCAAAAGAAAAACAAGTAGGTGCTTGCTATCCCAGAAGACACATCTAAAGAAGAGGATTCCTGATGATTCTTCATTTCTCTTGGATCTTCTAACTGAAAGTATAAACCTAGAGTCTTGTGAAAATGAAAACGCAAGCCAAAAACACATTTTTCATTCCAAGAACAGATTAGCATCAGAAAGGTGCCTGGATGTTTTTTTCTTCCTGAAAGAAAGTACATTAAAAGTCTCGCACAACCTTGAGACAACTATGAGCATCCTCTTTCAAAAGATGCCCTGCTCACACCACAGACCCAAGTAGCATAAATTACCTGGAATCTGAGTCCATCCTGAAAGAATTTTGTGGCTTAATTTACCAAATTGATGTTAGAACCACTCTCCAGCTCTTCCTGAACCACAGTAGATAATGTCAATGTTTTCTTAGCATTAATCTATTTATGGTGCCTAATATCTACAAATGAGTTCTATGATGATCTAACATGTTTCCCCTTTTGAATCTGCCCTTCTTTGGAGAGTCTGTTCACTTGCTTTAGGGGGAAAACTTAAATAAAATCAATGTAGGGAGAGGGCAGAAATTTTGAATTTCTAGCTAATTTCCAAAGCAATGGTGATGCTGTAGTTGCTGATCCCTAAACCTCACTTTGAGAACCACGAGTTTAGACAACATCTTTTAAGTACTTTCTGGGCTGAGCCAATGTCAAAATTATTCTGTAGCAGCAGAATGAAAAAACCAGTTCCAAAGTCTGATCCTATTTTTGATGCCTAACTTTGGTGTCAAACTTTGTCAAAGGTTGCAACTCATTCTTGTCACTCAGATGGCTGATGGGCACTAATTACTAACACAACATCAACAACAAAAAATGTATCAGTGGTGTTCTTTACACATCCCAGTGGAGGAACAAGTTTTAGGGGTAACAGTGAGAATTTCCTACTCTTTACAACCTTTTGAAAGAGTACTCTGTATCTGTACCCTCACCCAACCAAATCTGAAAGACTGAATTCAAACTCAGCACAGTGGTAACTAATAATTAAAGCCAACACTCCCCACAAATTGATTGGATTCTGGCTGAATTTGACAGAAATGGGTTTTTCACAAGGTCATGCTGCCCTTCAGGATATCGTGGGTGAGATGCTATTGACCTGCAATCTGAACTTCCTAACGTCAGGATGTGCTACAGCACAGATTTGCAAGACTTGGTGGAAGGACTGAGGGAGAGTCCTAACTCTTTTCTGCCAGTAACAATGAGTCAGGGATTTGAACTCTGAAGATCCCTTAGCTACAGATTGGGGAGAGGAAGACCTGCTCCGAGGCAGGTTGTGAGGACTTAATGGAATTACATACATAAAAGAACATTGTAAATAGTGGAGCTCTATACAAGGCAAGCTTTTTAACCTGCAGAGAGTTTATTTATTTAACAGTAAGCCATAGGGAATAGTTCTCTTCTGTTTATACCTGAAACTTCACGCAACAGCCTGAAGGGGTTAGAATTTTCTGAATTAAATTGATATACAGGTATGCAGAGAAATATAAAGATGAGGGTTTTTTTTAATGTAGGTTAACTATACCTACAGCCTAAACAACACATTCTTTCTGATTAGAGATCCAAGTGGAGTTCAGGTCTTTGGTCATTCATATTAGTTTCCTTCATCTTTTTAAAACACGCGTACATAGCCTGCAGTATTTCTGAAATTCCCATGGCGGAGACAGGTGTCTCCCACCAGTGTCATCTAACGTAAGTGTATATGCTTGACGTGTAGTAACTTGAAAATGTATTTATACTTTACATTGTGTAGTTTTGAACTTTGAAAAAAGACTCACTATCTAATTTTAAGGCTTACTATAAAGCTACATTAACCAAAACAGTGTGCTATTAAAGACAAAATAGACATTTAAATCGATGGAACAGACTACAAAGTATAGAAATAGACCTATAAATATAGTCAACTGATTTTCAAGGAAAGAGAAAATATGAGTAATTTAATGGAGAGAGAATAATGTTTCAAAAATGGTGCTAAAACAACTGGACTGGTATAGAAAATGGAACAAGAACAATCCAAAACCTTGATCTGTACTTGGGTTGTATACAAAAGCCAACTCAAAATGTGTCACAGATTTAAGTGTAAAATTAGAAAATGTAGGAGTAAATATTTGTGTTTCACAAAAGAAGAGTTTCTTAGATAATAACACCAAAAATATGATCCATAAAAGAAAAAAATTGACTTCATCAAAGTCACTTGATAAATTGAACTTCCTCAAACTAAGAAATTCTGTTCTTTGGAAGACACTATAAAGAGAATTAAAACATAAATTTTTTGTTTTTGTTTTTTATTGTGTTTTTTCTTTGTGGATTAAGGTATTACATATGTGTTCTTATCCCCCCCATTGACCCCCCTATATCCCCACTCATGCCCTCACCCCCCTGGTGTCTGTGTCCATTGGTTAGGCTTATATGCATGCATACAAGTCCTTTGATTGATCTCTCCCCCTTAACCACAACCTCCCCTACCTTCCCTCTGAGATTTGACAGTCTGATCAAAGACAAGTTATAGGCTTAAAGAAAATATTTGCAAATTGAATATCTGATTAAGGGCTTTATCTAGGATTTTTTTAAAGAAACAACTCTCAAAACTGAATAATAAGAAAACAACAACCCATTTTTTTTAAATGGGCAAAACATTTTAACAGAAATTTCAAAAATGTATAAACAGCAAATAAATACCTGAAAAGACACTTGGTGTCATTATTCACTGGAGAAATACAAGGAAAAACCACTATACAATGAATAGAAAGGCTAAAATTAAAAACAAAAATATGTGACTATACCAAATGTTGGGAGGATGTGGAGCTGCTGGAACTTTCATTCACTGATGGATGGGGATGCAAAATGGTACAGCCACCTGGAAAAGTGTGTAGCCATTTCTTGTAAAGATAAATATATACTTACCACACAACCCAGCAATCACATTCTTAAGTATGTACCCAAGTTAAATAAAAATTTACTTTTCAGCCCTAACCGGTTTGGCTCAGTGGATAGAGCATCAGCCTGCGGACTGAAAGGTCCCGGGTTCGATTCCGGTCAAGGGCACGTACCTTAGTTGCGGGCACATCCCCAATAGGAGGTGTGCAGGAGGCAGCTGATCGATGTTTCTCTCTCATCAATGTTTCTAACTCTCTATCACTCTCTCATCCTCTCTGTAAAAAATCAATAAGATATATATATTTAAAAAAATTTGCTTTTCAGAGAAAACCATGCTCATGAATCTTTAGAGCAGGCTTATTTGTAATTTCTCACAACTGGAAACAACCCAAATGCCCCGCAACTGTGCAACTGTGTAGTGGATAAACAGACCATGATACACCTATACAATGGGATGTTATTTAATTACAATGACTAGAGTACTGATATACACACAACATGGATGGACCTCAAATACATTAAGATACATGGAAGTAGCCAGACCCAAAGTCTACCTACTATATCATTCCATTTATCTGACAAAAAAATAGACCAGTAATTGCAAGGGAATGAGTATGGGGGACAGGTTG
This sequence comes from Plecotus auritus, assembly GCF_963455305.1. Lineage (NCBI taxonomy): Eukaryota > Metazoa > Chordata > Mammalia > Chiroptera > Vespertilionidae > Plecotus > Plecotus auritus. Next base: position 155,372,739 of record NC_137773.1, on the reverse strand, counting down.
TCAACAAAGGGGCCACTCAGAGAAAATACTTTTTTAGAATGATAAAACTACTCTATGTCTTTATTGTTGAAATGGTTATACGACTCTGTATCTGTCAAATCTTGCAGAAATATACACTAACAAGGTCATTTAACTGTATATAAATTATACCTCATTAAAAATGAAGAACATGGCCGAAACCAGTTTGGCTCAGTGGCTAGAGCGTCGGCCTGTGAACTGAAGAGTCCCAGGTTCGATTCCGGTCAAGGGCATGTACCTTGGTTGCGGGCACAACCCTGGTGGGGGGTGTTGCAGGAGGCAGCTGATCGATGTTTCTCTCTCATCGATGTTTCTGGCTCTCTATCCCTCTCCCTTCCTCTCTGTAAAAAATCAATAAAATATATTTTTAAAAAAATGAAGAACATGTACCATTCCACTTCCAAAAGTAAGATTATATTAATAATTAAATGCAGTCTTGAAAGGGCACACCGTCTTTTTTGCCTTCCTCTGGGATAACAACGCAGTGGGTATAAATAGGCATGGGCACTGCAATAGATTGAGAATCGCTGTTAGAGATGCTGTCCCGCCCCCACCTTCCTGCGCCAGTTCTATGTAAACCACTGTTCTAGAATAAACTAGTAGATGTGAAGTAATTATTGACCTTCACCCATCCACCAAGGACCTGAAGTAAGAACGAGGCTGTGCAATGTCCACCAGGAGGCAACTCAGAAAGCATGCCGAGCCCTGCCGGGGAGCTGGGCTCAGACCACAGCTGCTGAAGGCTTCCAGTTCCGGAAAGCAATGGCCAGGTGCCCCACCAAAAGATGTGGCCGGTGACATGGCTTTTAATGACACAGAGCCCCTGCAGGGCTATTCCAGTGCTGTGAAATAAGGAAGTGGTGCAAATAATAACAACATCAGTAACCACTGGAATTTATTGAGCACTTGTATCCTTGTGCTTTACACACACGGTCTAATCTTCACGGTTACTCTATGACGTAGATACGCTAAGGATAATCTATTTCTCAGAATCAAGGAAAACAAGCACAGAAACGTGAAGTAGGGGTCCCCAAATCCCACAGTTACTGTACGGTGGGGGTCAGTATTTCAGGCAGAGCTCTGAATCCAGTTCTCTTAACCAGGGGGAAAAAAATAAGAAAGTTTTCTCTTTTTGTTTGAAAGTCTTTTAAAGTGTTCTTGGAGGTGCCTGAAGAGCCGGTACAGCCAACTGGAATGGCTCCTAACCCTTATTACTAATATCACATATGTAACTTTAATCTAAAACAACTCCCTTGCCCCCCTCCTCTTTGTTAATGTTTATCTCCCCCCATGCACCGGCCACTCGTGTACAACTTAAGATCTCACAACCTCTCTCTTCATCAGGCAACGATGCTACCAAAAATAAGCACACATAACTAAAAAGGTGGAAGCAAGAGGTTGGGGGAGAACCTGTCAGCATATTTGGAAATGCACAATAAAGAACTGGTAGAATGGCTTTAACTTTCCCAAATCTCATGGCTGGGGACATTTGGAATAAACAATGGCCCACTGGGCCATCCTGCAGCAGGCTGCAGAACTGGACCGAGGCCACGTGTGGGGAGGCGGTGCAAGGTTTCAGTTCTATGGCACCAACATGCGGCACTTGACAGCAGCGGTTGCGAGAGAAAGAGAAAGAGGTGGGGGTCACAATGTGAACGTGCTTGCCTAAGGAAGCTGCAGGCACTCTTCCAGAGCCTGAGCCACACTCAGCTCAAACTGCGCAAAGGGCTCCGGTTTCACACTGCTCTTCCTTTCCCAAGGTTGACACTGAGCGCCCCCCATAGGATTTCTCAGAGGGCCAGCAGGTTAGTGTGCATGGGCATTGCTCGTGTGCTTGCCTCCCCGCACATCCCAAAGGGACCAGTGGCAAAGGGTAGAGGGGCATTTTAGACAACCCCCCTCATCCTCCAAGTTTGCAAAATAGCATCAGCACTAATAAGTGAATGAACCACAAGAACGGGCCGTGTATGGCTTTCATGGAGATGCAGAGAGCAGTGGGGCCTGCAGTGTGCACTGCCTCTTCCAGGTACAGCTTCAATGATTTTTATCTCAGCTTGGAACACAAAGTGTGTTCTGATACTAATACTGATAAAAGCATAAAGGCTGGCGCCATCTGCCATGGCAACTATCAAGATGGCAGATGCTTTTCATCAGCTTTATCTGAACTTTGCATTAATGGGAATTCAGACTGTGGGTACATTTTCAAAAAAAAGAAAAGGACATTAAAATGATAGCACTTCTCTGAATAGAACCAATTCATCAAATATCAACCTATTCTCACCGCCTTTATCTCGCTTGTAAGGGAAATAAGGGGGAAAGGATCTTGCTCTGCTTTGCGTGGTTGCTGATGTGTGTTTTTCGTTTTCCTGTATGCGCACCGCTCCACTTGTCTTGTGGCTCTATCCGGACTACTCCCAATGGCTCTGACCCTGGGGAATTGTCTGTATAGGGGGCTGTCACCTCCAAGCAGTCCTGCTGCTGCCCTAGCAAATGGGATTTAAATGTGCAGTTTCTAAGGGCAGGGCAAGCAAGAAAATAGCGAATGAGTGTTCAGAGCATACCACAGGTAATAACAGAGGCTTTTTTCAAATTTAAGGAAGAAGAATAAGAAGAGAGGGACATCACCCTGGCCAGTTTGGCTCAGTGGATAGAGCATCGGCCTGCGGACTGAGGGGTCCCAGGTTCGATTCCGGTCAAGGGCATGTACCTTGGTTGTGGGCACATCCCTGGTAGGGGGTGTGCAGGAGGCAGCTGATCGATGTTTCTCTCTCATCGATGTTTCTAACTCTCTATCCCTCTCCCTTCCTCTCTGTAAAAAATCAATAAAATATATTTTTTAAAAAAGAAGAGAGGGAAATAAATGATGTTCCAGTGGGGCTTCCTGGAACTAATATATAATACATGTATATGCATATTTTGAAGTTCACAGTATAGAACAGGTACACCTCTCCATTCATTAGCCCCAGAACAGGACAATTCACTATACGTATTTCAAAAAGATGCTATTTACATTCAGCCCATGAGTTCAGCTACATTGGCCAGGAGTGCATATAGAATGTATAAATACATGATGGTAATAGGCTGTGTCCATGATTCTGTTATGCTTCTCTAGTTTATTGTACATTATTTTTCCATAGGGTGTTTTTCCTCCTTTTTGGCTTGTTAACTAAGTGCATATTTTATCTATCTTTCTCTAAATGTATTTATTTGAGAAAGTTTACTCAGACTTAAATATTGGATTTAAAATATATTAGAATATATTTTAATTCTATGTTTGACGCATATGTAGTATACATACATCAAACATAGAAATAAGTATATATAAAGCATAGAAATACACTGAGTGGCCAGATTATTATGATCTCTGAATGCATAATAATCTGGCCACTCAGTGTATATCCTATATAATAAAAGGCTAATATGCAAATTGTCCCCTCGACCAGGAGTTCGACCAGCAGGCAGGCCAGCCAATTGCCCATGTCCCCTCCTCCTGGCCAGGCTGGCCAGACCCCACCCATGTACGAATTCATGCACCAGGCCTCATACATACACACACACACACACACACACACACACACACACACACACACTGAGTGGCCAGATTATTATGCGTTCAGAGATCATAATAATCTGGCCACTCAGTGTATATGTACATAAACATAACTACACAAACTTGACCATGTATGTATACATACATATTCTAACATATAGCTTAGTAATAAAATAAACAGCAGCAAGTAAATTAGAAAGGAATGAACACACAATGGACATATACAAGTATTTAAAGTCAAAAACTTTAGGACTACACAAATGACTACCAGGTATTGAAGAAAGCCCTTTGAAAAGAATTTTTCTCACTCTGAAAAGAAAAAAGAGGAAAACCAAAACCAGAATAGGTGACTAGAAAAAAACTATAACAGTAGCACCATGGAAGGGTCATGAGCTCTTCTGAGAAACGTGAGCTGGACCACTGACCTCCATCTGGCTCAGGGGAGCAGAGACCATGTCCAGCCTTCCCAGTCGAGTGGAGTAGCCCACCTTCAGCTACTCACACAGAGAGAGCTCTTTGAGAATCCTCATCTTCTTCATTGTGACCAAGCTAAGGGTGGGTTTCCCCAACATGATCAGAGGAGTACTTCCCCCTGTACTTTCTCCAGACAAAGATTCACTCTCAGATCTGTTTCCAATTTTTGTTTGTAAATGGAAGGGGAGAGAGAGAGAGAGGAGGAGGAGGAGGTCGAGGAGGAGGAGGAGGAGGAGGAGGAGGAGGAGGAGAAGAAAGAAAGAAAGAAAGAAAGAAAGAAAGAAAGAAAGAAAGAAAGAAAGAAAGAAAGAAAGAAAGAAAGAAAGAAAGAAAGAAAGCAGCCTACACCAGAACATAATTGTTGGCTGACATACATGCTCTGCACTGAATCCCACACATCATTAGAAGGTAAAAGTCTATACTCCATGAACAAGCAACAGAGTTTTGCTTGAATTTTTAGCCTACCCAATTGTCTACTTTTCAAATAAAAAGGAGAAGATATTTTAAGAAACAAGCAAACTCATTGCAAACACCTTCATCTGTCCATCATCGTCTCATTTAATAATTTATAACTTTCCGTGGGCTGAAAAGTGACCCTCAGCTCCCTCTATAGAGTCTCAGTGTGAGGCTCTGTTTTAGAAGCAAAAAGGGCTAAACTCCACTTGTTTTTCGTAAGGAAAAACAAAGTTTTAATAGATCTTTTTGTTACAATAAATGAATAAATAACTACTTAGTCCTAACAACCCAATTAGGTATTAAATTAACAAGATTATATTTGTGAAAGGGACCCAAAAAAAGAGAGAGAGAAAGAGAGAGATAAACTCATACAAAAGGAAATGCTATTACATACTGGGAGCAAATCTGTAGCAATCGGACATAAATGCAAATCTTATCAGAATGAGATGATTAAAGGCAGGCTGACACAAAGGAATAATAAAAGGCCCAATGATAAGAGAGTGTCTTAAGGAGCAGAAAACATGTGAAGAACCCGGTTCAAATGCTAGCTTTAGCACTGGCTCTGTATTCTTCCACATGTTACTTATTGTCTCTGATCTTTGAGATCTCTCATAAAATCGGGGTTGAATTTTAATCTTCCTTGGACATTTTATGTTTTTACTTTTTCTTTATTTCATTTTATTCTTTTCCCTTGGGCTTTTTAAGTGAAATGTGAAAAATTAGTGTAGAGTACCAAGTAGAAGCGCCAACTTTTTGTTTTACCCAGTAAGGACAATAAAAGTCATATTCATAGCCAAAATTTCATAAAAGATAGGACATTTTAAACCCCTGAATAAGAAGACATAAAATTGAATAAAGAACAGCCTTTTACTTGGAAGAAACTTCATTTTATAAGTTGTTTTTCTCATTGCAACATAAGCCAGTGAAAACTCTGTCCCAGGCTGGTCCCCATCCACACATGGGCATTTGAGAGTTGCTGCAAGTGAGGTTCCTTTCTATCGCTAACAAGTCTGTGATTCTCAATCTTGATGTCCTTTCTAAAATCCTACTTCCAAATGAAATACAATCCAATCAACTCAATCCCACTGCTTTGCTGGTGAGCAGTGATAGCTATGTTTACACAAAAGGCAGACTTGAGGGCGAGACAAATGAACTTTTTCATTTGTACAGTAAACATATCTCTGAAAAGTTTCATATAAACTCATTTTTGTATACCAATCATACTTTAAAGGCACCACAGGAATTTTTTATTCAAATCAATCTTATAGGGACCTTTCCTTTTAAAAGAATTATATTTAGAAAGTAAATAATAACCTATTAATCGATCTTCTGTATAAACCTGCATTCTCACATACTTAAGCAAGGTTCATATGTATCATAAAAGATCATCTGATAAAGGCCAGCATAGTACTATGAATTTATTTACCCTGAAGGTCTAATTATATTTCTCATGAACAGATCACTCACTATAAATCTCCTCAAAATAATATAAATATTTTAAAGTATTGGAAAAAGCACGACTCAGAACAATAATAAAATAATAGCTCATTTACATTGAGCGCGTATTTTTTCTTAAGGGCTTTATATGTATCATTTCAGTTAATCCTCAAAAATCCTATGAAATAGATTATATAATTATTCCCATTTTACAGATGACAAAATTGAGGCACAGAGTAAACAACTAGATTAAGTCTAGGCATCTAGGAAGTGGTGGAACCAGAACTGAAAACCAGAGAGTCTGACTCCAGAGGGCACTCTTATCCATTCTGCTCTTCAACTGTGAAGAGCTCTGTACCTCCACCTAGAAGGCTACCGATGGATCCGTGGTGAAATTTTCCCCTGGAAATGATTTCATGAAGTTACTATAGTTACTAACCACCAGCCCCCAAGGAGCAATGACGATGGCAGTGTAATCATACTCACCTGCCTTCCCAATTTGTTGAACTATAGTAGTGGTCCTCAAACACCAGTGCATAAAATCACCTGGGGTACTTGCAAAAAAATGCAAATATTAAGGCCCCATCACCAGAATTTGGGATTCACTCTGGCTTAGGTGAGTGTAAATGTTATGTGGCAATACCATGAGCCATTAAAGGCTCATATTTGATTTTTAGGCCTCACTTTTCCTCTATGGTAATGGCATTCCAGAATGGAAGTCTACTTTAGCTGAGCCCATTCATGGAACTAATTTTTAAAAAATACCCCTGGGTTATCTCAATGTAGATGTTCTTTGGACCTCACTTATAGACAACCTGAATTAGATGGTGTCTAAGTTTCCTTCTAGCTTCAGCTCTTTGAATTTATCCTTATAAGTAATGTTTCAAGCTTATATTCTCTGTAATAGTGGAGTTTGCCAATATTTGCCTATCCTATATAATAAAAGCCTAATATGCTAAGTGTCTGGTTGACTGGTCAGCTGTTCAACCAAGCAAAGTGTAATATGCTAATGATATGCTAAGGCCACTCAACCACTCGCTATGACGTGCACTGACCACTAGGGGGCACACAGTGGACCTGATGTGCACTGACCACCAGGGGGCAGACGCTCCAACCAGTAGGTTAGCTTGCTGCTGGGTTCCGGCCTATCGGGACTGAGCAAGATAGGCTGGACACACCCTGGAGCCCTCCTGTGGTCCCTCCCCGGCTGGCCAACCTCCCGCATTTCTCCCTGGCCCTAATTGTGCACTGGTGGGGTCCCTTGGCCTGGCCTGCACCCTCTCACAATCTGGGACCCCTCAGGGGATGTCAGAGAGCCAGTTCCGGCCCAATCCTGCAGCCAGGCTGAGGAACCCCACTCGTGCATGAATTTGTGCACCGGGCCTCTAGTATACTATAAATAGAGTGCTCTATGCACAATGACAAAGTATAAGAAGATATATTAGCTCTCACCTTTTTCATTCATTCATCGTGTGTGTGTGTGTGTGTGTGTGTGTGTGTGTGTGTGTGTGTGTATCCTATATAAAAAAAGCCTAATATGCAAATTGTCCCCTCGACCAGGAGTTTGACCAGGGGGTGGGGCTGGCAGTAGCAGGAAGCTGAGAGAAGGGAGGAGCCCTGGCCAGCAGCCAGCAGCCAGCAGCCGCTAGGGACCCTACCCGTGCACAAATTTCGTGCACTGGGCCTCTGGTATATATAACTCAAACAACATGTATCACTTAGTGAACTAAGTGCTAGGGATTTAATGATAAATGAAACAGATATCATTCTTGCCCATATGGATCTGACAGTCTAAAGGGAAAGACCTATACTAAAGAGTTGTTAGCCATCTGATAAGAGTTATAAGGAGGAAATAAAAGTTGCAAAGGAGCACATAATAGGGAGGGAGATCTGTATTAGTCATGTTAAGTTAGGATATGCTATAGTAACAAATAACCAAACTCAACACAACAAAGATTTTTCCTCATCTGTGCTCCCTATTCAACACAGGGTTCTGCACTCCTCATGGTCCTATAGGGACTCAGGCTGACAGCAGAGGACAACTAGAATGGTATAAAGGGGTCTCAAATATGGGCGTTTTTAACATTCCACCTGGATGTTTCTTATCACCTAAAGGAGAAGGGAGAAGGAGAATCAGATGCAAGCTTTCACTGCTCATAAAATTACCATGTGCCTCTTCTGCTCTCCATTTATTGGCTGGAAAATGTCACATGATTCTGCCTATGTGTAAGGGGGCTAGGAAATATAGGGGAGCAACTGGAATGTTTGTCAAGCATTACTGAGTCTGCCCAATAATCATGGGAGTCAGAGAAGTCTCTTCTGAAATAGAGAAGTCTAAACTAAGACTTGAGGTCAGGTGAAGGGGAGGGAAGGTAGAGAAAAGATGCTCAGGCAGAGGGAAAACAAACATGTGAAGGCCCAGAGGCAAGAGAAGCATGGCAAGCCTGAAGAATTAAAAGCCTGTAACAGGGCTATATGGCAGAGATTGGAGCAAAGACTAAACAGGGTGTGTAACATATTGCTTTATCCTGAGGGAGATAGAAAGTCATTTGAAGGGTTTTTCATTTGAATTTCACCTTTTCATAATAATTTTAGATCTAATCAAGTCATTAATTTTACTTGCTGGTGACCTCTTAAAGTGACTATAAATGGTGTATATTTTAAAAAGCAGTGTAGAGGGGCACCATTAGAAGATGTTCCTGGACGTAAAATATGACTTCTTACTCATAATTTCCTAATGAGATTGTCCAAGTGATAATCTGTTAATTACTAAATCCTAATCCTTGTAACAGTGGTTTTTCTTTCTTGGCTAGCTAATGCCAGACCCAAAGCTAGAACTCCAAGTAACTTTGCAAGTTTCCTTTGTACTAAACTCTTACCCAAGTTTCTTTCACAGCCAATAAAATCAGATCTTTGCAAACTATAAATTTCTATACTAATATTATTGTTGCTGTAACTGCTTATCTAAAACACCACACACAAAACCATAGCACATTGCTAAGTAAAACAATAAATAATTTCAGACTTTTTTGTAATTATAAGTTGAATGTTCCAAACTTCGCCATCTTGTACCTACCATGTAAGTTTCTTACATCAGTTAGGAATGATTTTTATCTGCTCACTACAGAAACTGGATGTAACAGTGGCCCCAATAAGAGAAAAGATGATTATCTGCTCATACATATGAAATCCAGGATTGGTATAGAGGCCAACAACATACTGTTAGTCCAGTCAACAACTGAATAATCCCCAAAAGCAAATGTGAATTGCCCATTTTAGGAGAAAGAAACTGTTCGGGATTTTTAGACGTTAATTTTCTAATTTCTAAGAAGTCATAAGATCCTGTCTCTGCTTGCATGCCATTATGGAAACTTCCACTTTCTGGACATTCTCCAAAATGGTGCCTAAGAGTAACAGAGAAAGATTATACCAAATCCTGTAAACAATATAACCATAATCCAACAATCTAACATCATTGCATATAATTTTTTACAATATTTCTGATTGCCTGATCATAGGCTTCTGAAGTAGAAATGCAAGCTCTGAACATGCAATGGCAAAATGCCCTTCAGAAAGGTTGGAAGCATTTTTATTATCACTTGTAGGGGATGACAGCTTTTCTCACCACCGAATCTCCAGAGTTGAGAATATTCTACTTTTTTCGCCTCAAAGGTAAGGAATGAGGAAAGAGAAGGGATGTACAAATGGCATTGAAATGTTGTTTCAGTTTTCACCCTTCGAGTCATGACTGGCAGCTATGAAATGCAAACCAACAAGTGTGATCACGTTACAATGGAGGTTGCTGGAGGAACAGCTCCATGCGGGATGCCATGAAAGCAGCCCCATAAAATGGCCTTCATCAGTGAGACAAGGAAATTATTGCAATCAGGAAGGTTCATCAGAGGACAACTAGAATGGCATAAAGGGGTCTCAAATATGGGCATTTTTAAAAATCTTGCCTAGCTCATTTTGATACCTACTTTTTCTCAGTACACACACACACACACACACACACACACAATCTCTTAAGAATAATTGCATAAAAAGTTGTTCCTATCCATATATTTCTAATAGTTTCATATTTATTTTTTTAATAAACAATGTGCTAACCAAGTTATTAGAATTTATTTGATTTCTGAGATCAAACTGACAGATTAGCTGACTACAGTGGATAAAACTGCCCCCAAATTCCCAGTTCCTCTAGCACTTTTGGAATAAATATGCACATCTAAAATGAATACAACTATTTCCAACATGGAGGCATGGTTTAAAACAAATATTTAAATTTTACAATTATTATATGAATATATTCAAGGGAAGCATAGGATTGGTATAATGGTTTGTGATTGGGTGAAATTATTTAAGCAAGATGTTGGGGAGAGATTGAACTTTAGTAATGTAAAGAAATGGAGAAATGAAATTTGGAAGATGTTGAAACAAACTTGAAATGACTGGGAAGGGAGAGAAAGGAACAAATATGTCAAGGAAGATCAAATCTAGCAGAGGTAGGTGGGTGACAAGAAGGCAAATAAATGGCAGAGGATTACTTCAAACAGGCAAATCCAGTTTACATTGCTGGAGGCCTTCAATCAATCAAGAAGACTGATTAGATTAGAGCCATGAAGAGCCACTGGAGGACTGAGTCACGGAATACCATGATCCCAGTGCCAGGCATGAGAAAGTATTTGGGCAATCATGTGCAGAATAACTTGGAGTCAAGAAAGAAGAATGTTCTGGTGATCAAAAAGTAAACCAGAAACTGGGTGTAGTAGAGCTACAGGGAAGAACTCGAAGACTCAAGGAGCATCAGCAAGGGGCACAGGAAATATCACAGCAGCTCCCAGAACAGGTCCACTGGGGGCAGTGCTCATCGCTGGCAAAGGCACCAACATGGAAGCAGGCTTCTTTGAGCATGGCCATTGCTTCTCTTGCACCCTGAAAACCTGAGCCATTTACCTCCTGAGTTCATTAGGGCTCTCTCATATCTGAGTGTCTCCAAACACCTCTTGAGTCTATTTATATCTTCAGCAGGCATGGTTTCTTAGCATAAGCAGTTGCCTTTTGCAGGTGGCTATTTGTGACCAAGGATAGAGAGAAAGGTACTGAAGATTGCCCTGAAGTTTGGGGCTTAATGGGTTAGTGGATAATAAAGACAGCGCAGGAAGAAAGAGCAGAAGGGGAAAATTCCGGCCGTGGAGGAATAGGAAATGGGATCCTGGTTGCACAGCCCAGAATGCAGGTCAACAACAATTACTGTGTTAGAATGGAGGGGGCTGGAGGAGAGCCTCCATTTGGAATGCAGTGAGGGCAGTCCGACAAGACGGATCGCATTAATATGAAAAGAATATTATTGAAATCAAGAAGGTACAACAGAGGGCAACCAGAATGATACAAAGACTCAAGGATCTTAATTATTTACAAAGGTTGGAATCATAGTTGCTCTACTTTGTGTAAAAAAAAAAAAAAAAAAAGAAAGAAAGAAAATGTAAAGGGAATTTACTAAGAATGTCCTCAATTCCAAGGTAGCCAAACAGAAGGAGATTTGCAAGGACTAAATGCCAAAGAGAAAGAAAAAAAGAAGGGGTATATACTTAATCCCAGAAAGAACATGGTATTATGTTAGTTTTAGTGAGATTTATTTACAAAGACAGGGGTAAATTTACAGTGAAACTACTATGCAGGTTCAGATTGCTAATATATGTGTACTGTACATATGCATATGTGTTATTTATACAAATACTATATATTTTAAAGAGATAAGCATTACAAAGGAACGTAATTATGGGGTGGCGCAATTGCAGACTCAACTAGACTTACTGAGATTTCCTGTTCTAAAATTTCCTGTGTGCCATAGCCCTTCCATGTAATTTTCAATGTTTTGAGTGCCCATTGGCAATACAGACTAACCACTAAAACAATCTAGCAAGATATTCCAGTGAAACTTACAGGAAAGTAAAACTGATCTTGAGCTGTCAAAACACCACTTAAAATACAGCATACTGACAATCAGTCAAACTAAGGAACCTCTGAAGAATGCTTTTTGAGGAAGAACCCAAAGGATTATTAAAAACCCATTTCACCTTGGCCACCAGGTAGCAAACCCATATCAAACTCACAATGGACTTTATATTTTCAATCTATGTTTTGGCCCAATTGTTACGTAAACAACAATACTTGCTGAATTTCTGTCGTGCACTCTGCAATCACGAAATAAAACAGAAATACGCAGCATGGTCCTGCATCCAAGAAGTCAATAAAGTAGTAAGCTTTCCTTGCTCACAAGTGTATCCCCAGGACTGAGCCCTGTGCTTAGCCCTTAATAGGTGGTCAATAAATCAGAAATAATAAGTGGAGAATATCAGCTACTGTTTATGGAAAACCTACTAAGAGCTAGGCTTTGGAGATACATTCTCACATTTAATCTTCATGAAGATCCTGTGAAGTAGGTAGTTTGAACCCTATATAATGGAGGCACAGAGAGGCTAAGTACATCATCTAAGGTCACACAGCCTGTAAGTTGCAAAAACAGGACATAGCCCAGAACTGTGTTGCTTCCCTTTAAGCCATCGTGCGTCCTGTAACCTAGTTGTGAAAACAAGATAAATGCAAGTGAAACAACAGTAAAAGATACAAAATGCAAAATACTTAAAAGCAAGGGAATATGGTTCAGACTGCACATGTTAGAGAGATTCAGAGCAGATAAACCTGGAGTGGTCAGGACCTTCTTAGAAATGGGACCAGGGAATAGGCCTTGAACAATGAAAGGATCAGAGGAAAAGGTCACCCCAAATCAGCTGTGTGGTTATTTAGTGGGAAAATGCTAATGGTTGCCAAACCTGGCTGGGAAAGTCTGCATTAGGGTTAAAGAAACCTACTGGTACAGGACATTGCTATGTATATTTCCCTCCTGATAATCCCTTTGGGATAGGAAGAGGGGAAATGTTTAAAACTGCTGACCCTGGCTTCTGAGACTTCTGGGGGGAAAGTGGGTATAACTAACAATAAGGAGAGGGTAAAGTTTTATACTATGTTCCACCTCTGCCTGAGATTTCAGCTGCCCCAGGTGAAAGGAGAGGTAATTTCAAAATATGGAACAGTGCTTCGTACCGTGAAAGCTATGCTGTTCAAGGTAATAGCCACCACTGGCCTTTGTGAAATGTGGCCAGACCAAAATGAGAGGTTCCATATGTGTAAAATACACAACATTTTTAAAGACAATGAACAAAGGAACATAAAATATCCCATCAGTTTTATATTGATCACATATTGATAATATTTTGCAGGTATTGAGTTAACTACAATATAGCATCTTGAGAAACAATTTTACTTGTTTCTTTTTATTTTTTTAATGTGGCTACTGGAAATTTTTTAAATATTACGTGGCTCACTATGTATTTCTATTGGTCATGTATGTAACAGTTTGCTAGGGATGCCATAAAGTATGACAGACTGGTTGGCTTAAACAGCAGAGATTTATATTCTCATGATTCTGGGGCCAGAAGTTCAAGATCAGGGTGTTGGCAGGGCTGGTTCCTCCTGAGGCCTCTCTCCCTGACTGGTTGACGGCTGGCTGTCTTCTCCCTGTGTCTACACAGGGCCTTCTCTCTGTGCATGTCTGTGGCTAACCTCTTTTTGTAAAGATACCATAGGGATAAAGGCCCACCTGAATTACCTCTTTTAACTACCTCTTTAAAGACCCTATCTCTAAACAGTCCCATTCTGAGATACTGGGGACTAGGGCTTCAACATAGAAATATTGGGAAGACAATTCAACCCATAACAAGTCAACACCATGCTAAAAGTCAGGCGGCTGGAGAAGACATACTTTCACAGAGCATGATACTTTCTGAAGTGCTTTTATGGGTGAATCTGAAGCAAGAGTCAGGGATCAGAATTCCTTACTAACCTAAGCAAAATGGGAGGAGCAAAGCTGAGAAAGAGAAGAGAAAAGATAGGTTTACAAACACGAATGAGTGCAGGAATAGAGAAGGATAAGGAGTAACGGCCAATAATGTCACTGGAGATCTGAAAAAAAGAAAAATTTTTTTAAGAAGGGTGCCTGTGATAAAATTTGAGTGGCAAAAATTCCAAGGGAATTTTAAGAATAGGAATGCCATTTAATTTAACCTGTGTGCTTTACTGAGACAGCTGCACATAAGCCTTTTTTCCCCAAAAAAAATATATTTTTATTGATTTTAGAGAGGAAGGAAGAGGGAGAGAGAAAAATAGAAATATCAGTGATGAGAGAGAATCATTGATCAGCTGCCTCCTGCACGCCCCATACTGGGGATCAAGCCCTCAACCTGGGCATGGACCCTGACTGGGAAATGAACCGTGACCTCCCAGTTCATAGGTCGACGCTCAACCACTGAGCCCCACTGGTGGGGTGCAAGGAAGCCTTGTGATGACTAGCAAAACTAGAGCAACTACTATAGCACTATTGCAGCAAAACACACAACTAGTGTTTAAGTAGCTGCCTTGAAAAATCAAAGCAAAAGGGACAGTGTGCAATAGGCTTATTCATCAACCACAAAGCAAGATGTGAAGGAAATCAGGAATCCCTGTAAGTAAAAGGAATTTGGAGAAGTTGGTGACCAGAAGAAAGGCCAGTCCACTGAGACTCTCAGCTGACATTGGCCTGAAGATCTGTGAGGGGGCGGGGGGTGGAGTTTATGGGCTAACAGTAGAATGAGGGCCTGACTCATCTTATTTAACTACTAGAGGCCCGATGCACAAAATTCGTGCAAGAGTAGGCCTTCCTTCCCCCGGCTGCCGGCACCTCCTTCCCTCCAGCCACTGGCAGGCACTCGGGACCGGGCTTCCCTTGCAACCCCGGCTTCATCTAGAAGGACATCTGGTCTAATTAGCATATTATGCTTTTATTATTATAGATGACCTGGAGTGTAAGGCCACAGGTGGGAGTATTTGGGGATGCCCTGATGCCTGGATTTTGAGTCCTACCTGAATAAAATTTACCATAGGTTTGTACACGGTTTTCAATGTTACCTCATTTTGTTTACATCACCTCATTTGATTTCCAAAACACACATGTGTAGCAGACAACCGCACTGCACCACTTACCATTCCCATTTGATGAATGAGAAAACTGAGGCTCAGAGGAATTGCATAATTTTGGAACTAAAACACCGACATAGTGAGTAATATTTCAGATCTCCCACAGCCCTCTACCATCCTGACCCCAAAAACAACAACAACACACACACACTTTTGCATGTATGGACTGGACTCCCGATGCTCAGTTTTATGTTAGAATATCTCACTACTCATTGTTTCCCCTTGTAAATTATTGCATTATCCAATTCTAAACACTTCTGGTTGAGTAACAAAATGCATGCCAGGAAATTGTCCAGGAAATTCATGTCAAATTGAGAAATGTGTTTTAAAAATACCAGCTACATATGTCTAACAGGTATTTTAGCAGAGCTGTGGCTTAAATCGGGTGAACTATCTCAGCACCTCAGACCTGTTATCTTTTTATGGTGATTTTTGCCCAGGGCAAAGATCTGAAGAGAGAAGATTGATTGGTGTCAAGAAGAGGAAAGCATGTCTTAAATTTTTTCTTCCTTTTCAGCATGAAAATAAAAACATATGAAATGGGGAAAGGGGCCTTTCATTCAGTGACAGATAAAAAAATTTAATAGATATAGCTCTTGTGTTTTATTTGATATATACTACTTTCCTCCCAATGTGAATTATCCATAAATTATGCATAAATCCCCTCCCTGATGCAAGGAATGGTGCTACAAATGGTGTGTGGAGCTGATGTAGAAAACAAACTGGTCTTAATGTCTTTTTATGGGCGGCTGTTTCATTTTCTTGGTTTTTGCTTGTTCGTTTTCTTTAATTTGTGACTTACACATGGTCACAAGGGTAGCCCATTAACACTATTTTAAGAGCAATCTTAACAAAAAGAAACATATCTATACACATGTTTTCTCATTGGCTAGTTAGCCAAATTTTTAGTGATTTGGTTGGAGAGACAAATTCTAGGAAAATTCTAGGATAAAAGAGTCATGTGTTTCATTCTGAATCGAAGGCGGTTTCCACAGATCTCCAGAAGAAAAATATGGGACATTTCTGAAGATTCCCCCAAGTCCCCTCACTCTTGTTCTTGCTGCTCAACGTGTGATCCACAGACCAGCAGCATCAGCACCACACAGGAGCTTGTTAGACCTACTGACTCTGAATTGGCACTTTAAAAAAATCCCTGTGAGCCCGGCTGGCGTGGTTCAGTGGTTGAGCCTTGACCTGTGAACCAGGAGGCCATGGTTCGATTTCCTGTCGGGCACATGCCCAGGTTGCAGGCTCGATCCCCACTGGAGGGTATGCAGGAGGCAGCCGTGCAATGATTCTTTCTCATAATTGATTTTTCTCTCTCTCCCTGTCCCTTTCTCTCTGAAATAAAAATAAACATATATGTAAAATAAAACATCCCAGTGATCCCTATGCATTTGAAAGTGTGAGAAGCACTGCCCTGGATAATTCTCAGAGCACCTAAATCCTCTCAAAGCAGAATTTTAAGGCCCAGCACTCACTCCAGTGACACTGGGGTTTGAAATCATAGACAGACTCTTCAGTAAGAACTCCGGGACCCAGAGAGTAAACATCTGTGACCCGCCACAGAGCTGTGTGGAATCAAGGCAGTCTGAAACAGAGCATGTATTCCTGCTGCTCTTGATGGCTGAAATTCCACAGCAGCCTCCCAACCTGTTCCTCAGGGATAGTCACCACAGAACCAGATTGCCTGGCATTGTGGTCCAAAGCCCGAGAATAGGCCTGGCTGGCCGTTATTGCTTCCGTGTGGGAATGTGTAAGAAAGGGTGTGGGATCTTAGAATAGGGACAGGAATGAGAAGGGGAGCAGAAAGGGAATGAGAGGGAAATAGCTTAGGTGTCCTGGGCAGGCAAGGATGGATCATAAAGAGGAGACAGAGACAAAGCGGGGGAAAGGGGGAGCGTGTGCTTTCCGAGGCTAACTGAATCGCTCCAGGTGGGACCATCACACAGGACTGCCACCCCCCACCACGTCTCCCCACCACGTCTGGATGACATCACACCCTGAAAAATAACCAGCTTTCTTGGCTCTCCTAGAGGAGAGTCACCAGCCAGCCCACCCTGCAAATCCTGCTGCTTCCTGCCAGCTTCTAGGGCCAAAGGACTCGCCCTCAGGCCATGAGTCCCATCAACACTGGCATGCCAATGCCAAAGTGGCAACTGTGAGATGACAAGAGCCAACTGCCTGGTTCACGTAAAAAGACAATAATCTAAAGGTCTTTAACCTGCTAACAATGTGCTGACAAACCCGGAGTTTGCTGTTATTGGGACCAGAACTGAGACTGCAGATTGATTGATTTTTTTAATTTAATATTTGTTCATGGGGAGGCTGGCTTCTTTATTGTGGTGGCACCTGCTAGTGCCATTATAGTTACAAGGCCTGTTGGAGAGGCTTTATGGTGAAGGCTTATTTCTATTATAAATACTGGTTGGGGTGGGTGGTTAATATCCCAACAGTTTCCTGTTGTATTGGGCTCAATCAAGTCGGGCCCATATTGTTAAACCACACACATCATCCTTGCATGAGCACGCATGCACATACACACACACACACACACACACACACACACACATACACACACACCATATATATATATATATATATATATATATATATATATATATATATATATATATATGCATTTTTTTTTTTACCAAAGTCAGCACCATTAAGCTGTGGAGGAAATATTATCCAAGTCAATCCTTATATTAATCACTAACTTCAGATCAAGAATTTGTACAAAGAAGTGGCTTAAAGCTCAGTTATAAAAGCTGAATTACTAGTATTAAAGTGATATTATAAAAACATATACATTTGATTGGTAAAACTATCTCAAACAAGCAACTCAGCACATAGATTTCCATTTGTAGGACAATAAAAGAATATTAATATATAGTTCATTATTCTCTCAGTCTAGAAATAATTATTAAGCACCATGTGCCAGGAACAAAACAGACAAAAGTCCATACCTTTATGGAACTTGCATGCTTTTGGGAAAAACAGAGAGAGGTTCAGAAGACAGAGACAATAGAACTTATTGACAGATGTGACATGAGATGTGAAAAATGGAGATTAAAAAATATTCCAAAAAGTTTGGTGCAAGCAACCGGAAGTATAAATCGCCATCAACTGATATAAGGAAAGTTGTGGAAGAAGCAGGTGTTGGTGGGAAGCTCAGAGTTGACTCTTGGATTTTAGGTTGAGATAACTATTAGACCCTCAAATGGAATGTCAAGCAGGAGGTTGGATGTATGAGTCCAAAAGTTCAACGAAGAGATCTGGACTGAAGACGAAATTTTAGAATCATTGACCTATCATCAGGATTCAGGGCATGACAGAAAAACCACTCCAGGTATTTAAGGCAGAAACTTACAGATTTGTTAGAAGGGCTGAAAGAACAAAATTCAGGGACCACCACTGTTGTTGTTGTTTAATTCTGAGGTCCCTTCATCATAGCTGTGATCCAGAAGTCAAGAAACTGCTACCATTACCACCATTACATCCCTCACACCCATGAAATTGGACGAGAGAAATTAAATGTGAAGTCCAGCCTCTGAAACACTCATGGATGTGAGAGAAAAATGGCTTCAGCATCCTTGCTATCTTCTACTTCTCACAGAAGTACCTGTCATTGCAGAACCTAAACTGCATTCCTAATCCAACCAACAAGAGTTTAGAAAATACTGGTGTTGTCAGCCTTCAAATACCTAAAATATAGAGGAGAACATAAAGGTATTCATATGGATGCCAAGATAGATAATGTCTAGGATAAACAGCATTTAAAACCTTAAGATGGGATGGTCACCACGATAATAAATAGAGAGAGGAACCAAAGATTGAGCAGCGGATCTCCCCAGCATTGAGAGAATGGGGATGGGAAAGAATATAGAGAAATGGCTATGTGGTTAGTGGAGCACCATGATAGTATACTGTCCTGGAAGACAATGAAAAAAAGTGATTTAAGGAGAAAGGAGTAATGATCAGCCTACTATCTTCAGATGCTATACAGTTTTAATTTTTTGTAAAAATAATGTATAGTTACTGTAAAAAAATGCAAAGAATAAATGTCACTTGAAACTCTACTCTTTAGGTAGAGATAATCACAATTAACATTTGGTGAACTCCTATCCAAATCAGTTTAAGTATATATAATATGTATGTACTTGCTTTTATCTATCTACATACAATTATATATAAATGAATTACATTATTTATGCTATTTTATCATCAGTTTTTATTAGCCAATAATATAACATGGCCATGTTTCCAGGGTTGATAGATAATATATTTGCATCATCATTTATTCAAGAATACATTGCATAAACACACATACCATAATTTATATAACAATTCCTCTACAGATGGACACTCAGGTTGTTCAAATATTTCAATATTATATGCTATATTGCAATTGAATCTTTGTTAATATGATATAAAATTCTTGATTTCTAATGCTTCTTTTTACCAAATTAAGTATTTGGGATAAAAAGAATCTGTTAGATTTAGAAATGATCACAAAGTTGCAAAACTTCATGAAAGAAAATAATTTAGATTGAGCTTATGTCTTATAAATCCTATGATCTTGGTGTCTCAAAGTTCAATATAATAAAATGTTTTCTTGTATAGTTTGTGTCAATTCACATTTGTCTAAAATTTGGTGAATCCACCAGCACAGATGCCCTTCTGACCTTATTACACTATTATCAACCTACAGCACTGTATTTTTTAAATGCTTTTAGGAAGTCATTTTTCCATAAGTTTACTTATAATTTGATAGTTAAACCAGTCATCAATGCTCTGTAGATATAAAATTTAAATATTTAGCATAGAGTATAATTCCTGCTGCTTGATTTTTTATGTCCACCAACGCAGAGATGAGTTTGGTAGGAAGGAAGAGCAAAACAAAAACTCATGGTGTGGTTGACTCCATCATTTGGAAAGACAGACTCTGAAAGCTTATAGAAATTCTTGGACTGTATTTACCATATCTAACAAATTATTTCAATAGCAAAGGCATTTTTAAGGTAGGGTGACTTCATATCTCTCCCTCTCTGTATATATTAGCTACACGGTGTAGATCAGCATGAGTATGAGTGTGTGCCTGTATAGATAGCTACTCAGTGGATGAAATGCACTATATACAGAAAGTATAAGGAGTTATTGGTATGTAAAATAGAACCCTAAAATTGTGAAGCAAATTATATCATAGAACACTAGGCACCAAATGGTAAACAAACATAAACAAATAAGCTTTAAATCATTCATTTCTGTTGCCAAGAATATTAAATCTAAGTCTTAAAGGTTTCTTATTTCCTTTCCCCTTTTGTAGGCTGTCCTTTCTTGTCTACATTTTTTAATATATATTGGCCTCTTCAAACATTCTACAGTCATAAAAATCTCAAGGAAACATTTCAGCACTTGACAGACTATTCTAAACTTGGCTGGCTCCGGAAGCCATGGGGTGCCATCTGTTTACTATGACTCCTTGGGCAACACAGGGCTCTTTTCCATGACAGGGATGATATCAAGGGCTCTGCAACAAAAGTGGTCACTCTTGGACCTCTCCAAACAGCCAAGGCTCACAAGTTTCCAGGAATATCCAATGGGACTCTGTCAGCTGTTACTGGAGAAAGAGTTAAGGATCAAATAAGAAGGCATAAATAGTTACCCCCTCATTGGACCCTTAAGCCAGACACCTCAGGAAACAGACTCTGATAAAGAGATTTGCTTGTAGGAGGGTCATCAGGATTTGTTTTGGGGATCAACATCTGTGGGGTGTGAAGGAAACAGAACTGAGAAGAGGGGAGTAGTCAGACTTTGATGCAATTACAGCAGAGTCCTCAGCCTAGCCCACAAGGAGTTCTGGAGCTAGGACAGATCCTTGGAGTTGTTCCTAATGGGACATGGCCTTTGTGCCCTTGTATACACCAGTCATCAAATGTAGCTGTCCCTGAGAAGGTGAGTAACCTGATGTGAGGGAGCTCTCTTTGCTGAATTCCTGAGCAAGGCCTTCACTGTGAGTGACCAGCAGCCACATCCCCCAACAACAAAGGAATGAGTGCCTATGTTCTAAAGGGAAATTCACAGTGCCCAAGGCATCCACTGCACTCTCCCATTCTCAGGAATCCCCTGATGTCCTGGAAAGCCAACTCTGTATGGGAAATTGCAACCTGAATAGTGAGCATCATCTTTAGACATAGGAGAGGAATAGAAAAGCAGGTGTTGTAGAGGGACCACCAAGGTTCGGTGACCCTCAAATGCAGAACCTCAGCAACTGTGGGCACAGCTACTATAAAAACTTCTGCAATCGGTTTTAAAAGCCACACTACGGGGCACCATGGAGGAGAGGGTGCCCTAAATGAGTAGAATTGTTTCAGGGGGCATGAAACAGGAACGTCTGGCAGCATATCTCTAGCATCATCTACACTTGAAGTTTCCTTAAATTTCCACATTGGTGTCCTGTGCATATCCCGTGCCCACCCCTGACATCACTGGCAGTACCCATATATGCCAACAGCTTCCTTCATCTTTCTACCACCTCTCCTGCCTCTCTCTTCTCTAGCCCCAGGAATGTTGGGCAGAACCAGGGAGTTAAGACCCCAGGGAATTAAAACAATGAGGGGTGGAAGTTGGTGGATAAAATGCCCAGCCACCTTGCCTCTTGGTGACACAATTTTGAAATATGTCCTGCACAGAAGTTCTCCAGTTACCTGCAATGGTAATGCACTTATTAACACACCATTTACTGCCTTTCCTTTCTTCCCAGATTCCCCCACTCCTGTTCCTAGGATCACCTCCCAATAAACCATCTGCAGTCTAATCTTTGTCTCCATATCCACTTTAAAGGAAACCCAATCTAAGTGGATAAATGAAGATTATCTTCATCATCATCCATCCTCATTATTATGATGAAGCCTGTAAAAGTAGGGTTTAAATATATCCCTGCTGGGGAAAAGCTACTGCCTTCTCCTCACATTCTCCAAAAATTCTACAGAGTAAACACTCTTTGGTGTCATCCAAAACACTTTTGGTCCTTTACATGTGGGAAAAGATGGATGAATAGATTACAGATAGTAGGTGACAGATGGATGGTAGATGATAGATAGATAGATAGATAGATAGATAGATAGATAGATAGATGATAGCTAGAGTTCTGATGGTTTTATGACTATTTTTGTCCATGTACACAAACCTGTAAAATTTCTCTTCAGAAAATATTCTATGTAACATTTTTGATGTTGGCTGCCTGCCATCCATTCCCCTCCCTCTGTTTATAACATGTTTGATGACCTTTAGGAAAGAACCCCTGCCCACTCTCAGCCCCTGTGGACGCACAAGGCAGACAGGCATGAACCACAGCATTGCAGTTCCGCCAGAAGCAGAGGCTCTATAACATGTAGCCCCTGTGTAAGCCCCACCCAGCCCCTTACCCATGGCTTCCTGTTTCACGTAAAGTAAAACTCAAACTATTTCCCTGATTGCTATTGGCTGAATGTTTGTGTCCTCACAAAACTCCCATGTTGAAAGCTAGTGCCCAATGGGATGATGTTAGGAGGTGGAGCCTTTGGGAGATAATTAGGTCATGAGAGCAGAACCCTCATGAATAGGACCAGTGCCCTTATGAAAAGGACACAAGAGAGCTCACTCACCCCTTTTGTCATGTGAGGACATGGCAAGAAGACAGCTGTCTAGGAACCAAAAGACAAGCTCTTACAGATGTCCAATCTGCCAGCACCTAGATCTTGGGCTTCCAGCCTCTAGAACTGTGAGAAATAAATTTCTGTTGCTTATAAGCCACCTACTCCATGGGATTTTCTCATAGCAACCAGAACAGACTAAGACCTGATTTAAGAGTTTCCAGGTGATCTGGACCTCTTTGACTTCATCTCACACCCCAGCTCAGTCTGCCTCTCTCTTCTGCAACCTACCAAGCTCATCCCTAGGCCTTTGCTGTACTTCACTGGACAATTCCTTTCCCAAATCTGTGTTCACCTTCTGGCTTCTTCTTGTGGTTCGGTTCTCAAACCTTATGTCATCTCTTCAGAGAAGGGTTCCCTGACCACCCATTCTAAGGGAGTCAACCCCTCAATCACTATCACATAACTGTCTTATTTTTATCAGAGCCCATGACAACATAAAATTATCGTGTTTGCCCAGCCGGCAGCTGAGTGGTTGAGCATCGACCTGTGAGCCAGGAGGTCACAGGTTCGATTCCTGGTAAGGTCACATCCCCGGGTTGCAGGCTCCATCCCCAGTAGGGGGCATGCAGGAGGCAGCCGATCAATGATTCTCTCTCATCATTGATGTTTCTAACTCTCTCCCTCTCCCTTCCTCTCTGAAATCAATAAAAATTTAAAAATTAAAAATTAAAATTAAAAATTCTCATGTTTATTGATTGACTGACTAGTAAATGATACCCATACAAAAACATAAGCTCCATGACATCATGGTATCATTCTTGTTCACTTTATTATCCTCAGCACCTAACATAATACCAAGAACATGGTAGGTATTCAATAGAGTTGCTTAAAATAATAGATGAATAAGTAAAATGTTTTCTGCTTATTTAGCAAAACACAAGCTTTGAGAGAAAAATATGAAACATCTACTCCATAAAATGTATTGATCATTATTTTAAAACATCCAAAAATGTAATGGCAAAAGAATTAAATAAACATAGAAAATAGCAATCATTATGATGACTACAGGCTAACACGTTTCAGTTGTCATTCCAAATTGTCTAGAGATGTAAAATCGAAGGATTCTTTCAATTTCAAACTTCCTTAATGCCATGGATTTCATTACCCTAGATTGAGTTATTCGTTGCTTCATAACGTTAAAATAATAATAGGCTAGTTAATAAAAATAATATAATGACAACAGTAGCAAGAAGTCGATGTTGCCATTTCCTTTGATTTAGAAGGTGCTCTCGATGGGGGTTGAAAGGCAGCAGATTTCTGAGTCAGGCAAAGAAGTCCATCATAGTTATGGAGATTTCAAGTCAAATCAGCAAAATGTGTTATCCAGGTTAACCTGTGAAATGTTTTGCTAGATACTACCAGGCAAGGAGGAGGGAGAAACAGGTGTGCTAGCAAGGACGTGGGACTGTGTTGTTTTTGCAGGACAAGGAGGAGCAAAGCCTGAAAGATTTAGCCCTTCACAGTGACAACTTTGAGAGCCTGCAGAGATCTATGTGACAGGGAAGAGGAGGGCAGACCGCCTCCTCTACAGGATCAGCGACTTGATTACAAATGCTCAATAACTTCCTGGATGAAAATGCATTTTCCCCCCTTGCCTATATGTCTGTGATGCCCACCTTATTAATTCCTATTAGAAAATGCTATTTAATTCCATCTACAGCTTTGCGACCTTTGTGTGGCTTCCCCCACGTAGGACATTTACAAGTAAATCACCAAGAAGTATGTACACATACACTTATAAAATATACATGCGCTTGTAAATGAAAATGCACCAAACTGCAAAAAAAATATGCTACATGCTTTGCAAAAACCAGGCATAAGAGGTGGGAGGCAGGTGTTTGGGAAATCTTCATACCATCCCAATATTTTTCTAATGGTTTCCATTTCCAATGCAAGGGAGAATTTGGAAAACATTAGCCACTGTGGTGTGCTGTGAGCAGTGACATGCAGCTAGCAACGTGGTGGGTGGGAACCCCCCTCCTTTTTTTCCTCTAACAAAGAAATAGGGTGAGTTTATTAAAGCATAAATGCCATTTTCATCCTGCAATGTTAACTGCGTGGCTGGGATCCCCGAGGTACAGAGGCAGTCAAAGCAAACAGCTGTGCCACCTACTTGCAACAGTTGTACGCCCACCACTCAGCACGGAGGGGAGGCGCAGGTCAAAGAGAGCCATAAAGAGGATGGGGAACCTTGCTTAGCTCACTTCCCCATAGCCCGAGGGAAAATCCAGCCCTTCAGAGGGTAGGTATTGTGTGTGCAGCCCAGAGCGCTGAACATTCTCTTGCAACTTGTCTCCTATAAACCACCTACTGCATTTTTATATTCTACTGTCACATAGACCGAAACAGTGTTTAGCAAATTAACAGAATGCTAAATAAAAGGCCTATCAACCAACCTCGCAGGCAGCTTGTCACTGATCCTGAGTGGGGGATGGCAGTAACTGCTGTGTTGGTGGTAAGTGGTTGCTTCCCCATCCAAGTCTCTTTGTGGGGCCTGGGAAGGATGAGACGCTCTGGCCAAGCTGTTATTAGGTTATCTTTGTGGTGCCTAAGGGTTGCCCATGCCTGCCTGTGTCAACAGAGAGCATGGTGGGAGGGCTCTTGCAGAAGGAAACTGAACCCTGTTTTGCACACATCCAGGCGCAAAGAGCTCTCTTGGTTTCTAACTCGGCTGCCTTGTCAGCCTGCGAGGATAGGCCGCAGACAGGACACTCCCTTGGCAAGCCTCCCTCTCAACCTCTTCCCTGCTTAAGAGGAGTCTGTAGGAGGAGCCCTGCTAAGTGAAAAGTGTGAGAATAGAAAACCCTAGAATATGCCTTTCTTCTGAAGTGGGGCTGCTGGCCATGCTGTTCCCGAGAAGAGCCACAAATGCACAGGGACACAACCTGACATGCTCATCCTTTGTGACTAGCTCCATGTCTTGGGAAATATACTGCAGCCCAGGGTCAGAGGGAGACAACATAAGTAGCCCTACAACCTGGACCTCAGTGGCAGTGTGCCCTAATCAGCTGAGATGAACCTTATCTAAGACATTATCCCAGCATTTCCATTCACCTTACCCCCTGGATATGACTGACTCTCTTCTGAGCCAACATTCAATCCCCTTGGAAAACTTGTTCCATCAACTGTCCCCTCCACAAATTTGACATCTAAGTATGATAAAGCCTCTCAATTTTTAGAAATTGCCTTCATTTATTCAACACCATTAATTGAAGGCCTTTTTTGTACCCGTCACTGTTCCAGAGATATGCCAACGGATGTATATGGGATATATCAGTGGAATAAAATGATCAAGGATCCCTGCTTTGGAATTGATTATATTCTAGCAAGAGGACACAGACAACAAACAATAACTATATTAAATAATAAATGTGATGGGGAAAAGAAAGCATCAAGCAGACTAAGAAGGAAACAGGAATGCAGAGGTTGAAGGACAAATGGCAATTTTCAAAGGTCAGTCAGGATTTTACTCACTAAGAAAATATTTGAGTCAAAATGAAGGAGGTGAGTGAGTTAGAAGATGCCTGGGGGAAGAATGCTCCAAGCAAAGGGAACAGCCAGTGCTAAGGTAGGAACACTGTCCAATGGGCTACTGCATGCAAGGGCCAGCTCTGCAGAGGTGTAAGCTCCGAGCTGCTGCTCCTTTCCCATTGGTTTCCACGGAAGCCCTAGCGTGTTCCTCAGCCCAGCCAGCTTACCAAAGTCAGGGCAACTGGTGCTAGCCAAGACAGGACAAGCTATCCATAGCAAACCTGAACACAACCAAGATTTAACGCTTGCTCACGCCTGCTTCTGAAGTGAGTTACCTTGCATAGTACTCTTTCAGATGGCAAATCGAGAACCTAGGCTGCTTCTACTTTGCAATTCCAGCATCTCAAACATGCAAAGCAGGAAAGGCGACAGCGTGAAGATGGACCTTTACTTAACCACCTCCGACCAGCAGTGACACAAAATTCCTATTAACATTCCATTGGTAAGAATTAGCCTTAGGACCTCACCTATATACCCCAGGGCTATAGAAGACATGGGTATTTGATGAGCACTAATTAATATTATTTCATAATTATTTCAGGAAGCAAAACATTACCTCTAGGGTCTGAAAGAAAAGAAAAAAACAAAAACAAAATACCAAACCAAACAAACCTTAGATCTAAGAGTCATGAACATCTGCATCTATTAAGAACAGCAGTTTGGCGAGTAAACAGCAGGCTGACTTGAGGGTACCTCCACGTGGGACTCACATTTGGCAGTTACTTAGAATGCTGACCCACATATAGTCTGCTTCAGTAGATGTTCACTGATAATGAAATGGTGGCTTGTCTGTATTTAGGTTGAGACTGAGTAATTGATGGCTGTCTGACAAACTGGCAGAAACCATACAGACATTCTGAAAAGTTCATTAAAAATCACACACTTAGATACACCAAGATTCCCTGTGACTCTCTTCCCGCCCGCAATATAATTAAATAAAGCTTTATCTAACCATTTTACTTGTATGCATTAGGGACTCTGACCAGGGCTCTCTTCCTCCCAAGACTTTACTATGCCCTTATCTGTTTGTACTAATTGAGTTTTCTCATACTGCCACATGGGCAGCGGCTAACAGAAGATGGACAGTCAGATCTGATATGCCTGTGGGATGGTGCTCAAGTTCCTAAAGATCTCTGCATGACCTCGGGCATTTGGGGCCTCAGATTAATAATTGGAAGTTTAAAAATCTCATGTTTTCATACTAGGGGATTGTATCCATATACAAAGAGAATAAACATCCTCAAATGCCCATAAGGGAAAGATAATCTCATTAGTAAGTAGAACAGCCTAGATGGGAGGCAAACACCATTGAGCTCTATGGGATTATAGTCAACAGAAATAGTCCTCAAATGCAAATATCCATCAGCATCACCTGGAGGGCTTGTTAAAACACAGACTGCTGGTCCCAGCCCCAGAGCTTCAAGTTCCCGGGTAATGCTGATACTACGAGACCAGGGGCCACACTTTGAGAACCAATGGTCAAGACAAAGGTAGGCTCACTATATTGCTAGATCTTCCACTTTTTCAAAAGTAACCAGAAATCTGGATTTATCTGTAAAACATCCCAATTTTAAAAATCTTGGTAACAAATTATTTTTAAAACACTCCATGAACTCTGGGTCTTTGGGTTACATTTTGCCATTAATCTATGAGCTCATAGTTCTACTATAAGCCTCTGATCAAGGTCTCTCTCTCTCTCTCTCTCTCTCTCTCTCTCTCTCTCTCTCTCTCTCTCTCTGTCTCTCTCTCTCTCTCTCTCTCTCTCTCTCTCTCACACACACACACACACACCCCCCTACCTCATTATATGAGAAGATAGCACCGCCAGTGTGAGAGCCCAACTTTTGGAGGACATATCAGCCAAGTACTTGAGTCAAACAACTCTGCTAATAGATGAACAAACATATTGAAGTCCCCTGCTATTCCCTTCCTATCTATCAGGTGACCCTAACCGTCCCCCGTCACCCTAAAAGCTACATTTGCTTAGAAGCAGATTACAACCATTACATTGCCTTTGACATTCCCAAAGTAAACCTCAAACCTTTTTAAATATTGCCAAGGAACCTACACTTGAAAGACGTAGATCTTATTTGGATCAATTTTTTAAAAATAACACTTCTACCTAAAACATCTTATATTCATGTCTCCATAAGCATTGGGTTCTGTGTAATTCCACAAACATTAATGGGCACCCCTGATGTGCTAGATGCTATGTCAGGTTTTGGTGATGCAGAAACACCCACCCCTGACAGCTCTGTCCAGTTCTGCATCCTGAGGCATCTAGACTTAGGAAGTGGAAGGGCAAGAAGCAGAGAAGGGAAATGCAGGTAGATATAACTCCAGCTTCATCTCTTTTATAAACTTTGGGGTCCCATTCAAGAGTTTATTTGAAAAACATTTCCTCTGCATAAAAAAATGTGTCATTAACTTAGAAAATGATTATACAAATCAAATATTTGTGGTTCCTTATCTTAGATGGATCCAAACTTTCTGGGCCATTTAGGCTCCTTCAATATGACCAATTTTAAAGGGCAAATCATGTTAAATAAATATTTCTAGTATGTAAAATCCTTGGTTATAATTCTGACTATTCTAAACAGACTATATTAAAATATGATAAAATTATTTTTCTTTCCTTTGGAAGACAAAGAACATGAACTTGTGGTAGGCACTTCTAGCTTGATACCCTCATGAGATGTACAGATACATTTTTTCTAGGCAGAAGTTCAAGTAGGTAGTGACTGTAATATACATGTCAGGGTGCTTGCTTCAAAAAAGGTCCAGAATTACCCCAGCACATGATTCCTGCTTCCTAGATTATATTCTTGTGCCTAATTTAGGGGAAAACTTTGCCATGATAAATATCCAAGGACATGTTGTGATAAAATGTGTAAGTTTTTTAACAAGTGAAAATGCTGTCTTATCTATTATTTTTAGTTAATAATCACCCAAGGATTTTTTTCCATTGATTTTTAGAGAGAGAGAGAGACCAGAGCCGGTGATTGAACATGCAACTCAGGTACGTGCCTTTGACCGGGAATTGAACCATTGACCCTTTGGTGCACAGGCCAACACTCTGACCACTTAGCAACACCAGCCAGGGCTGCTGTATTTTATTTATTTTTTTAATATATTTTTTAATTGAGTTCAAAGAGGAAGGGAGAGAGAGAAAGAAACATCAATGATGAGAGAGAATCATTGACTAGCTGCCTCTTGCATGCCCCCTACTGGGCATCGAGCCTGCAACCGGGGTATGTGTCCTTGACTGGAATAGAACGCAGGACCCTTCAAATCATAGGCCGATGCTCTATTCACTGAGCCAAAACAGCTAGGGCTACTGTCTTATCTTTTAAAAGGGGCATTTGATCAACTCAATCTGAATCCAAGTCCTAAATAACATTGCTCTGCTTTCATCAATTAAAAAAAAAATGTATTTCTATTCTTTTCTCTGGATAGATACAATATAGGCACAACAAAATAGGCAGGGTTATGGAGTTTACATGCACAACAAAGTATTCTTACTGCCTCATTTTTACACCCTCATGGCAAGCCCAGAAATCTGTTCTCCTTTTAAGAAACTCTTTTGCTGAAACAACTGAGAGTGAGGTCTTTGAAGCCAAGAGTCAAGTGAGTGGAAGGGAGAGAGAAATAGGTCAGCAAGGGTGGTGGAGACTAGGAAATGTCAGAGAACGGATGCACCTGTCCACGGGGACCAGCTGCTCTGTGAGATGGAACTGTCACCCTCTTCAGGCCTCCTACTTGGGCTCGGGGCAGACGCCCCCACCCATATATGTTAGGAACTGTGCCCCTAACAGAAAGAACCACCAAAAGCATGGGAAAGAGCTGCCTTGGCAATGCCAAGGGGAGGGAAGTTCCAGGGTTTGGAAGAGACACTACATGAACCACTGAACTGAGTGTGTCCAACTGGGAGGGGAAGGGAAAAACATCTATTGTTATCAGAGGATGTCCAGGGAGAAAAATCATAATTTGTAATGAATCTTTAACCTATTTAAAGTAATCAAAGAGAGACTCCATATGTGAGAGTGAGCTTTTGTCTCTTTACTCTCCTAATTAGTCCCTTCACTGCCTGGCACGGGCGTCACCTAAGGCAGAGTTTGTTCTTCTCTCTGCTTTTTGATCCCTGCAGTGCTCACCATGCCTCCTAGAATCTGCTTCCCCGTGATGATGAAAGGGGAAGACAACTGGCACTCTTCCAATTGTCTCCTTCCTTCCACTCAGCTCCCTTCTTCCCTCCGAACCCCTACCCACACCTCTCAGTTTGGTGAGTCAGCTTGCCTTTCCCCCACACGCTGGTTAAACTTCCACCTCTTAGATGCAGTAAAACACATTCAGAGAGAGAAGATACCGGTGGCCATTTTGAGTCAAGAACTTAAACAAATATTAAGAATGTGCATGTCAATTTGGCAATTCTAGAATATCCTATCTAATAAAAGAGTAATATGCAAATTGACCATACCTCCGCTACATCCACATGCCACGCCCACCAGCCAATCAGGAGTGAGTATGCAAATTAACCCAACCAAGATGACTGCAGCCACGGAGAGAGCAGGAGGCTTGGGTTTTCCCGGCAATGGAGGAAGCCAAGCTTTCTGCCTGCCCTGGCCTGCCTTGGTCTCTGCTGAAGGCTACAAAGTTTCAATTATAGAAGATAAATAAATCCCAGATACCAGGTCCTTTGCTTGGATCACCAGGGGGCGTGGCCAGCCTGCAAACCACCACAGGCCCCTCTGCCCAGGCCACCCCATGCCCCAAGGGAACCCCACCCTGATCCAGGACACCCTTCAGGGCAAACCAGCTGGCCCCCACCCGTGCACCAGGCCTCTATCCTATCTAATCCTCCTATCTAATAAAAGAATAATATGCAAATTGACTGTCACTCCAACACACAAGATGGCTGCCCCCATGTGGTCAAAGATGACTGACCCTATGTGGACACAAGATGGCCGCCACAAGATGGCTGCCACAAGATGGCCAGCAGGGGAGGGCAGTTGGGAGGGACCAGGCCTGCAAGGGAGGGCAGTTAGGGGTGACCAGGCCAGCAGAGGAGGGAAGTTGGGGGTGACTGGGCCTGCAGGGAAGGGCAGTTGGGGGGAACCCAGGCCTGCAGGGGAGGGCAGTTAGGGGCAAACAGGCTGGTAGGGGAGCAGTTAGGCATCAATCAGGCTGGCAGGGGAGTGGTTAGGGGGTGATCAGGCTGGCAGGCAGAAGTGGTTAGGGGCAATCAGGATGGCAGGCAGGTGAGCAGTTGGGAGACAGCAGTCCTGGATTGTGAGAGGGATGTCCGACTGCCTGTTTAGGCCCGATCCTACCTGGAGGCCTGGTCCCCCCCCCCAACTGCTCTCCCCTGCAGGCCTGGGTTCCCCCCAACTGCCCTTCCCTGCAGGCCCGGTCGCCCCTAACTGCCCTCCCCTGCAGGCTTGATCTCCCCCAACTGCCCTCCCTTGCAGATCCTACCTGGATCGGGCCTAAACGGGCAGTCGGACATCCCTTGAGGGGTCCCAGATTGGAGAGGGTGCAGGCTGGGTTGAGGGACACACCTCCTCCCCCCCCCCCATGCATGAATTTCATGCACTGGGCCTCTAGTCAAAATATAAAAGGCACACAAACCCCTTTGCCTTAGCAATTCCACATCTAAGAATTTTCCAGGTGCTTGGGGATGTATGTATAACTTATTCCAGCAGTTTTGCAATATCAAAATGAGAAACAACTGAAATGTTCATCACTAGGGGACGCTTTAGATAAACTCTGCTTCTACTATATGGCAGAAAACTGTATGGCCATTACAAAGTTTAGGGCAGTCCTCTCCGGGTGGCTCAGTTAGTTGGAGCATTGTCCGGCACACCAAAAGGTTGTGGGTTCGATTCCCATTAGGGCATGCATGGGAAGCAACCAATTGATGTTTCTCTTTCACATCAATGTTTCTCTCTCTCTCTCCTCTCTCTCAAATCAATAAAAACATATCCACAGGTGAGGGTTTTTTTTAAAGTCTAGGACAGCTCTCTATGAAATGTTTTGGAATGATCTTACTTATGGTTAGGTGAGAAAAGAAAGAAGTGAAATAACATGCAAATAATAATTATGACAACTATTTAAAAATAAAAAATGTAGTATTCTACACAGGTATATAAATAGACCATCTCAGTAATGATGCTCCCCCCCCCCAAAAAAAAAGAATTCTCCTTTGGGAAATGGAATTTGAGGGAGTGAGATGAAATGCAGGGGAAATTTCTGTTTTAACTTCTCAATTATTTGAATTTTTGAACTCTGTGTGAATTGAATAAATTAATAGATAATTAAGTAATTTGTTTGGGCCAAGATGGCCATGAGGGGCAGCATCACAACTGAGGCTTTCCCACTGTGGCAGAGTCTCCATTTGACTGACCGCTGTGCGTCTAGTTCCCTGCATTAGACTTTGCAGTGTTTTGATGAAATCCTTCCAGGAACTGTAACAAGTGAATCCTGAGCAGGGGGCATCCTTAACACCTGAAAATGCTGACATGCTAAGAATTCACAATGAAGATCTCTGTCTGAGTTCCCTAAAAACAAAAACAAAAAACACACACACACAGCCTGAGTTGGAGTGCCGATGCTTTATTTGGGAGGTACAGTCCCTGGATGGGAAGCATAAGGACAAGGGAAGTGAGGTTGGGGAAGTTGGAAGCAATCCCAGAAGATCCATTACTGTGTGGACCACAGCTCCAAGGCAAACAGTGAAAAAAGGCACTGCTGGGTGCCCGGCAGGTGAGGGACATACTCAGACAGGCTATGCAGAGAAACCCTGCTCAGCAAGCCCATCAGAGAGAAGCGAGAAAGGAAATTTATCTGTTTACCTCCCTCCTGTCTCCATCTCTGTTGTGAAAGTTTGCTCCACAGGGAGTTAACTCTCTTGCACTTCAGTGTTGCATTATCTGGCCCCTTCAACAAGTGCTCAGGAAGCCAAAACTGGTATGACATTTCTTGGAGACTAGAAGCGGAGGGAATGAAGGAGACAGACCAGCAGCCTTTGGCCTCAGGTATGGCGACCATAAGGTGCCATAGGGAATCTGGTAGCTATGATAGCCACTGAGGCAGAGCAAGAATCTGATGAGACAAGGTGTGTTTGTTACAATAAGCAAGAAGCTTTTATTGTTTCCCCCTCAAAGAATTTAGCCTAAGGGGAGAAACTGACATCCCCCCTCCCCCACCCCCACCCCAAATGACAGTACCAAGTACTTTTTTATTTTTAATCCTCACCTGAGGATATGTTTTTATTGATTCTTAAAGAGAGGGGGAGAGACCGAGACACAGAGAGAAACATCAATATGAGAGAAAGAGGGATCACCTGCATGTGTCCCTACCAGGGAGCGAACCCACAACCTAGGTATTTGCCCTGATCAGGAATCAAACCCGCAACCTTTTTGTGTACAGGATGAGGCTCCAACCAACCGAGCCACCTGGACACGATAGTACCAAGTGCTTTTAAAGAGATATGCTCTGGTCTTAGTCCGTTTGGGCTGCTGTAACCAAATACCACAGACCAGGCTGCTAATAAACAGCAGAAAGTTATTACTCACCATTCTAGAGGCTGTTAAGTCTGATAGCAGGGCCCAGCATGGCTGGATGAGGGCCCTCTTCCTGGTTACAGACTTCTCATTTCATGCTCATATGGAGGAAGAGGCTAGGGAGTTCTCTGGAGCCTCTTTTATGAGGGCACTACTCCCACTAGTAAGAGTTCCACCCTCATGACTTAAGCACCTACTAAAACCATCACCTTTGGGGGTTAGGATTTCAACATGTGAGTCTTGGGGAGGAGGATACAGATATTCAGACCATAGCACTATATCAATTAGTTTTCAATACCTAACAATCACTCTGAAACTTAGGGGCTTAAAACAAGTACTATTTTATCATTGCTTATATCTCTGAGTGTTGACTGGGGCCGGACAGTCTAGAATGGCCTCACTGCTATGTTTAGAAGTGGGAAAGACTCTCAGTTGATGCTGTCAATTCAGGTGTCTACCATCCTGACTCCTTCACAAAGTTCCCAAGGGTAGGGAGTACCAGAAAAGGCCCAATGTGCAAGCTCTTTTCAAGCTTTCCCTTGTATCACATTTGCTAACATCCTTTTCATGAAAACAAGCCAAGACCAGTTTCAAGGGACACTAAGACAAAATGGGAGACGTGGGAAAGTGATATTGCAAAAGGAAGTGCAGACAGGGATGGGAGGAATTGGAGGCTGTTTTGCAACCAACCACGATCTGCCAAGTACTCTGACAACTAGAACAGTTCTCTTCACCAGTCCCTTTCCTAAACAGGAGAGAAGGAAATAGTGCTCCGCTCTTCTTCAGCATGGAAGGTCAATTTCTTGTTTAGCCAAACTGACTACATTGGGTGTTTGCACAAAGAGGCAGGAATTCTAAAGACAGCAGGCAGCCCTCACCCTTCTTCACAAGACCCTGGTAATTCACAATTCAGCCATTCAACCAGATGTTCAGAACGCATGACCTCATGTTGACCTCCTTAGCAATAAAGAGTTTACAGGATGATTATTTACATCAGCATTTTTACTTATGCTCATGCGTAATGGAGGAACTAACATTCTGGCAATTTGCACAGAATTTTATGAGAAATCTATTGCAGTCAGCCTAAAACAACCAAAATACCATAGCTGCTAAGAGCACGGATCCTCCTCTCTCTGTTCAGAGAAAACGAGAATCTTTTGGAGATGCTAGGCAAAGACCTCAGGGTTTAGCATCACCTTGAGAAGATTTGGTAAGATTAACACTCTAAAAAGCCTTTCCTTCCAGGTGCTAATTTCTTTTCAATCCAGGTAAACCGCTGCCAACTGCTCAAGCCACAGCTTCAGTTTTGAGGAGTCAGGTATCCCATTCACAGAATCACTGAAATACCATCTCATTCTCAACCACCCTACTACTCCCAACTTTAAAAAAACTGAACAATTTATTAAATAATTATTTTAAACAATTATTTATCATTGGTTGTTATAACTAAAATGGTACAAAATTTAGAAAACTATTGAAAGACATGATTGGTTGTTTAAATAACGACTAATAACTGATGGTCTTCAATTGTGAGATAGCTTCTAGGGCAGTTTTTCACAAAGTACGGCGCCTAGATGATCTTCAGTCCAGTCACCATGATGGAGTAGAGTGGAGAAGAAGGGAGCTAAATACAGATTACCAGGCCCTTGCTCCAATTATTCTGTTCCAGAAGATGTGGGATGAGGGTGGGCTCTGCAATTTTAGCAAGGCTTTCAAGGTGATTCTAAAGCACATTAAAATTTGAAGACCACCACCCAGGGTTTGTCAATGGTTTAGTGAGTGTCAAGATTTTAGGAAAGGTTTACACCAAAAGTATTCCACAGAGACTTTGGTTTCTTTTGCAAGATAAATTTCTAATTGACTGCTAAAAAAGTTATCAAGTTATTGGAGGAAGGAGCCTATATATATTTCCAAGTCTCTTTGTTTCTTTTTTTTTCTTTTAATCTAAGTGGGAAGAAGAAGAGGAGAGGAGAGAAAAAAGGGGGGGGAATCACAGCAATCATACTATTCTAAGGGGCTATCAATGCTTTTGAAATAGTCTTTGCTCCAACTTGTACCTTGCTTTATAAATCTTCATATTTCTTATCCAGTAGAAATTAGCTATGTCTCTCTGGATCTTGTTTTTGATCAATTACTTGATCTTTGTTCAGCTGAGTCTGAATACATGCAGTTTCCCTTTATATATGTGATCATCAACAAAATCTAAGGCTATCAAATCCAATTGTGCTTCATAATCACCTGGGATCTCACCTCAAACACTCCTGAAGCTCAAGAATGTATATTTTTATAAACTTCCCAAGTAATTAAAAAAAATAATCAGATTTGGCAATATACTTAAATCCAATTCTATTCCAAATGTTAAATATTAGATGTGATGAGTTCATAACAAGGTGATTTATAGTGATATCTTCAATAGATATTTTAGTTCTTATAGTCACTTCAAAATCCAGACACAAAGAGGTATATTGAACAAAAAACCCAATTCAATTTAAGTAATGAAGTAGAGTTACTGAATTCAAATGAATTTGTTAGACATCTTCATAAGTTAAATCCATATTCCATCGGAGTAAGAAACAGAAGGAAAACATTATTTTCTGGGACCCCATCTTTAAAATAACATTATATTCTACATTCTCAGGGTATCAACTGTGTTCATGGATGTTGGAATTAAACCACCTGGATTCAAGTCCCTGATGCCCATTTATCGTTTCAGTCAAATTGGGAAAGTAATTCAGACTCTCTCAGCCCATTTCTTTATCTGTAAAATAAAGGTATTAATATCAGAACCTGTTAGGGATCCTTTGGTTGCCAGGTGCAGAAAACCCAATTCAATTTAAATGATGAAGTAGAGTTAGTGACTTAAAAAAAAATAAACTAAAAATATAGTAGGCTTTCATTTTGCCTTAGTCTCACTCACCGCTCAGTGAAATCAACAAAGTTCTAATTTCTATTTTTTTTACCTTCTTCTTTGATGCTACTTTTACTCATAGCTGACTCCCCTCAATAGTGTCCATGCTTCCACATTCATATTTAGTGAAAAGAAAATGTCTCTCTAGAGATATTTCTACAGAAGACACAAGATCCTCCTGAAAATTTCTCCTGTGACCTAACAGGTCCAAACTAGGTCACATGATCATCCCTAAACTAATCCCCTACAGCCAAGCATTTGCTAATTGGCTTAAGTCTATCAGAGCTCATCCTGGGCATGAGGATGGGATCTCTTACCCCCAAAGTACAGGGAACATCCTTGGAGAGAAAATAAAAATCTGGGGTATTGTTAGCAACAGGAAGAGAGGGAGAATCTGGGTGGCCTCAAACAAAAAAATACTCGCTGCCCTTCTACATATGGATTTGTGAGGATTACATAAAGCAATCCACATAAAACATTAGTGGCTGGCACATGGTAAACACTCAATTAAAGTTTACTATGATTATTACTACTATTATCACTACTGTCAGCATCAATTAATGGGCCCAATGCATGGCAATGTTATTAAGGCCTGAATATTACCCAGAGACTACGGGCATCTGCTTCTCATTTGTGGAAATGAAGGGAGGGATGTCATGCTTAAATCCCATGGAAGCATGCTTTTCTTAACCACATGTGGTTAAGAGTAATTGTTCAGCTTGACAAGGTATGAAAGTTCTGGGGAAAATCTAATGCTTGTCCTTGCTCATAAAGCTACTTTTCACCACCAGAACGGACACCCTCATACCACCACTAGATATACCATTATAGAATCAGTTCATCTGTCAAGATTATATTCTGTAACCACCATGAAAATAGGACCTGCACAATAGAGACCCGTGATGACTTTTACATCCTGTTCTTGCAGGTGGAAAACGGATCCAATTTAATGGGAATTCTAACCTATGAAATGCACCGCCTTTGTTATCCATCCTTTTCATTGTATTTTTACCCTAGAGTGAAGAGGATGGAGATGTGAGTTGATAAAGGGCAGAGAGTGAAGACAAAATTTGGACAAGTTGTAACCATTCCTGCCTAAATCCTCTGTTTGGGCAGACTGGCCCACTTAAACTAAAACAAACCTAAAACTACACGGAATTAGACAGAAGCAAAGATTCCCACCAGATGGCTCTTTCTTCTAGGAGAACATAGAGGAGTCATAACTGGATGGCAAAGCATGCGTTATGCTTTTTTGCAACTCAGTTAATAGTAACTGGGGCCCTCGTCTACATACTCTACTGGTCATTTACTTGAGTTAAAAAAAAAAAAAAGAGTCTCTAAAAGGAAATAATTCATGCCTATTGCAGCCATCCCCAAGGGCTTACTGTGGTTTCCACAAAAATCCTTTTATTTCTCTGTGCCTTTGTCCTGTCAGCCAAGAAATTAACATTCTCACACAAGAAATTACTTCCGAACAGAACATTCTCAACCAGTACTTCTCAATTGGGTGTGCTACATAGTAAAACCCTGGGGAACTTTAAAAAGGCAGATTCTGGTGCCCCACCTCAGAACTATTAAATCAAAATTTCTAAGCGAGGAGCACAGATATATATATGTTTTAAAAATTTTTTTTTACCTCTAAAGGCATTTCTGATAAACATGTCCCCAGTTTATACATAAGTTTATATATAAATCACTACAAATGTAAGGTAAAGGACCCAACTACTATAAAATGTGCATTCTATAAAAGGGAAATTCTATGCATTTCTCATTTAACTCCCATTAAAAAGGAGTTTGCCTGCTTTTAAATTCTTTTACTTTACTGTAGCCCTACATGGCTAAAAACAAGTTGATTCCATAAATAGAGATTTCTAAAATTAATCCTTTGTAAAAAGATAAAAGCAATCACAGGAAAGATGTGCCATATTTACATGTTGCCTGAGGTTCTATACCTGTCACAGAGGTGATATCATTTTACAAATGAAGACAAAGAAAACAATAAGTAGGTTATGTTCACTTTTGTTGGACTAAATAAAATTAATAAGAGCAGGATTTAGAATAATCATACTTTTCACTAGAAAGAGAAGGCTTCAAAGACCAAAGAAAGAGAAAAGCTGGCATGATAATACTGACCTCCCAATTTAACTCAGATATATAGCAATCTAAGGGGACAATATTTTAAAAATTAGCTACAGGGTGTGAAGTGCACTGATTCTGTTTCATAAAGGCTTCATCTGAATTACAATGAAGGGGAAATAAGAAAGAGGGGTGGTCTTTGCTCTAATTAATTAACGATATGCTATACTTTAAGCAGAAGAAAGGCATAAATGAGTAAATGATTATTTCTTGAATGAATGTATTGGTGACTGTAGACATGAAAATTCTTTTGGTCTGCTTTACATTATCCACCCCAGTTTTTGCAAGCAAATTAGAAACAGATAAAACCATAAAAAGCAAATGGCCACAGGGTAATTCATTCTGATGTGTGTTCTTACAATAAAAAATTGGACCATTTTCCCAAAAGATGTTGATAAAGTAAGACCTCACAAAGCCTCTCATCTTCTAGTCAGAAGCAAAGTCCCAGAGAAGAATGGAGGCAACATCACCTTCACCCATTCATTGTATCAGTTAAAGAAAAGAAGCAGAGGTGAATTCAACATATTACAAACATTTATCACCACACACTGGTGTGACTATTCAGTCTTCTCCTTGGTCAACTAATCACAGTGTTTTATCATTCAACCTATGACTATGTTTACCCAGGGGGAACTAAACAAAGATAGAGGAGCAAGCACATAAGAGACAAGACAACTGAGGGATAGTATAGAAAAATGTGACATTCCTGAAACAAAGAAGAGAAATGTGTTAAGAGAAATCTGATGACAACACTAGGTCAGCATTCCCCTAAATGTGTTCTATTTGTCGCACGAGACTCATAGTCTTGTGGATGGCCATAACCAATTGTGTTTGAGAGACATCGTATGCCATAACTTCCCTACACCTCATGGAGAGACACAGTATACATTAGCATAAAAAGACTGGAAATTTCTGCCGAAGACTGACGTGCTTGGTTTAATCCAAGTTACTCACAAATTTAGTCAATTGTGGAAGTCTTTCTGGATCTCCTGGCAATTATAAATAGTCCATACAGCTAGTGTTTAATAGGCAACATAGAAACTGCTGGAGCCACCAACATCAGATGGTGGTTGAAGGTAGCCCAGGAAAAGAATAATGCTTCAGAGATCAGCCAAGACTTGAAATTCTGCTTTTCTTTTCTGTGGCAGACAACCAATGGCACATACATGCAAGGAAAGGGGCAATGCCATGTTCTCAAAATTCCAGCCATGAGATGAGTAAGTCATTGAAAATTCAAGAATTCTCTACCTGAATTCAAGTTAAAGAAGACAGAGATGATAAAGATACATCACTTCCTAACTACTGCAAAAGACAAAATATAGACTGTTTCACCATCACAATAATGGAGGAAAAAATAAAAGAAGGTTAGAGTAATGGTGTAATGAAAGATTAGCATCTTCCATGCCACAGGCTTTGGGTGGCTCACTCTATATAGCTAATCTCTTTTCTTTTTTTCATATCAGTTCTAGGAAGTAGACATTATTTCAGACATGGGAAAACAGCTTCCATTACTTTGTAAAGTATTTTGAGAAGATGAAAACATATGGATCAGGATAAATGGTGAGAAAACTAGAAAAATATAGGCAGTAAAAGCCCTAACCTTGCATAAGGAGGGATGCAGAGATTCATAATCCACTCAGAGAAGAAGCAAGGTAGAGGGTATAAATAAGGCATGCTGATGGCCCACCTCAGTGAGAACTTTTACAATGCAATAATATAGGATCACTCAACCTAATCAGTGGTCGGCAAACTCATTAGTCAACAGAGCCAAATATCAACAGTACAACAATTGAAATTTCTTTTGAGAGCCAAATTTTTAAAACTTAAACTTCTTCTAATGCCACTTCTTCAAAATAGACTCGCCCAGGCTGTGGTATTTTGTGAAAGAGCCACACTCAAGGGGCCAAAGAGCCGCATGTGGCTCGCGAGCCTTGGTTTGCCAACCACTGACCTAAATAATCCACATATGGAAGGTGCTACATGAGTTAATCCCCAGGGCCTTCTTGGGGTGTCATTAACAAATTTTCTGTTTTACTAGTGAGTCAAAGGAAGAATAAGTGACTTCCCTGAACTCACAACAAATCAAGAACAATCTCAGGATTCAATGGCTGATGGTAACTGAGAACGAATTAGAGGATTCATGGTTAGGTGATGGGCTAGGAGATTTGAGGAGTAAAAAACATACTCAGGACTAACAGAATAAGAAGGTAACTGGAGGGAAAAGCAATAAAGAAAAAGATGGCACAAAGAAGCAAGATGAGATTTTTTTCCATATTCAATACAGCTTGATGTGTAATGTCTAAGGACAGTCATTACTGAATAGAACTCATTTCTCTGTTTATCGGTGAGGAAAATGTCTTATGCTGCCTATCTTACTGACATAGTGATAAATTTTAGAATGTTATACTTATAGTTTTAACTATTTTTGCAAAATTTGGAAATCTTGTGGTTACATATGAGAGAAAATCCTGCTCAAATTGGTTTAAGCAAAAAATTAAATTAAATTAAATTTAGTTACTTCATTGGAAAGTTCAAGAAAGAATGGTTTCATGCCCAGTTAACCACAGTATCTCAAATGGCTCAAATCATATTATAATTCTCTCTCTCTCTGTCTTTCTCTCTCTTCCCCAATTTTATCTCTATCTCTATTTTTATTTTTGGTTCTCTTTCTGTCTGTCTCTCTCAGTCCCACCATCCTCCCTATTGACATCATTCTCAAGAAGGCCTTATCCACTAAGGGCCTCAAACAACCCCAATGTCCATTACTCTTACAGCTATTATTCCAAGTGGAAAGAGACCTTCTCTTTTCCAAAAATGCTAACAAAAGTCCTAGCACTTAGTCCCATCAGACCAATCTGAGTCACCGGCTCATCCTGGCACTAAGCACAGTGTCTGGGTAATAGGATATACTGACTGATTGGCCATATGTGCTCCCCTGGAGCTGGGAGGTGGGTCAGCCCCTCCAAAAGCCATGGACTGACTGAAGGCAGGGGAGGGATGTTCTCTAAAGAAGAAGAGAGGAATAAATGTTGAGTAGGCAGAAATAATAGATGTCTCCCACAAAGACCAATGCAGTCATTTCAAAATTTAATAACACTCAAATTTAAAATACTTGGGCCTTGATATTGGCTATCAAGATGTATATAAAAGTACTGTGGAATCTTAAAGAAGGAGAAAGCAATTTGGTCTCCTTGGAAGAGGATGGGAGGTGTTCTGCAAGTCTTCAAAGAGGAAGTGCTCTTTGTGCTAGGACTTGAAAAAAAAGTAGGGATGTTACAGAGGTAGTTAGTGCTCACAAAATATGCATGCACTCCCTTACTGTTCCTAGCCTCCTTTACAGTTAGGTTGGAGCCACATGACTAGTTCTTACCAATGGGCTTTGAATGGAAGTGATGAGCTTCTATGCAGAGATAATGAAAAACCAGTGTGTCTCGTCCATTTTATCTCTTTCCCTTTGGCAGAGTTTGTGGATGTTGAAATTGTAGAGCATCAAGATGGAATCCTAAGATCACTGCATGGAAGAGAGCCACCCAGTCAAGATGTCCAACCACACTGATCTTTGCACGGGTGAAAAAGCTCTGTGGTGCTAACTTGAGATTTAGGGTTAAGATCAGATCACCATACAGAGTCTGCTTTATGTTTCTAGACTCTTGTCACATACATAATAAACTTCATAAATTTCATAAACTTAATCTAAGCAGCTCTTCTCTGCTCTATGCATCTGTCTTTCTCCTTAAACTAGTGAGATATTCAGGTCATGTTCTTGCAGTGATGGGAGAGGCACACAGAAGCTAATGAAAATGTACAAGATCTTCTTGGGTCTAGGTTCTGAACTGGTCATTTCTACTTTTATGCCATTAGCCAAAGCAAAGTGACATGGCCAAGCCAAAAGTCAAGGGGGCGAGGAAATGCACTCTACCTGTGGAAATGCTATGAATCTAGGGAAGGTAAAGATTTGGGGCCAACAACTCCTCTACCGCTTAGGTATCTTACATTATGGGAACTCATGAAAGCCTCAGAAGACGTATGTGGGGAATGTCAAGGTTCTTCTCCTAGACTATGAAGTCAAAGATAACTACCCCAAACCTCTAGAATTTCTCTCAACCTCTTCTACCTTCTCTGCCCACCAATACACTCTCTCCATGTTGTTTCAAATCCCTCACAGACCAGGCGTCTGTGTTTTTATTTACCCTGTTGACAAGCAAGGAGATGTAAATAGGCCATAAGGAAAGCGGCTTTTTCATTTGCACTACTTCATTCGTTTTGTATTTATAAGATATACAGCCCAGAGAAGCTATAAATAAGAGGCTAGAAACAGCTTGAGGGGCTGGTGATAGAATCACAAATCACCACAGTTACATCTTCATCTGTACTCTGATGTAGAACCTTTATAATTGCCAAAATATATTTATCTCAGCACAGGCTACACAATTTGTATATAAGAAGTGAGAACTAAGTGACCTCAACCTGC
Organism: Plecotus auritus; assembly: GCF_963455305.1. Classification (NCBI taxonomy): domain Eukaryota; kingdom Metazoa; phylum Chordata; class Mammalia; order Chiroptera; family Vespertilionidae; genus Plecotus; species Plecotus auritus. The sequence continues at coordinate 155,329,421 of NC_137773.1, read as the reverse complement.
CTAAAATTTCTACCAAGTTCCATATCCACCAACTCAATTCTGGTTGGAGGGGATGCTGCTATTTCTTTTCCTGCCCAAGGCCAAGTTGGCCATGCTAGTGCCTCTGTTTATATGCATTTCCACGTGTTCTTTGTCCGCTTTCAGCGTTATATAGGACTCCCAAGTGAGCCAGAATCTGAGGTGAGGGTTTAGGCTGACCAGTCTACTTGCCTGATATAAATTCTTATCAATTGATTTCCTTCGTGATTTATAGTGTAAATTGGGAATATATGGGGAAGTAAAGAGTGTTACCTCTAAAGCATCTTATTTAAAATGTATCTAAAATTGCCTGGAACTAATTTATTTACCTTCCCTATTAGAAAAAAAAAATCATTTACAGAAAATTGAGCTGCTGCTATGGATTTGAGAGAATGAGCATTTTTTTTTTTTAAAGAGAAGCCTGGATGCCCGAAGGTTTGATTTGGAAGAAGTAAGAAGGCAGAGAGTTCTCAATGGACAAAACTTGGATGTGGATCACCCATGGGGCCCGCTCAGAAGGGAGGATGGACTTATGACAAGAAGGAACACTAAATTAAAACAAAGGATGACAGAGATAGATTTTTCTTTCTTCATAATGTTGCGTAAGCCTCATACTGAAAACTGGATTCTCACTAATAGCCAGTACTTACTGAGTAGTTGCACTAAACCAGATACTGTGCTAAGTCTGTGCTAAGTTCCAGGCCGCCCAACTTGTCAAGCAGACAGGACAATGGATGGAAAACTTCAATAAGGCACTCAAGGAAATCAAGGATGTAGAAAACTGGGCTTAGAGAATTGAGCTGGACACCCTGGAATGGGCACCCTGGACTATGTCTACAAAGGACAAGTGCTGTCTGCCCGATCCTATCCTTCCTTCCCTCTCATTTCATCTCACTTATTCTTCACGTTGCTATTATTATCCCATTTTTCAGATCAGGAAACTGAGGCTTGAGAAACAGGAAGTGACTTGTCCAAGGTCATACAATTAGTAAGTAGCAGTGGGACTGGAGGTATGATGGGCTCAAGGACTTATCCAAAGCAGACTGACTCTCATAATACTGTAATGACTGTATTGCATTTCCTTATTTTTTTAAAAAGAAATAGACTGAATGAGCCCCTGGAATGCTAGAGAGAGAGGGAGAGAGAGAGAGAGAGAGAGAGAGAGTAAACAATAACAACAAAAGAAAGAAAGTATCAGACAAATACTTAAACAGAAAAACTACAGAATTTGGAGTCAGGAAATCGGTGTTTTAATCCTTGCTCTTTTATTTTATTATTTGGAAGACAAGGCACAGATTCTCTGGGCCCTAATGTCTTGCACAAAGAACTTGCAGAGTAATGGGATGCTGAGTGAGACTTTTTCTGTTGCTCAGAATTGATGATGGGCTGCAAAGCAGAGGACAAAGAGGGGTCAAGTACCTCCCACTCTAAAGACAGCCTAAATGATTGGGGCCACTCCAAGGGTTACCAAGAGGCAGACAAATAGGCTTTGCTACCTCCAACTATCACCTGTAAAATGCTGTCAGCATCCCGCCAATACTCTCAGCATTTACCATTTCTACATATTCCTTCAGTTTTCTACAAAAACAACTTGCAGCTCTCTGCCTGTGAGCTTTGTGCTTCCACAGAAGCATGTTCAACCTGTGCTTGAAGTAGTCTGGAAGTAAACAATGTTATTTCTTCCAGGAGCAGTCTGTAGGCAAGGATGGAAAGGAATTGATAGGAAAAATAAACCAGTTTCCTTCCCTTCAGGAAACACCTCGCTGAGTTTTCACCTGCTTTTCCCTCTTTTGGAAATGTCCCCATATATGCTTGGAAAAGTCCTTAAGTTGGTTATAATAGGATTGGCTAAGCTGTTGCCAACAGGTAACCCTAACTCTCAATAACTTATCACAACAGAGGTTGTGTCAGCTGTGCAAAGATCAACGTGCTTGGGGTTCAATCTTGAGGCTCTACAATTTCAACACACAGCTCCACAGACACTGCCAAAGGGGAAGAGAAAGATGGGTGAGGCACACTGGTTTTTAACTTTCTTTGCCTGGAAACTTGTCACTTCCATTCATTGCCCAGAACTGGTCATATGGTTCCGACCTGTCACATCCTTAACTCCTCCTTCAAGCCCAGCTCAAAGAGTGCTTCCTCCACGAAGACTTGCATAACTCCCCTGCTTCCTTCCAAGGAGAACAAACAACTTTATTCACCTTTATGTTACTGATAGCGCTTTGATACACATCTCTACCTTAGGCTTCTCAGATTGCCTTGTAATTTTTGCTTTCCCAAAATTATTTTGTGAGCCCCATAAAGGCAAAACAAACATATTTGTTTCCTTTTCTAGCCTTGATCATAGTGCCAGGGAAGTTGTAGGGTTTAATAAATGTTTAGTGAATGAATGAATGAGTGAGTGAGTGAGTGAGTGAGTGAGTGAAATATGGCTTCATAAAGGCCTTGCAAGTTTCCTGCTGTATCTAATCACAAGGGCATGCAATCAGCATCTCCACGAAGCCATCCTTGGCTTTCTGATGTGGAAATGCTCCTTGACGACATCTCTCCTTCTGGGAATGGCAAGGAACCAAAGTCAAGGAAATCGCAGATAACAGCAAAACCAGGATCAGGAGTCTTGCATTAATAGGTCAGGACTCAGATGCCAAGCACAGGTCAGGAATAAAAACTGCACCTCCAGGCGTTGACACACTCTTCCGGATGGCTGTGCCACAACCCCCCTGCTCCAGCCCCCACTAAACACACAAAGTGCTCAGCTCTAAGCCCCCGGAGCAGCTGGCATTTCCAAGACCATGGTCCAAACCTTCACAAGAGATTAGCTGAGCTAAGCTGATCCCCAACTCGCAAAAATGAAGAAAGGAACTAGAGATTTCTCAACTGAGAAGCCTCCGAGAAAAGCAAAAATTTAAGCTTCCTAAGATTCATCACTCTTGCCATAGGCTGCGACTTTTCCATTCATACAAGCAATTATGGAAATTTCAGCTTCTGAATATAACATTGAGAAGTTAACTAATTGTTTATAAATAAGTCCTGACTCAGAGCAGAGCCCTTGTTAATGTTCTTCAAGCCTTGTGGGAACTGCTGCTCCAACCAAGATCCTCACTGTTTGGGATAGTCCCCACCAAGAAAGAAGTCCTTACTGCCCTGGATACTATCATCCTTGCCTCCTCTCTGATATAAGACCGGATGCTCTCTGGGACTCTCACCTTATGCCATAAATCAAAACAGATTGTGCCAAGACAAGAGCTGAGAGAAGGGCATAGGGGATGGGAATGTGAGAAGCAGAATAGATTATTGAAGCAGGATAGGGCTTTGTGCCCTGGTCAGAGCAGGACCCCCCCACCCCCAGGCTATGTGGAGCTCCTGGCTACATGAAAATTAGAATCACCCCAGAAGGAGTGTGAGCCCCATTCGGGCAGTCTGGCCTCACCTGATCCTGCAAAGACGTACTGTATCTCAAGTGTGAGCAACCGTCTTGCCAGGCTGCCCTCCTGGAACTGAGCCGCTGGACAGCCCCTTAGGCACAAGTCCCAGAGCTCCTCGTGGCATCTAGTCAATCCCACGTTAGGGTTAGAAGGTCAGAGAGAGCCCTGGGAATCATCTGCTGAGCTGGACCCAGAAGAGCCCAGATGGCACTGCTCTGGTTTGGCTGCATAAATGGCATGACGCTGTGCAAAATGAAAAGGTACGACACCTTATTTAAGAATTACTTATGGAGAACAGTATGGAGTTTCCTCAAAAATTAAAACTGGAACTCCCATTTGACCCAGTGATCCCACTTCTAGGAATATATCCCAAGGAATCAGAAACACCAATCAGGAAGGATATATGTACCCCTATGTTCATAGCAGCACAATTTACCATAGCTAAGATTTGGAAACAGCCCAAATGCCCATCAGCAGATGAGTGGATTAAAAAACAGTGGTACATTGCCCTAACCAGTTTGGCTCAGTGGATAGAGCATCGGCCTGCGGACTGAACGGTCCCGGGTTCGATTCCAGTCAAGGGCATGTACCTTGGTTGCGGGCACATCCCCAGTGGGGGGTGTGCAGGAGGCAGCTGATCGATGTTTCTCTCTCATCGATGTTTCTAACTCTCTATCCCTCTCCCTTCCTCTCTGTAAAAAAATCAATTAAAAATATTTTTAAAAAATAAAATAAACAACAGTGGTACATCTACACAATGGAATACTACACTGTTGTAAAAAAGAAGGAACTCTTACCATTTGCAACAGCATGGATGGACCTGGAAAGCATTATGCTAAGCAAAATAAGCCAGTTGGAGAAAGATAAATATCACATGATCTCACTCATTTGTGTAATATAATGAACAACATATACTGATGAACAAAAATAGATCCAGAGACAAAGAAGCATCGAACAGACCATTCAACCTCAGAGGGAAGGACTTGTGTGCATGCATCTGAGCATAACCCATGGACATAGACAATAGGGGGGTGAGGGCATGTGCTGGGGGTCGGAATGGCCGGGGAGAGGTCAATGGGGGGGGGAATGAGACATATGTAATACTTTAAACAATAAATAATTTTTTAAAAAAAAAGAATTACTTATAATTTCAAGGCCAACAACAACAGGGTATTAAACCCGAGGGCCCTTCTGAGCTTGGGGCTCTGTGTGACTGCATAGGTTGCAGACCATGAGGCTGAAGCCCTGGCTACTGGCCTGGCCTGACCTCAGACAATAAAGGGGTACTTAGAAATTTTGAGGAAGGCATTCCAAAATGTGGGGGCCCCTCAAACAGGGGGACTGCATTAGGGTCAGGCTTGCCAAGATTTCAGAGACAAGGTACAAAATTCAAAGTGATTTAGCATTATTTGTCCCCAAATCCCCAACTATAAAGGAACTCATGATAGAAAATGACTAAGTAATTAGGAGGCACTTGCCCACTAGAATATTATGTAGTCACGAAAAATGATGTTTACAAGGGACTTCTCATAACACAGGGCAAAATGCAATACAATTCCAAGTGAATTAAATATAATCACAATTATGTGAATATGTATGTATAGAAAAAAACTAGCTTTAAACAAAGTATAATTTCTACAGTGGATAATCCAAGTGGAATTATTGAGGTGATGTTTGTTATCTTTTTATATTTTTCTATGAGTCAAATTTTCTCCATTGAACAAGTATGGCTTTTATAAGGAAAACAATATTTCAAATATACTAGTGAAACATAGCTACAAATTATAGCTATATAGGATACCTCAAGACTTCTCAGTTTTTATGAGTTCTAGAAAACCTTTATTATGAAGCTCTATAAGAAGTGAACTTTATGCTATTCAGAGGGTTCTTTAATTCCTAAATTGTAGGAAATGTACAGTATTACTTTACTTAATACTGATTTCTGCAACCTGTTTTTTATAATACTAAACACTAAAGGAAAAATCATATTTTGAGTTATTGCCAACCCAATTTACTTAATGTCAACCTATTCCCTCCTGTCCCTTGAAAGGAGTTATGTCACTGCTCTAAATATGTTATCGAGAGTAACTGAGGACCTGGAAGACAGATGTTCAGATACAGGTGTAGCAAAGAAAAAAAAATTACATACTCCAAGATAGATGACAGTTGTTAACTTTGTTTTTCTATTTCTGACCTTTATTTCCTCATGATCTACTTCACTCTGTTAGCACAAAACTATTAGGTAAGAGGTGTGCTAGTTTGGGCTGCTAGAACAAAAATGCCACAGACTGGGAGGTTTAAACAACAAATATTTATTTCTTACAATTAAGAAGGCTGGGAGTCCAAGATCAAGACCCTGGCAGAGCCCGGCCAGTACGGCTCACTGGTTAAGCATTGACCCATGCACAAGGAGTTTGCTGGGCCAATTCCTGGTTAGGGCACATGCCCAGGTTTCGGGCTTGATCACCAGTACAGGACGCAGCCAATTGATTCTTCTCTCTCATCGATGTTTCTATCTCTCTCCCTCTCCCTTCCTCTCTCTGAAATCTATTTAAAAAAAAAAAAAACATATTAAGAAAAAAAAAGACCCTGACAAATCCAATGTCTGTTGAAAGCCTGCTTTCTGCTGGTAGACAGCTGCCCTCTCATTGTATCCTCACTTGGTATAAGAAGGGAATGAGAGACCAGGTAGAAGGAGAAAGCAAATTCTCTCTGCCTCTTCTTATAAGGGCACTAATTGCATCATGAGGGCTCCACCCTCATAACCTTGTCACCTCCCAAAGACCTCATCTTCCAATATCATCAAGTTAGGGGGTTAGGGTTTCAACATATGAATTGGGTGGGGAGTACAAACATTCAGTTCAAAAGCAGAGGTGAAAGGGAAGTTAATTGCCAATTAAAGTCTACTCATTCTCTGCTAGTTTAAAGCAGCTCAGATTTGCTCAGGATAAACTCAAAATTTCTGATGCCCTTTGCTCACTAAAGCTCATTTGAGAGAAATAAGAAACATGGAGGTTTTCTTAAAGGATAATCAGAGCATTGATTCCTCCAGATCTTTGGAGTAAGCAGAAGATGAGAATTAAGCAGGAGACATTGTTCCTACAGGATACCGAGTGTTTTTGCTGACCTCTACTTTGACATCATTCCAATGGCCTACATAGAAACACTTGGTTTATGGAGGGACACTGAGAACTAGGTATCAATTAGGAAAACCTCTAGATACATTTCTCTCAGGTGTTCTCTGAAATAATCTATGTTGCTGACTGTCCAATCTCAGAGGGAAGGCAGGGGTGGGTGGGTGGGTTGGAAGAGATTAACCAAAGAACCTGTATGCATAGATGCATAACCCAGGGACACAGACCAATAGTGTGATGAAGGCCTGGGGCAGGGGGAGAGGATTGGGCTAAAAGGGGTCAATGGGGAAAGGGGTGGGGGGTGAACATCTGTAATACTTTCAATAAAGATTAAAAAAAAAATAAACGTTCAACTACAAAAGAAATAATCTTTTTTGTTTGTAGATACTTTTTTGTTTATAGATACTTTGACCTATAAACATTTTCATGTTTTTTTTCTCATTGTTTTGATTGGTAGGAAGCTCAGAGCCAAATTTATAGTTCATCTCTAGTAAGTGTAGAATCTATAACATGCATTTTGTTCACTAACCTTACATTTAGTTCAGTGAACTTTTCCTTTCCTTAATTTTCCTTAGTTCCAGTTTCCTCGCTATTTAATTTTCATCTTATTATATACTCTGTAAGTGGCCTCAAAATTGTTTTGAAACAGTGAAGCCCTTCTTGAATATCTAGTACTCCCAGAGCCAGGCCCTCTTTTAGATAACCCTACTGAAGACTTTTTTAAAAACATGAATATCTCTCCCCATGGACTGCACTTCTTAAGAGCATATACTATGTCTTACTATTTGGCACTTGGCACATAATAGACCGTTGAAGAATGTTTGCTTGAGTGAATGAGTGCAAAGATGGAGGAACTGTTTGAAAATGACTGAAAACATGCAAAAGTGACTTACAGTGTAGTGCTCCTTGCAATGACATCTGCTTTAAAATAGTGTGATAATGTTATCATAAGATAGCGCTATAAAAAATAGGATGAAATTTTAACATCAGGTTTTTTTCAGTGCTATCCACGAAGTCTTGTTCTACAAATGAATGTCTGGCTGAACACATGCTTGATGCTCTCTATTCACTGTGAATGCAAACCTGTAGCTCCATGATGCAGATCCTATTGAATAAGATCTCTGTCAACTTGAAGATTTTTTTCCTTCAAGTCATAAAGTCCTTAAGAAAAAAATGCTTTCAAGTTTCATTTAACACAAAGCCGGCAATCTTTTCTGTGGGGAAACTAGCACAGTCTAGAAGTGTAAATTATACTCAGAAGCCCTTGAATGACCTGAAAGCCATCACCTGAGCCAAGTCCTAAACCCAAGGCTTCTGAGTTCTGGGTGCTGTGCAAAGGTTTCTAAAAAAGTCTTAATCCCCCTAATAACAGGCAATGGCTTACATTTTAATTCATAGTGCTTTATAGTCTCCAAAAGTTTTTACTAGGTACCTACTGCCTAAACCTTTATTTTGTGGCAAGCACTAGGGTAAGCACTTTACATATATGTAGCAGGAAAACATTGACCTTAACAATCACCCCTCCCCAAGATTGCTTTTATGCTAAGAGAAGATGATGGGTGAGGATGCAAATGAAGAAGCTGATAGAGAGCTCAATCACTACTTGTAAGAAAAGAGACAGAAAGACACTTCAGAAAAGTGGAAGGTGAGGAGCTCAAACAGCAGAGGGTCCAGGAAAGACTTCAGCAAAAGGGTGTGAGGTAAGAAGAGAGCAGGGAGCCCCCAAAAGAATTAACAACTACTGTGGAGAAATGGAAGAAATTTTAAATGTGACAGGAGTTTCATGATGTGGTGGGCAATGTAATCCTTTCAGGAAATCTAACAGTAAAAATGTGTAAGGAGTTTCAATAAGATAACACAAGTGAGGTATGTGAGGAGTTTGAATACTAAAGCATGTCCAAGTTACATACATTATCTCTTTCATTTCTCTCTTTATGAGATTCATTAATCTAGACCTGGTATCAACAAACTATAGCCCAGTGGCCAAATCTGGCCATCCTGGTTTTGCAAATAAAGTTTTGTCAAAACAGACACATGCATTCATCTTGAGTATTTATCATAGCTGCTTTCACACTCTAATAGCAGAGGTGAGTAGTCCGACAGAGCTGAGGCCCTATGGCTGAAAAGCTTGTAATATTTACTGTGTAGTCCTTTACAGAAAGTTTGCCAATTCTTGCTCTCAATTCCTAAATAAATAAAAAAAGAACAGAGAAGGATCAGTGTGAAATGAAAATATTTTATTGGTCAGGCTACTGGGAAATTAAGAGTCCATAAACCTGAGTTAAAAATATATTCAATGTTTCCTTGGCCAAGTTTTCCCCTCTGTAAAATGGGATTAATAATATATGCTTCACTGATTATAGTGAGGCTCAAATGTAAAAATCACTAATTAAAACATCTTGCATTCATAAACATTAGAGAAATGTCGAGTATTGCTGATAATGGCTCACACGTGGCTCACAATGTGTAAATAATAAACACTATAGAAGCCGCAGGTACTGGTGGTATATACATCACCTACCGAAACGTCACTGGCCACGAAGTAACTGAACAAAATGCCCTGCAAAGTTCTTGAAAGGACATTTGCTCTTTTTACTGGATTAATCGGTATATCTCTGTTGTCTTAAAAGTTCCTAACAAATCAATTTTTTTAAAAAAAAAGTTTTGTTTGCATTTTCCTCTCTGAGCACTTTCCATTTTCATGAAACCCATCAACAATAAAGGTCATTCACACGCAGGAATCTCACCAAGCTGTGGGAAAAATATGAGGAGGCAATAGAACAACTGTAAAGAAAGGTTTATGAAATGAAGCCATCACATGACTTAACCATGAGAAGACAAAAAGCATTTCAGTCTTGCAGTGAATCAAAGGTGCTCATAAAGTCCTTCTTTTTAAACTTTCAGAGCTTAAATTGTGGGTGTGAGAAACAAGGAATACATCAATAGCATTTGAAGGCAAATTCATAAATCCTTTTAGGACAACTAGCATATATCTCAGCATACCATCATCCATCATGACATGAGGTTCAGATGCTTAGTCCATTCTTTCAGTCCCTGGAAGACTAGCTGCCTTTAATTCTACCATGATATACAATTCTGTTGCATAACCATCTTTTTAATATGCCCCTATAAAATATGATAGATCAGGTGAATGAGTGGCCGAGCAATTGATCCACATTTCTCTAAATGACATTTAAGTGCTTATTTATTAAAGTTTTAGGATAGCTAGAAGAGATAATTATACCTTTCCACATGACCATCTATCTATCTTTCCTGTTGCCCATTTGCTCCTGAAAGACCCAACAGTCTCCTGGTTGATTTGTCATCGATGAAATCCATTTCAGTAAATTCCTTCCAAGTAGCAGTTCAAATGTTATGCACTGCACTATTTTGGTTGAAAGCAGAGAATTTTCATCTCACAACTGATATAGACTTTGATTTGCTAGCCATCTAGAATTCATCACCGCAATTGTAATTGCCCTGCTTTGTTTACTGGGCTTGGAAAAAAAGAATAAATTGAATACTATGGACTTGTCCTGAACCACTTTAAGAAGTTTACTTTTAAATGGTATTCAGAGGGTATCCAGCATATCTTTGACCTAGGCATTAAAGATAAAAAATGTACAATATATTTATGATGAACCTGTATCTGTAGTTACCAATGTTGATTCATAATCTTCTAATCTTATAATTATCTTTCCTCAGGGCATTCTTTCAAATGGAGGAGGAGAGGGAATATCATAAAAACTATAAATCATCTTTTAGTACAATGAACAGTGGTTCCCAAACATGAGAACCACTGAGCCCATCAGAATCATCTGAGAACTATGAAAAATTCAGATTCCTGAAGTCCACTCGAACCAACCAAATCAAAATCTATGAGGGGTTGGATTCCAGTCATTTTTCTTTTTAACAAAGTGCCCAGTTCACCCTTCACATCCAGTTCAATGCCAGACTGGAAAATGCTTTAGAGAACAACTTGTTGAAACACATATTTTATAAGAGCATATACAAATAAAATGATTACACTAATCACTTAAATATAGTTGATTATGGGTGGGTGAGGAAAAGGAGAGGGGGGGATGGAGGTAAAAAGCAAGGGAGGGAGGGAGGGTAGGGGGAAAGGCAGGAGAGTGGAGGGGAGAGTTGGAGAGAGGAAGGGAGTAGGTAAAGGAAGAAAAGATAAGGACCTTGCTATCTACCAATAATAATAGTATGCCAAGAGATGAGAACTGTAATTAAGTGAATTCTCTGAGTCTGAGGGCCAAAGAAAGAAGGGGAGAGGTGGGGGAGTCAATATCCTAAGCACTCATCCCTTTGCATATGAATTTCTGTGCAGCCTAAGCAATTTTAAATAAAGGTAAATAAATGTTAGTTCTTAGCAAGTCCAAATGGGGTATGAGACCACCAGGACAGTAAATTCCTTCAACCTTGACCACTGAATTCACTAGCAAGGCCAGGTAGCTGTCTCAAATTCCTTGCCCAGAAGCCTTAGAGCTGGATCCCTATCTTTCATCCCTCTGTTTATCTGTGAATAAATATATACATTATTCTTGTTCTTTTAATACTGTAACCTCTTCAGAGCAGTTAAAAATTATGTTAAAAACTCATTAACTTTGACGAGATATTGATGATGCCAGCGGTTAATTACGAGCCAGCTGGTGTTATGGCAAGAATTAAAAAGTTAGGCACTGGAAGTTTGTTTAAAAAAAAAAAAAAAAGCACACTGCATTCATTTGGCGAATTATTGAGGGATTTTTGAAATAGCATCACTCACTGATGACCTTACAACGTAGGTCAAGGAGAGATGTGTGAACCAACAGATCAATTCGAATCCCTTTACTCCATTACAAAATCTTCCAGATTCTCCCTTGCTGAAAAAAATGAAAGGAAGGGCAATAAATTCCTATGCTTCCTGGTGTTAATTGATTGCAAGCTGGGGTCAGAAAGACATGTCTCCCCAAGGAGTGCTCCTACACAATTTAGAGGCACTGTGGGGGCTCTAACATGCCTAAAATGCATTAAATAGTGGTCACTGTCAAGTAGCAAAATTCAGTATGTTTGTGCTCATAAAGGAAGCACTAGAGTATTCAGGGGTCCCCATCTCCTCAAGAATGAGGATTTTTAATAATCCTGTCACCCAATGAGGTCTTTCCTTCTATAGCCAAAAGGGGTATATTTTCTAAAGAGAAAATAGATGGTAAGATACAGTCATGGTTGTTGTTTTTTTAAAGAAAAAATAAAGGAAACGTTTATCTTTTTCAAAAGATTTTCAACATAAAAAGAGTATAAGTGAACAATATAGAATAAGCATTAGGGTGCTGATTCGGGGTTTCATCGGACCTCACTTAAGCAAGGAAGCTTGGGTGAAGTTACTGAAATTATATCGGCCTCAGTATCTCATCTGTAACATGGGCATCATATTTGGACCTGCCTCATCAGCTTCCTATCAATCAGTAAATGAGGTGATACACACAGAATACTTAGTACCATCAGGAGAGTGCAGGAAACACACAGTAAATGTTCATTACTTCCCAGGCAGGCAGTAACAGCCCAGGGCCTGAAATCAAGGCGCTGAGGTTCCTCTTCAGGGATTTGACGCCTATTTCCAATGACACTGAGCAATTAAGGAGGCCTCCTCAAGTTTCAGTCTCCTCATCAATAAAATGAATAATATCATCTACCTCCCAGCATTGTATTAGGATTAAATGAAATAACCTCTATAAAGCATCAGAATGGTGCATAGTGATTGTTCCCTAATACTAGTAGTAGTGCTACTAAGTAGTGCTCTTGTGAAGGGGTTCAGAACGAGCATCCCCCCGCCAAGATGTGCCTCAATGGTAAGTATGCAGATTATCTTGACCTAAAGGCAACCGAGACCCTGTGGGCTCAAGAGAAACTTCTGCCCCACCTTAACTATCTAGAAGAATTTAAATTAGGGGTCTGGCCCATGATAAGCGTTATCATCAGAAACGGCTTTCTACCTACTGGCATGGCAGGGCAAACTACTAATTACTGAATATGCGCTCTCCCTGCAATTACCTTCTGAAGCCCCAAGCCACCTTCCCTCATCCCCAGCTCAGAATGTCATTTATCCCTCATTTTCCCCTTCCTGCCTCTGAAGTCCCCCCTGTATGTGGGGTCTCTGACTCTCATGTATGTGAGAGCACATATGTATGTCATTAAATTTTTTAAAATATATTTTTATTGATTTCAGAGAAGAAGGGAGAAATAGATACATCAGTAAGAGAGAATCACTGACCGGCTGCCTCCTGCACGACCCACACTGGGAATCGAGCCTGCAACTCAGGCATGTGCCCTGAGAGGGAATCGAACCATGACCTCCAAGTTCCCAGGTCAATGGTCAACCACTGAGCTACACCAGCCAACCTGTATGTCATTAAATTTGGTCGTTTTCTCTTGCTAATCTATTTGATTACTAGACCAGCCTAAAGAACCCTGAGGGTGAAGGAAAATTTCTTCCTCCCTGCCCTTGCTGTATGAATAAACCCTCTACTGATACACACACAGCAGAAATCAAAACACTTAGTGGAACTTTGTAACACACAAAGAAAAATGTGTGCAGATGAAAAGATGTAAAATCATCTTCTCCAAAGTCCTAAAAGGGACCCAAGCAAAAAGTGAATGGTTATTTCTGGTGCCATGGCTCCCTACTCTTCTGTTCGGCTGTTTAAGCAGTGATGTCTCTAGCCTTCTCCCTCCCAAGCTTCACCTTGTGGGAGTGACAGGCAGCCCATGAGCTGTGAGTGTCTTTCCCACTGATTATCACTGCCCCCCCACCCCCATTATTTGTGGCTTGCACTTCCCCTGGCCAGCGAAGGCACGGTGTGCAGCTCTCTAGCTGAGCACCTAATGGTGGATTCAGCCATTATCATTTCTCACCCATCAGTGAATAATCATTATTGTTTACTCACTTCTCTTTTTATGAGGAACACAGTTAGGAAAATGGTTTTCTTTCCTTGTTTCCCATGCGGCTCTGTTTTATAGACCTTTCTCTCAACTTAGCACAGCTTTATTCTGTTTCCAAAAACTACTCATCATTTACCGATGTTCAACATTTAAAAAAAAAAATAAGCCCTGACTGGTTTGGGTCAGTGGATAGAGTGTTGGCCTGCGGACTGAGGGGTCCCAGGTTCGATTCCCGTCAAGGGTATGTACCTTGGTTGTGGGCACATCCCCAGTAGGGGGTATGCAGGAGGCAGCTGATCGATGTTCCTCTCTCATCGATGTTTCTAACTGTCTATTCCTCTCCCTTCCTCTCTATAAAAAAAATCAATAAAATATATATTTTTAAAAAGATTAAAAAATAAAAGGTTTTCTTCTTCTTTTGTGAATCAAAATTTTCAGCCCAAGCCTTACTGATCTTGACCTCCCTCGTTTCTGTGAAAACAAACCTTCCAAACTCATTTCAGAACATTTGCTTTTATTCCATACCTATTTCATATGCCTTCTCTCGCCTAATTTTATTTCATTTTGAGAAACTGAGGGGAGGTGGGTTTGTGTGGGAAATGTCTTGGAAATTGAAGTTTAGGATATTTCAAAGGCTGATTAGTTCAGAACAATGGGGCGAATACTTGACCCACTGATGACCCTCCGAAGCCCCAAATAATCAAATACTTTGAACCACAAACAATCTGTACCAACACTCAGAAATAAGTTGGTTGGGATGCCATCCTAAATTCTTCCCAATTCTACTCTCACAGCTAATTTTCTATACTTTCTGATCATTTTCTTTTTATTTTAAGCACTTATTACTTTTATAATCAGGGGGAAAACCTTTTTAACAACTTTTTATTGATAAAATTGTAAAAAGTAGGCAGATGATCTCACCAAACCAATGTTTGTCTCTTCCCTCTTTTTCTAGAGATATTGGGGGGTAATTACTAACTGCAGCAACGCCTGACTGTTACGGGCAGGATTTCAGAAGGCTTACAATACAGTCTTTCTGCCAAGCGTTCGATATCACATTTTTAGCTTACTGTTTGGGGTCTCATGTTTTTGCAATCCAACTCTTGACTCATTGTATGTGTGTACGCACACTTTGTTCCAGACTGTCTGTCAGCGGAACACTTCTTTCTAAGTGAAGAAAAGTGTTTCTGGTGAACGCCAAGACTATATGCAGAATCGTAGTACCGAGTTGCTACTTCTTTGTTTCCTGCTGGTTAATTGCTTTAAAGACAAAAATCAAGGGTGAGTGGGCCACTAAGAAAATCTTCCATAGGGCGCGCCCCACTTTACCTTTCCAATGATCACAAACTGCATTTTGCCACCTTTTGATCAAGGTGACAAATCTGGGCTCAGAAAGTAAATTTAGGGATGTGTCAGCCCCATCCATAAGCTCTGAGGAAAAGTAATTCATTTTTAATGGAAATTCTGTTTACAAAATAGACTAGGTATATAACCAGAGTCTAAGATAACTCACCCTGGCAAATAGGCTGCATACCTAATAGAGTAAAATAAAAGGGAAGCACAGCACATTGTACTTACGAAAATGAAGTACAGGCAACATTTTATATTTACTACAACAGTGATTTTACATCATATAGAAGCTTTCATGTTCAGCCTTGATTTAGATTCAAGAAGTAGAGGAAAATAAAGGTTGGGAAAGATGAAAAAGGAATGAAGCCATTACATTAAGTAAAACTTTATCCTTATTTTTCAAAAATCCTTAAACCAATACAAGTTCCTTGTGGTGAAATTTATTGGGTCTTTGCCCATTTCTATCCTCCACTGGTCTAGCTATTCTTGCTCCTTAGTAAATGTCACACCATTCCCGTTACAGATATTATTAAGACATTTTCTAAATTCTTTTGTTTCTATTTTTAAATTTGCTTTTCACTCTAATCCTATAGATAGTAGGGCAGTTAGCAATATTCCCAATTAGCAGATTAGAGAACTGAGGCACTCAGTGGCTCTGCTGTTGGTGCAAAGTGACAGAAATAATGAATCCAGCAACCCTGCGTACTCACTACGCCCACTTCCCCAGAGAAGGAACAGGTGAATGATGCCACCCATTGACTAACGGAACTTACGGCCCCTCTAAATGCATTTCATTTTTACCACAAACTCAGAAACAAAAGGAATAAACAGAGTCCTTGGAAAATACAAAAACAAAAGTCACAGCTTTATTAATCTACTGTAACGTGAGGTTGGAGTAACAAAAAAGGTACACACAGAATAACCAGTGGATATAGTTGAGATCACCAAGGATGTTGGAAAATATTCCAAAGATTTAAACAACAGCAAATCATAAACAATGAAAATAAAAAACAAACAGAAAAAGATCAAGGTGGGAGTTTAGGGAAGTAAGATATGGAAATATAAACACTCTGTGTTTATATGAAAATAACACGGGGATAGTTTCTATCTCACTGGGGCCAGTTATTCCCCAGCTCCTAGCTCCTGGCATATAATGATGTTCAATCATTTTTGATGAAAGATTAAATACATGAAGGTCCCTCCCTCAATGAGTCTAGATCTAGCAGAGAAATAAACATGAAAGCAAATACTTATTACAAACAGCATAATCTTGATAATAACAGTTAACGATTTTTGTTCCCCTAGGGTTGTTATGGTAGTGATTCATTAAGTCTTAACAATGACCCTGTGAGTTAGGGCCTATTAACAGCCTCACTCTACAGATAAGTAAACTGAGGCACAGAGTCACACTGATGGTGAGGTGCAAAATTATAATGAGAATCCAACACAGGTAACAATTGGTACCACTTAATATAACAACATTCTGAGTTGTGGAGGGAGGAGATTCTATGTTAAGTCATGTCCACGAGGGTAGAATGCAAAAATAGCCACAATTATTCATTCCCCTTGTATCCATGCTCTTTGCAATTAACTTCGAATTTCCTCCCAGAAAAAGATAGAATCTGCCCCCCCACCCCCGCCGTGAGCTGGCCTTGTGATTTGCTTTGGTCAATAGAATATTATGGAGTGACAAATGTTTCAGTTCTAAGCCAGCGACTCAAGAGGCCTTGCTTCTGTTTATTTTCTTGGGACCCTGACAGTGCCATGTGAACAAGCCTGGGATAGTTTGCTGGAGCATCACATGGAACCCAGTTGACTCAGTTCAGTGGTCGGCAAACTGCGGCTCGCGAGCCACATGCGGTTCGTGAGCCGCCGTTTGCCGCTCTGTTGACTAATGAGTTTGCCAACCACTGAGTTAGTTAATTCCAGCTGAGGCCCCAGAAATGTCAGAGTCTATCCAAGACCAGCAAAGCCTGCTAGGTGACCTGCTGTTGAGAGCAGATGCATGAAGTACAGCTGAGATTAGAACTACCTAGATGAACCTAGACAAGTGGTCGGCAAACTGCGGCTCGCGAGCCACATGCGGCTCGTGAGCCGCCGTTTGCTGCTCTGTTGACTAATGAGTTTGCCGACCACTGCCTTAGGGAAAAACACTTAAAAAAACATTTTAATAATGTACTAATGTCTTTAACCTGAAGTCAAAACTTCTGGGTAAGGGTAATGCCTTACAGCAGTGGTTGGCAAACTCATTAGTCAACAGAGTGGCAAACCGTGGCTTGCGAGCCACCTGTGGCTTGTGAGCCGCAGTTTGCCGACCACTGACCTAGCCTAAACTGACAACCCACAGAATCAGGAGCTAAATAAATAGTTATCGTTTTAAGCCACTAAGTTTTAAGGTGGTCTGTTACACAAAAATACTAATTGATACACCCACCATATCAAAATCTGCTAAAGCCAGGCTTAAAAAAATTTAAGTAAATAATCTGAAAAGGGAAACATAGTTTAGGATTTCCAAAATAAAGACATTCTGGAAGACCAATATGGAAAACTATTAGGATCTCATAACAAGACAATCTCAAATGTATGACCAAAATAAATTAAGACAAGGACCTTCACAGTTCCTGTTTAGTTATGTGGTAGGCTGCTTCTAAAATGGTCCCAAATAATCCCCAACTTCCCTTTAGATTACAGGGGTGGGCAAACTTTTTGACTCGAGGGCCACAATGGGTTCTTAAACTGGACCGGAGGGCCGGAACAAAAACATGGATGGAGTGTTTGTGTAAACTAATATAAATTCAAAGTAAAAGAGTAGAGGAGAGAGCAAGAGAACTGGATAGAACAGCCAGATCCGGCCCATGGGCCGTAGTTTGCCCAAGGCTGCAAAGCCATAATCGATATGTCAGCTGGGTCTATTGCCTCATCTAAAGGCTCAGCTAGGGAAGAATCA
Organism: Plecotus auritus; assembly: GCF_963455305.1. Classification (NCBI taxonomy): domain Eukaryota; kingdom Metazoa; phylum Chordata; class Mammalia; order Chiroptera; family Vespertilionidae; genus Plecotus; species Plecotus auritus. The sequence continues at coordinate 155,311,617 of NC_137773.1, read as the reverse complement.
GCTTCCAAGCTCCTATAAGACTGTTGGCAGATCTAGTTCTCAAGGCTGTTGGACTGAGGTCCTTAGTTTCTTGCTGGCTGTTGGCCAGAGGCCACCCTCGGGTCTTTGCATTGGACCTTCCATAGAGCCACTCAGAACAGGATGGTTTGCTTCCTCAGAGCAAGTGCATGGAAAGAATCAGAGCAGACAAGTGCAAGCAAGAAGGAAGTCAAAGTCTTTGATAACCTAACCTGGAAGTTGCTACTTCATCACGGTTGCCATATTCTATTCATTAAAAGCAAGCTGCCAGGTCCAGCCCAGGCATAAGAAGAAGGAATTACACAAGGACATGAATACCAGGATTTGAGGATCATTTGGAACCATTTTTGAAGCAATATTACATTAACAATTGCATAATTAAAATCTAGAAAATTGTGAAGATACGAGCCTTATTCATAAAATCTCAAAATGCTGGTAGGCTTCAGGAACCAATTCTTAAAACTTGAAGTGATTTTTTTGATACAAATTGTGCAGTGATATTGTCCCAAAGAATAACAAAGGGTGAAACTATAAATACGTTTTAAAAGATTTGGGAAAATTCTCAGATGCTGGTCCCATAATGGAATATTAAAGGGGTGTAGGAAATGCATGCAGTCGATCCCTAATGTTTTCAGAGTTACATCAAGAAAGACAACCTTAGCTCCCTACAAAACATCCCTCAGAGGCAGGCAAGATGGACCACTGGCCTAATCCATTGTGGCATCTCTTATATACTTATGCATAACACTATGTGGGAATGCAATAAAAATTTAAACAAGGTACTAGAGTTCAACCAAATAGGAGGGTGCCGCTTTTGAAAAATGGAGACATGGCATTCCTACATGGTCTCTAAGACATCTGATGTACCAGTGCTCTTTTATATTAGTTGCATCCACAGGAGCTCCAAATCATAGATTCAGAAAGCATGTTGGAGCTCCTTGTAGAATTAAGGAGAAGAAAACAGGCTTTTGTAGAGTATTACTGTTGGAAAGAAGGGAAAATATCCTGACTCCATATGCTAGAGCTCTCTCTCTCATACCTACATTATGTTCAAGTGTTTAAAACATAAAGCCATCAATTTTGCCCTCAGGCAGGTCTAAGTAGATATTTTAGGCATACTCTTGGGGGTTTTTTGGGGGGGGGCAGGAGTGGGGGAACATTTGTTTCCCTCATTGTTTTAAAGAGAAGAATGAGGACCGGTGTGTTGAAGGCTTACATGTCACAATACACATAGTAGGGCAAATAAATGTTCATTGCTAATGCAGTAGCACTTAATGAGAAGGTAAACATCCCTCAGTGAAAAGAATGAATGTTAAAGTTTCCACATAAGCAGTCAGACATTTTGACATTGTAAGAGCAGTAGCTTCTGTCAATCAACCTGAATTCTCTTTAAGCCTTAAACATATAAGTCACATTGAGAGGGTTATGCATTTCACAAGTGGATTTATATATAAATACTTTCGCTGGCTCCAGTTCAACACAACAAAAGAAGTCAAACATTAGTCTGTATTTGTATTTCTTTGCTGAAGTGTTTTGACATAAACTGCACACAATCCTAGCTGAAAAGCAGCAGGCAGTTTGGAACTAACTGCTCCTCACACTTGCATTCTTTGTGATAGGAAATTTTTTTTCTACTTGGAAAATTAGAAAGCTTATGAGTGAAAGGTTTGCTCAAACTTAACAGAAAAAAAAATTTTTTTAAGCAGCATAGCAGTTTTGAAAACTTTGAGCTTCAAACATAATTTACTTTCTGCATCTCAGAATGCCTCTATCAAATTCCCAAATTCCAACTGCATAATTTATAGTCAACATTTATACCTCTTGAAGACAGAAATACATATATATCTAGAAGTCACCCAGAACTCACTTTTTTATGAAAACCAAGTCAGTTCTTCTAATGCACAGAAAAGACATCCTGAGTTAAAATCATTAAATATCCACGTTACATTGCAAAATACTGTTGGAAATACTTATATTTTTAGAAATTTTCATAGTTACATATGTCTGCATGGAATTAGGAAAAATATCTCTAGAGATTACCTGTATTAGTCAGTTATTGACACAACTAGGGCACAGTGCACAAATTCGTGCCCCTTGAAAGAAACTGTGGGTGGTGAGGCTGTGGTGGGCACAGGGGTGAGCCTATCCACGCCCCCACCTGGCACCTCCCACAACAGCCAAACCCCTCCCCCACCTCCCCCATCTCCTGTCTGCCGGCAGCCCCATTCCCGTCACTGCTGCTCCCATGCACTGACAGTGCGGGGCAATTGGGGCCAGCGCTAGCAGCCGGTGCGAGCGGGGCCAGAGCCAGCAATGGGTGTGAGAGGCGGCTACTGGCTCCAATCGCCTCTCAGGAGCAGGGGGAGGTGGAGAATCACCAGAGGCTTGCCCCAATGAGAGAGACCGGCACACCGCCTTGGTCTGGCGCCCCCTCTCACCTGCTCCCCCATCCAGACACAGCCTACGCCCACCATGTTCCGCACACGCCCCCTGGTGGTCAGCGCACATCATAGCAACAGGTTGTTCAGTTGTTTGGTTGTTCTGCTGTTCGGTCTATTTGCATATTAGGGTTTTATATATACTAGTATAGATAATGCTGAATAACAAACCACCCTAGAATTTATTAACTAACATTTATTCTCACACTCATCAGACCAGGTTGGCTGCTATGTGGCTGAGCTAGGTTGGAGTATAGGCTCCAGGATGCAGGTTAGGCTCAGATCTATTTATCCTCCTAGAATCAGTGGTTGCCAGGAATATGTGGTCAGCTCATTTCTCATCCTGGGACTCAGTCTGAAGTGGCAATGGCTAATGAGGTATATTGTCCTTCCTGAGGCTCACCGAAGTGCATAAAGGCAAACCCAATCATGCGAGCACACACAATGCCTCTGCTTGTATCATGTGTACTAACATCCCTTTGGCTAAAACCACTTACTGTACATGATCAAGTGAAAAATCCAGGGATGGGGAATTATACTTTGTCACAATGAGGTCATGCCAATAAATCAGTCTTCTATACTACCATTATTTGGTGTGATTGCTAACCTTTAATCATCAATGGAAGAGTTTTGCTTTCTTCCATATTGAGCATAGTATTATTGTTATAGTTAAAAATTAAGAATCCAGAGGAATATTTTTTTTCAAAAAATTTTGTACTTCACTGGAAATCTGCATACAAAGGGCAATTCTATAGTTTAAAATGCCCATTGTTATGAGTTATATATCAAATATGAATGCATGAATATACAATTCATATATATAGATATAGATTAAGTTTAGAAATACATTTCTATCTAGATAAGTAACTCTTTTACTATTTGCTTTGTTTTCTAAATAGTTTATCTGGAAGTCAACAGAGCTGTAACCCACACTGTACCGAGTTCTGAAAAGTAGCATATTATTTCCAATGAAGGTAGATTTTAAGAAAAATAAGATGAAAAGAAGCTAAAATAAATGCTAAAATTCAAAGTGCATTTTGCTGGTCCCCCCATACATGTAGTACATGGAGAGACAAAAGAAAAGAGAGAGAGGTTGGCAGCTTTAGGAACTTGACCCCTTTGTGCATGCCAGACATGCTTGGCTAGGAGAGAGAGCACTGACAGGTGTGAGGAGATGGACTAGGATGGGATATGCCAGGCTAGGACTCCCACCTTCTCCTCTCTTAAAACAGTGCGTGTTCCATTCCAGGTATAGTCTGTTTTCATAGCTTTCTGCTCTCCCACCTTGTCTGCTAACCCCAAAGCTAGCAGAGCGGTGGACAATTGCATATCCTTCTCTAACCTAAGCTCTTTCAACTTTCTAACTGGAACTTTAGACTCCAGTTTGGCATCAGTGGCCAGCCAAGCTGCCCACAGTAGATGTCAGCCCCCCATGTGGCAGCCATTCTTTTACCTTCTTTGCCACAGAGCATGATGCACAGTTTCACAAACAAGCACATTAGTGTTGGGCGGGGCGGGGCGGGGGAGGGGGGCGCTGTACTCACACAGCTCCACAAGCATCCAGAAGAAACAATCATCTAACATCTATGTGTGCATTCCTCCCCACATAGAGGTTGATCACTTGGGATTTCCACTGTGGATGCCTCTTTTCCAAGGCCAATTTCTTTGGTCTCCTAACTGGCTCATCAATTTTGGTTCACACACTGGCCTCTATATATGAAGGGAAAAGAGACACACCACTCCAGATTGGTAGGTGGCAGGTTTAACAAGCAAGGAAACCTATACAAAGCTCATCTTTTTTTTTTTTAAGGTTCATCTTGAGTGCTCACAAGACAAAAGGATCTCCACACCTGCCACCAGAGTCTTAAAAGTTTATACAGAGGCCTTTCCTGGGTTCAGTCTCAATTGCACCTTACTCTCTCAAGGCCGCATCCTTGAAAATGGCTTCCACTATGGGAATGGTGGCAGGTACATACATTACAAGGATGGGAAAGGAGGAGCCTCTGAGTCAATCGGTAGTCATGTCCTCTCAATGACCTCCTCCAACATTGCCAAAAATAATAACAATAATAACAAGCTTGGCATTTTAGTCCCCTTGAGACAGCAGCAACTGCAACTTTTTCTGTCAACTAGAGTCTTTATATGACAACCCCAAGTCAAAATGACCTAATACTTGTGCACTCTTGCTCCAGAATCTGGATTGGCTAAACTCAGTGGCCTAACTAACTGGAAAGTTTCTTAGTCCAGAATGTACTAGTTTCGAAAGCAAATAGATGTTTGAGGTTGACACAGCAACCTTGCTTTCTCTGGAGCAAGTTATAAAAAATTTCAGTCTGTGGCAGTATCTGTTCTCAGATGGAGCAATCAGAGTGGTAGCAAAAACACCCATTTCTGATTATTCTATATAAACCCTTTCACAGTTGGTTTTGGGTGTAATCACATGTTCCTTCAATAGGAGATTAATATAGGGGTTTTGTCTCATATAGACTTAGGGGCAGAAAAGAATAATTTTATCTGTGTATATTTTTCCTGCTTGTCCATAATTTAACCACAAGTTCCTTCAGATCAAGAATTGTTCTCTTTGCATCCTTGCTTACATTTTTTACTATGCCCTGTATGTAGGAAGCATTTGCTTAATCTGCCCAAATAAACAGAATCATTGGATTCTGTATTTTATAAATCCATTGGCTAAAAGGAGTATTTACTAGTCTCTTGAGAAGATGATGATTGTTCTTGACAGCAGTAGGTAAATTATGAAAAATGAGGGAAATCACCAGAATGAGAGAGCAAACTATGAGTCAAATATATTTGGGCTCCAACCAAAATGGCCAGAAGAAACTATATTGGCTTCAAGAAAACCACTGGAACTGGATTTCATCACCTGTCTTGAAAGAGAATCTTTAATTCCACAAACATGTTTTTGCTGGAACATGAAGAACATGCAAGCCCTGGTGATACACTGGGCTCCACAAAACTGTGCTGGTTGCAAATTATTGTAACCATGTAAAAAAAGAAAAATTGTGAAAGCTAGATTATTTAAAAGGTACCATAGAAGTTATCTACAATACAAACCTGTAGATTTATGTATAGATTTGGTTAACTTGTTTAAGTTTTGACATGTTCAAGTGTACGACTCCCACTCTGTCAGCTACAACCTATTAAAATCTTGGTTTTACCATCAGAAAATAGCTTAACAAAATTCTGAGAGGAACTGAGACTATGATGTGATTTTTATGTAGAAATCACCCACTTACACAGTATTCCTGGCTTACTTTCAGAAGTTCAAAAATAACCATTACAAAACAAACTCACATGGTTAAAGGTACACATTGCCATATCCTAATTTTGTTAAAATACACACAGGTAAACACTAAAAATAATCATATAACAAAGATTATTATTCCTTTTCTTAACAACAAATTATTACAATTTAAACTTATATTAAGACCTTCCTCTTAATATAAGTTCCTCAACCATCAAGCACTCAGACCCCACTTTCCATATGAAATCATCCTATTAATACATTTTTTTCTTTGCCAGTATCAATTAAATATGCATTTTCCCTTGACCAAATGATTACCTCTCCAATTTCCTAGAACTCTAGGCAAAAGGATGAATTTGTAAGACTTTTTATTATGGAAAATCTTAATACACAAAAGCAAACACAAATTGTTAGAGTAAGGACTCTGTAAAGAAAACTCCCATTGATTTCAAAGTCTTACTTGATAGAACTACAAGTTGATCCTTAACCCAGCATCCCATTTTCTTCTGTCCCCAACCCTATTCTTTACTAGAATTCCAAGGCATAGAGGAACAAATGAGCTCTGCTTCCTCTCCAACTCCAACCTGGGATATTTCTTTCTGAACCATTCTTTACACATCTTCAACACTCAAGTCAATCTCTTTTAATCCCACAAAAAAATTTAGAAAATAAAAGCTGCTCATTTCATTCACTCATTCATTCATTTATTAATTCACCAGCTACTTGTGGTTATGTGCCAAGACCTGCAATAAGTAGTGGGGTTTCTATACAGACGTTGGATATGATTTCCATCCCACATGGAGCTAATAGTCTAATGGGGAGACCAAAAGATAGACAATTACAATAAGGTGTAACGAGTGCTATAATGAGCAAAAAGAAGGAGTCTACCCAGACAGGTGGAGAGACTGGGTGGTCAGGGATAATTGTTTGGAAGAAGTGATATCTAAGCAAAGATCTAAAAGGATGATTAAAAAATCACATTGCTTTCCATATCTTTCTATTCCAGCACATTGCAATGCAATGCTCCCTAGTCAGTATGTGAATGTATTATACACACCTGTGTAACTGAAGGCTGTACATTTTTTCAGGACAACAACTAGGTCTTATATTCCTCCCTTATTCCCTAGGGTCAATGATCACAATAGAAGCAAAAGTGCATTTAGGACTTACCAGGTGCAAAGTTTGCTAAGTGTTTTGCACACCCTATTATTCCTCCCCACAGCTTTGTGAGGAGGCCACCCTTATTGGAAGATTAGGAAACTAAGGTTTAGAGAGGTGAAGCAACCTGCATAAAGTCAAACTTTAGCAAGTAGCAGACCTGGAATTTAAACCTAGTGTAGTTTTAAAGTCTGCAATCTAATCTCTAGGCCATGCTAACTGAACACAACCATCCACACATTGTTCTATAAATGTTCTTAAAATAACTAGCTAGTTCTTAAAATAACTCAAGACTCTTTATAGGAAAAGACATGGTGCTGGGAGTGGTGTGGTAAGGAAAAGAGACAATGTCAACTCCTATGCAGGATTCTGTCTTCTGGGGGTGGTTATTGTGAGAATTTGGTGGGGAGAAGCTACAGCCACATCTAATCGAGAAGTAAACATTCAAATGAGAAATGAATGAGTGGGTAAAAAAGGAAAATACCTTAACCTCAGACTCAATTCACAGGGCAGCTGTGAGAGTCTCTTCACAGAGATTACAAATATGTCAAGAAACAAAGAATCATACTATCAACATCAGAGGATTCCAAGGAACTCACTCAGGTTTCTCCTTGAAGGTCAGTGGATTTCCAATAATGCTTACTCCAAAGGATCTGGCAATGAAGAAAGGAGATGTGATTGTTGTTTATCATTCTCTTAATTTCTTTTATTTTCCTTAATCTTTTTTTAACTTCTAAAAATAGCTCTTTTATAATGTGATTTTCAACGCTGAATTGAAGCAGGTCCCCATTCTCTGAGAGTCTCCCTTTAAAACATCTGGTATTTTGAATCTCAGAGCTCATTATTCATTGTAATTGGTTTTCCTCTTACAGAGTTCTTATGATCCAACTCCAGCCTTTTTCATATTGCCCTCTCCTTTTTATTAAGTTTATGTGGACACTGTGGAAGAAGGCTTTCTTTTCTGGAGCTGGGCATTTTCATGCTTGTCTGGAGTGAGATTGATGGACAATAGTGCGCACCCAATAACTTTCCCATGAGTCCTGAAGTTCCAACCAGTGACTGCTTCACTGCTGAACCTTTTGTGGGTGTCTCAGCCCATTCAGGAGCTACAACAAAATACTACAGACTGGATTACTTACAAACAAACATTTATTTTTCATAGTTCTGGAGGCTGGGAGGGTGAGACCAGGATGCCAGCCAGCACACTTGGATGAGGGCCCTATTTCTGGTTGCAGATTTCTTGTGTCCTCACATGATGCAAGGGAGAGGGACTTTTCTGGGGCCTGTTTTATAAGGGCACTAATCCCATTCATGAGGGCTCCACCCAGATGACCTAATCACCTCTCAAGAGGCCCACTTCAAAATACCATCACTTTGGGAATTAGGATTTCAACATGAAATTTGGAGACATATTCTGACCATTGCAGTGGGAGATGAAAGTTTTCAGAGGACTACAGGAGGAGAAGAAAAAGTATTTCCTTAACTTGATCATATCTTTACCATCTGATAGTCTGAACAAAAAAGAAGAAAATCAGGCTGAAAGTGAGGAGGGTAAGTCAGAGGTAATAATAATAATTAGCTCCAAAGGTGGCTTTACAGAAGAGACCATGCATTTTATGAGTTTTAGAAATCTTATCAGGGATCCCAGATACTAAATAAAGGAGATGATATACAGAAGCAACTGCAACCAAACACTGCTATCTTTTGGTTTTCTTTGTATTTTGGGCCTGGGGATGAATTTTAAATGGTAATTGTCTATACCAGCTACATTAAAATAAGCAAAATATTTGTAAAGTCTGTTATTTTTTTAAAGCACCATGCAATGAGTGTGAAATACAAATAACCTAAAAATCATATACCAGAAAATGGCAACATACCAAAAGTTTAAAGAATATCAGGTTTAGTGTAAATCTCTCAGTGACTAAAGCAAAAAGAAAATGTTAATCGGTTGTAAAGTTCTGAATTTCATGACTTCATCTGCCATAGGAAGAAAACTCTTTCTGCTTTGTTTTTCATGAAAATGTCTTCATTGTCCTGTGTTTCCCCAAGCATATACACAATACAAACACTTTTGGAGACTTTAGGGAGTTTCCTCCTTACTTCTTAATATGCAAACTCGGATATCATCCCAGGCATATTGCCCAGTATCCAGTAGTCTATTGAGTTCAACATGTTGAGACTTTCTGATTTTGATTAAAACATGCACCTGAGAAATTCATGAATATACTAAGTTTCCTTCAAGTCATTCCTAAATGCCTCCAACAAGGCCATTACTAACACGAACAAAGTTATTTAATTATGTCCTGAAGAGATGAGGTTGGCAGGGTATAAGGTGATAGCCTTGAAGAATAGAGTTCAAAGACAGCATGTCGCCTGGGAACCACGTACTCACACACACCTGGGATCCGAAGCTACACTCACTTAGCAATCTGAGAATCAGCACCTTCAAGTATATGCCTTTCAATGGCATGCCTTGAGAGGAGACAAAACCGCTGCGTTGTTTCTTTCTTTCATGCACTATCAAGCTTCCATGAATGACATCCTTAGCTGCTTTTAATAGGTTTAAAATCCTGATATGTGATCATATATATATTCAAGTCCTTTTTAAAGAACTCGAGTTGTTCTCTGCCAAGAAACTCGTTTTAAATGTTTTCCCCCAAAGTTGTATAAAGGAACAAAGTAGATACCCTTCTTTAAATCTAAGTTTAAACAGCTTAATGAGTGGAGCCAATTGAAGTAAATCATGATTGCCAAACAGGATTCCATTTACAATGGCCTTGTGAAAATCCGCAGAAAAGCACAACAAAAATAGACCCAGACAATGGAAAGGCACTTGTACGGAGCTGCTGCTCGAAGACTCCTCTCTGTAAAGCGCCGGTATGATCAATCAATGTGCGTAAAACAGTAACCTTTGTGGTCCTGTGTTCTCACTTGATCCAAACTATTTAGGTTCCACACTCTGTTATGTAACTGGCAAACATTTTCAGACAGTACGTATCAGGCTGGGTTACTTTCTCCTGCATTAGGAAATGAGGGGGAGCCCACCCATCACACTCACTGGTACACGCTTTGTACTACACAATTTATCTTCAGACTAATGAGTTTTACGCAGGTGATCAAAAGTTGTGGGCTTGCTTCACGATGCAATTAGCTAAATTAGCTAAATTATTTCTTCCATTTCAAGGCATAGCCTAGAGCTCCATAAGGCAGCAATTGTAAAAAAATTGAGGTGGGACTATTTACGCTCAGACAGCAGACCTGTGGTAAGACCAAGCCCTCATAAGATTGAAGGAAGATCAATAAGCAGATGAACTGAAACTGCTGGCAGCCTGCCTGTTCCATGTTGTAAGCCCTCCGCCCCTAACTATTGACTGGCACTTATTTTGGGGTTTGTAATAAAACCCTCAGTTGGAGCAAACACTTTGGGGCAATGTTTCTTAACAAGCCTTTGTCGGAACAGTGTTCCTGACAGATGGAAAAGGGGGTCTGTGATCTCAGAAATTTGGGGAATGAGAAATTTCACAAAGATCATTAGCATATTGAAAGCTCCCTGCAGTCCTATATAAACTTCAAACTTAACTTAGCTGAGCACCCTCTTTTCTAAAACTTAGAGACAACAGAATCTCATTTTCAACATATTCCACAGAACCATGTTCTGCCAGGGCTCACTTTGGGAAACCCAATTCTAGAGCCCCAAGTTGGCTTCCTGATTACGCTGTCTTTCACTGATTCAACTTGGGACAGTATGTTGTGAATGCCTCTGTGAAGAGCATCAGAATCTAGAGAGTTTTGTGGATGGAGGGAGTGCTTACGTAAACTGGAATTTCTTTTGGTGCCTAAGCAACTTGATTTGTTTGTTTGAAGCATGCATTCTCTGTTACAGCCCACCTTGGCGCAGAGTAAAAGGTTTTCAAAGTGCAGCCTGATGATCTGTCACTTGTAACTTTCACAGATGCTTAACTTTGCCCAACACTGAGTCTCACTTCACAGTCTTTGCTGGACTAGTATCAAGGCAGCCAGAGTGAACTGTTTAATACTGACTCTCTACAGAATCCAGTTCTAGGCCCTCCACAACAATTATTAACACTAATTATTAATTAATAACACTAAGCTTTGTAAATCTGATTTCCCGCTCTATAGGCAAGGAACAACCTCGGAACACAACATCCCAGGTGATCAAGCTGCCTCCGTGCCATGGACCCTCAACTCCCCAAATTCAGGAAGCTGCAAATGTGTCTCCATCATCAATGTGTTTCAGTGAGGACCTAGCATAATAAAATCTTAGCTCCAAAATGCTAAGTTTTGCCAGAACATATGGGATTATCAAAGCAAATGTGTATTCTGCATCCTATTATGTCCCATTATCGGGCACATTTTTTAAAAAGGCAACACCCACAGGTCTGAACAACTTCAGTTTTATGCAAATTCTGCAAGCACTCAGACGTGCTCACTTGTCACTTTTTTGTTGTTATCAGCACAGCGCCCCAGGGAGGAATTCTATATCGCGTTGCTTTACCATTACTAGTGTCCACCTCTGCAGATACAGGACTCTCTCCACTTGCTAAAGGACTTCTGGCTCTGCACAAGAGTTCTGGTCCACATCCTTCTTCTGTGACTGGCAGAGGGGAGCTTCTGTGAGGACAATGATGCAACTCAGTCCTCCTTGGGAATTCAGTATGCTGTGCCACTGATGCCCAACCCCGCACGCTTTTTATAATCATAGCCATCATCTTTTTATTATGTCTTGGACTTGAGGAGGCCTGAAAGCAGATGTAACTCATGATGACCTGACTTCGATGGGAAAATGAACCAGGTGGCTAATTGTCTCTAAAACAAATACACTGATAATTAGCCGGAGAGCACAATGCAGCAGAAGCCTAACCACCAACCTTTATTTAAGTTAAGCAAATGGGTGAGCAAACGATGCAGCTGCACTGCGCTTGGACAAGTTAATAAGGGAGCCACACTAGCCCAAGCATGCCCTCAGGACTTGGTATCAATGGTGCTAAAACTGTGAACTTGGGAAACTGTCAACGCTCACAGTGAAAACCCCTTGTCTGAGTACTTTGTGGAGCCAGGGTTTAAGGCGCTCGATTTTCTTGCCTATGGAATGCTGGGGTCAAAGCTGAGACAATGGAAAGATGGTGAGATCTCACCCATGCACTGGAGTCCTGATAATTGTGGCTTGCTAGGAGTGCCAGTTTAGTGATATTATTGCAAATTTCATTTTTCTAGGGTTTAAACTACTCCGCTTGGATTGGCTAATGTCTAGACAGGGATTCAGCAAACTTTTTTCTGTAAAGGGCCAAATAGTAAACATTGCAGGCTTTACGGGCCTTATGGTCTCTAGTGAAATTACTTCTCTGCTGTTTTAGCATAAAGCAGCCATAGACAGGATGTAAATAAATGAGTCTAACTCTCCTCCAATAAACCTGTATTAATGGACACTGAAATTAAATTTTATGATTCAAGAAATCTTCTTCTTCTTCTTTTGATTATTTTTAAAGCACTTACAAACATAGCAACAATTCTTAGCTTAGGAGCCATACAAATATAGGCTGGATGTGGACTGTAGTTTGCTGGCCCTGGCCTAGATTAATTAAGCTGGAGTTGAGATCTTAGAAGTAATATAGGTTTCCTGCTTATCTGTTTCTTAGCTGTACAGGGAAATCAGCTTAAGAGGGAGCTAGTGTTGAAGCCATGGGAAAGGGATATTCAAATCAGTTGATCATCTGCTGTACAAGTCACTGGTCCTGAAGGACATACACTCTGAAGAAGGTTCTAATTCAGAGTTCCAGGTGGAAATAGATCAGCCTCAGGGCTCAGGTAAAAAGATACTCCCCGGATGACTTATCATTAGGTATTAAAATACACAGATTATTTAGCCCAAATATATTTCATTTCTGGGAATTTTATCCTAAAACTGCATGTAAAAATTGAAGAATAACATGAAGGATGTTTAATGCAGTATTGTTTACAAGAGCAAAAAATTAGAAGTAACCTAAATGTCAACAATAGGAACTTAGTTAAACAATTCATAGTAATATTCTATAAAATGGATTATTATGTATTCATTAAAAGTATTATGTATAAGATTATGTATTGTCATGAGAGGATGTTCGTCTTAAGGGAACTGACAAGCATGTGACAAAACAATAGACAAAATGATCTAATTTTGTTTTTAGAATGAAGAAAATATCTAGAAGCATATAACTAAGATATGGTATTACTGTCCCTCCATATATGGACAGTAAGTAATGGGTTTGTGATTGGTCCTTCATTTTCCTTCCTCTATATTATATTTTATTATCTTTAATTCCTTCATTCAATGCATATTTATTAAGCACTTACTATGTTCTAGGCCAGGGGTGGGCAAACTTTTTGACTCAAGGGCCACAATGGGTTCTTAAACTGGACCGGAGGGCCGGAACAAAAGCATGGATGGAGTGTTTGTGTGAACTAATATAAATTCAAAGTAAAGGAGCGGAGGGGAGAGCAAGAGAACCGGATAGAACAGCCGGATCCGGCCCGCGGGCCGTAGTTTGCCCAAGGCTGTTCTAGGCCCTGGTTTTCTACAGGAGAAATGTTATATTTTGTAATTTTTAAAAACCTAAAAATTCAAAAGCAGCAGCAGTCCTCAAAAGTTGGTGGCAGAATGTTACAAGCACTTGAGGTGAGCCATGTGGAAGCCCCCATCATAGAAGAGACATTGGGGAGGATGAGGACCAGAAAGAATGAGTCAGAGGCAGCTGAGCACTGGGCCTCAGAGATATCTAAAACTACACAGGTAGCAACTGTTAGCAACACTGCATGTAACTCTGTCACTCTTTCTACCATTTTTCAAAACTCCTTAAAACCATCTTCAAGGGGCCAATGGATGAGACACTAAAATATGGCAAAGATCTAGCCAAGTAACACAGACCAGTAATGCCCTTTCTTCTGAGATAGAAAAAAAAAAGAAAGAAAGAGAAAGATTTGGAGAGTGAACTTACTCAATTTGGGGATCTTTCTGGGAAAAAAGGATTAACAGAGTATCCTCATCATAGGAGAGTCTAGACTGTTCTGGATTGTTTGGGTGAATTTTGACACATTTTGTCAAGCAGAGTGTATTTTAAAGCACATACAGCAAAGTACCAGAATGGTGTTGACAGAGAAATAGAAAAGCAAACACTTGCAAGTTTTCCTACAGACCTCTTTGATTTGTTGGTCTTACTGAGGTATGTAATCTTTTCAGGTGCTGAGCCTAAATATTTATTCTTCTGCCAGTCAAGTACATCAGTCATCTTTCACTGCATTTGAGGTTACACCTGTTGTGTGGTTAAAAAAAAACTGAGATAAGAAGTGCTTACAGGGTTATTTAAAGATATGGACATACAACCCTAAGGCCACTGTCCATCACATTATTAACAGCTGTGAGATTTTTATTATGAAAACTCAGGTATGGTAACAATTGAACCTGAATGCATTGCTTTCAGTGAGTTATTGTGTGAACTCAGTTGGCGGAAGCTTCAACTACACTGAGGCCTTATTGAAAGCATTTTCACAAAATACAATGATGGACTTTCTATGGAGAGGAACCAGAGGTCCGAGGGAACCGGGGAACTTAAGTAGAACTGATAGGACACTGCACCTCTCACATTGTCTCCACCACTCCTCACACCCCCGCCCTTCCCTCACACACATACAGTGTCGATTTCATTCCCTGCATCTCTCTCTTCCCATTGACATTGAATAATTATTTTCCAGTCTCCCAAAATGATAGTTCTGGTATGTGGCTGGCTGACAACCCAACATACAATCAAAACCATGCTGGCCAGATACGTGTAACTGCTTCTCAGCCACTGCTGATCCATCTGTCAAGTTCCATACACTGGGATGGAAAAGCTTTCAGTGAGCAGAGAAAGTCTACCAAGCATGCATGTGTGCACACATCACACACACACACATACACACACATACACACACACACACTTGCCCTGTATGCAGACTCTGTATGCATCTAGAGCAGGGGTGGGCAAACTTTTTGACTCGAGGGCCACAATGGGTTCTTAAACTGGACCAGAGGGCCAGAACAAAGGCATGGATGGAGTGTTTGTGTGAACTAATATAAATTCAAAGTAAAGGAGCGGAGGGGAGAGCAAGAGAACCGGATAGAACAGCCGGATCCGGCCCGCGGGCCGTAGTTTGCCCACGGCTGAGAGCATAAGCCAATATTTTTCAACTACAGTTTTGCCTACATTTATACAATAGTTTGAGGTTTTTTAAGAGGAAAATATTTTAATGATATTGTTATAGCACACAAAAGGTTTAAACTGAGACAGGTCAGAGGAATGTGAGGGAATCTATAAAACCATAAATTATATTTTAATTCCCGAATAAGTTATCCCTTCCCTGCCTCCCAAAGGAAAAAAACTAGATTGTGGCTTTTGTCACTGCCCTTCTCCAAAAGACCTTCATCTGCACGCCAGTGGGAACCAGGTTGGGACACAAATAGTTGCATCAACTATTTTGCTTTGACACACCACCAAGGGAGCCACAAGAGCAGGAACAAAAGAGAAACCTAGAAACAGTTGCTTTCGTCTTTAATACAACACTTGATTTTCCCATTCATATAAGAAAGGTATCTAGAAGCTGGCTATGAGCTTACATTGCTATTTTTATTTTCTACCAATAGTGGTTTTCATTGGGCACTTCTTTTCCAGAGCACTCTTAAGAAGTTTATGCAAATCACCTTTTCATCCTCACACCATCTATGAGGCACAGCTAAAGGTCATTTTCTCCCAATTGAAAGGAGAAAAAGAAATAGGTAGAGATGTCAGCACAGTGGGGATAACTGGCTCTAGAACTGATTTGTTGAGATTTTACTCTTGTCCTCCCTCTAACCAATTCTCTCTCCAACCATTGCCACCCTGGCAAACAGAATGATGTTTATTGTTTGTTTGTTTGTTAATCCTCACCCTATGATATTTTTCCATTGAGAGAGAGTGAAAGGAAGGGAGGGGAAGAGAGAGAAAAACATCAATGTGAGAGAGACACATCCATTGGTTGCCTCCTGCATGAACCCCAGCAAGGGTGAGGGAGTGAACTACAAGCCAGATATGTGTCGGTGACTGGGAATCAAACCCTTGACCCTTCATTTTGCAGGCTGGTGCTCCAACCACTTAGACACACTGGCCAGGACCAGAGTGATGTTTTTAAAAAATAAGTGAGGTTATGTCATGCCCTTGCTTGTACTGTGGCTGCAATACCTTGTCTAATCTGTCTCTCCAACCTTATCCCGTGCCTTCTTTGTTCACTGTCCTCCAGGTTGCTGGCTGCCTAGGATTGGGTACCTCAGAACCATCTCTAGAGATAAGACTTCATGTGAGAGCCATGGATTAGCTAGCGTTCTGGGAAAAAACAGTAGGAGAGTGAGGAAGTGGCACCAGGAAAAGAAGACAAGCAAGAGAGAGAAGTCAAGCCAAGCCCCAAGAAGGACAACTCCAGCTCAGCTCTGCAGAAGTCCCTCACTCATCCAGTATTTCTTAAGGAAGTGAATAGTGAAATCATATATTCTCCTTTCACACAATAATTTAAAGCAGTCTACTCTGCTTTAAATTATTATGTGAAAGGAGAATATATGAAAGGGGCAGCAGTTCATTTTAAGATACCTTAAACTAACTCAGAAGAACAGAAACTATTCTCACTATAGTAAAAACCTAGACCCCATGGTTATACAGTAATAAACAAAACCAAACATGATTTAAGTAGAATCCAAACAAAAAAGTTAATGTGAAAGTTTCTCTCTTTACATTGAGTGGAAAAATCAACAAATGGTCGAAATGAGAAAACTGAAAAGGGATTGGGGGCAGGGGTGATGCTTCTATTTTAATAAACCAGATTGTTTCTAAATTGGGTATAGGAACTTCTTTCACACATAATGTTTATATTTATATTACTCTCCCACCTAAAACTAAGGTGTTTACCATGGGAGCTGAGCCTACTCACGTTTTCTGTGGTACATGAATGCAAATATGGCCCCAATTCTTTCCTTCCTGCATCCAAGGGGAGTTTGTAGCTCCTCCCACCAAGAGGCATGATCTATTTCTTCTCTTGAATTTGAACTTGCTTCTACCAATAGAGTGAGATCAAAGAGATCGTGTTCCAGTTCAGACCATAGGCCTCAACAGACCTTCCAGGCTTCCACTCTCTTAGTAGACCATGCCACTGCCACACAACAAATCCATCCTGGACCAGCCAGCCCCAGCCCACTCTTTAGCTGACCACAGGGACAGGGGTGAGCCCACCTGAGATGGGCTGAGCTCAGCCCAGATCAGTGGATCTGCCCAACAGATGAATTGACTTGTCAGGAATAATAAATGGTTATTTTTAACCATACATTTTAAGGGTGTCGTTTCACTACAACAGCTAACTGAAACATTTCCCCAAGCATTATGCCAGAAAACCAGTGAACCTGAATCTTACAACAACTTTGGGAGATCTCAGATCTGTTTTATTATTGTTGCTATTGTGGTGGTTTTCAAATCAGTTTAAGAAAAAAAAAAGCCATCTCAGAATTATTTAATGTAAGTGATTAACATAAAAAAAAAACCTCAACTGGTAAACTCTGTTGAAACAATAGCTCCTTCAAACTTCCAATAGTCTACTGGGGCTCCAAAACTAAAAGTGCATTTGGGCAAAAAGACAAAAAATACACATGCTGAAATAAATAATCCTGTCTAGTTCCACTCCCTATATCCCAATCAACCACATCCACTAAGACTTATGTACCATCTTCTTATTTTATAATTAGCTGTGATTTAATAGTAAGAATAGGATTAAGTGAATTACTGTTCACTTTTTTTTTAAGTTACAGGTATGCAACAAATTTTGCAGGTATGTGGGATTTTGTTCTCGTTGTTGCTTTCACCAGATCATCTGCCTGTGCAAAGATAAAAAACTAGGCACCTGCCAAACCAAGAGAAAAAAAAGAGAAATAGGAAGAAGGAGGGGGACGGAGGGAAGCTTTGTTCAATTTAACTGCTCAGTGGCCTATATGAAAAAGAATGATGAATAAACAACCTGCCACAAACTGAGGTATACATTGAGGTATAGACCTTTATAGTGTATTTCAGTTGCCACAGTTACCGTTTTTGCAAAATGAAGAGATGGAATTAGCAAATGAAAATTTGGCTGCATTTCTCATGGGAGTCCAATGCATTTCTCTAGTATTGATAGCCTTTTCCTCCACATTTGGTGTGATAGTTTCAGTTCTAATTGTGCATTGTTTTGGGAATGCATGATTTTCTGCTGTATTTTTACTATGTCAAAAGCTGATATTTTTAAAAATCATCCTTCCTTTTTGTTTCTCTTTGTCTTCTACTTCCAAACACATATGCCTATGCATGTATTGCTTATTGATTTATAATTGAATAAAGAATAGTAGTACTGCTGCATAAGTTTTGGAAATTCAGTTTGCCTCCTTATGATACATATAATCTATCATTTTACTTGCCAAATTTTGCAGTTGTGGCCCCTGTGATTTGTTAATGTACCCTGTAAACTTTAATTTGCCTAATGTGAACACTTCAAGAATCCTTTATCTACATGGATTAAATAATAGCAGATACTCAAATGACTCTTTACCATCTATTGTAGACACTTTTTTTTTTTTTAGGAATCCCTAGAACTCATTTCCACCTTCTCTTTACTAACTTCATTCTGAATTTTTGAGATATCTGGTTTTGATAGAATTGATCCACTCCCAGTTCTATCCAGTCATGTATTTGCTTAAGCTAACCAGTATATCCCAGGTACTGTGCATTTTCTTATTCTTATCAATGTGTCATATTCACATAGCCATAGGAATTCATTCGGGAATGGGAGTATTAGCCAAGATAGGCCAATCAAGGATGAGAACATGACCTAAGCAGACCAATGAAAGCTGGAACATGAGCCAATCAGGTCCAGGAAGACTCCATTTTAGGACTTATTTGAGCTTTTGTGAGCTGCTGAGAGCCAACTTTAGACCATATAGGTGCCTACCTTAGGATGGAAACAACATTAAAGAAGATGTACTAACAAGAAATGAAGAGAAAGGAAAAAAATAACTGAATCACAGACACATCATTTGAGCCCAGAGTAAATCTGAGTTGCATTTTTCAACATAAAGTGTTCTCATCAAAAATTAGGATTTAAAACAAAATTATCCAGAGATAAAATGGCAAACCTTAAAAATTAATGACTTCTTCAGGAAGAGTATCTAAGCAGGGTCAAGACAGCAGAGAAGAAATTCAAGCATTAGAAGACTGGTTTTGTTTCAAGATTACTGTCAACCCTTTTGGTCCTAAGTAGTGGATCGAAGTCCATGAAGGCCAGATCAATACTAAACCCACAGCCCTTCTCACCCAGATGGACAATCAAGTCACAGACAAGACAAGCCCAGAGGATAAACTCAAGTCAACTCTGGTACCTTTGAAGTAGATAATGCACCAAATAATTACCTCAGATTCCCTCTTGGTTTCACTACAGGAGTCTTAATCTGTGGAAGCCAACCAGGAAAATAGAAATCACTCCAGACCAGGGGTCCTCAAACTTTTTAAACAGGGGGCCAGTTCACTGTCCCTCAGACGGTTGGAGGGCCGGACTATAGTTTAAAAAAAAACTATGAACAAATTCCTATGCGCACTGCGGGCCCGGGACGAGTCAGCTGCTAAGCAGGACAGGCAGCGGCACCCGGCGGGCTGGATAAATGTCCTCGGCGGGCCGCATGTGGCCCGCGGGCCGTAGTTTGAGGACGCCTGCCTAGACATTAAACTGAGAAGCCAAACAGGGACAAGGATTCGCAGCTACAGGAAGCTGGAGACTCCCCTAGGTGAGAGGTTCAAAGGGAAGACATAGTTTTACCAGAGACCAGGGCAAGAAGAGAGGCCAGAACCACAGAGGGTCTGTCCAGTGGGAGCTGATGTAATAAAGGACATCACTGCTAGTGATACTGCATGAGTCAGACTGAGGGAAAGAGAAATGTCCTGGATTCTCTCTCCTAGTCTCTTGTGAGGACCTCCCAGTACCAACACAGCCAAAAGTTTCCTATTCAGGGATTCCAGGAATTATCAGCCTGCAATTATCAGCTCTTCTGTGATACAGAGAAGAGCAGGAGAAGGGCAGGGAATAAATCTGAGCCAAGGACCAGCACAGAATCTGATCTCCCGAAAATGGAAGCATATCTACCTCAGTTAGCACATTCTGATAGCAGATCAATTCATAGAATGTTCTTTGTCTCCATCCACAGTCATACTGAAAGCAACATTCAAAATCGTTTGTAAAATTCCTAAGGTATTTGTTAAACTTAATGTTATTTATTTATCAGTTCCTGCTGGTGATTTATAATAGAAATATTCCATACTTCTGATCCCCCTGCTCAGAGCTATCTTTTTTTTTAACTTTCCCTGTCTCAATAAATAGCAACCTAATCCCACCAGTTGCATAGGCCAAAAACCTTGACTCAAGTCACATCTGTCAGCAAAGCCTAACAGCTCTACCTTCACAATATATCCAGATGTTGACGATACCTCCATTTGTGGTGCCACTCTGATCCCAGCCACCATCACCTCTACCTGTATCACTGTGATCACCTGGTAACAGCTCCTTGCCTCTGCTCTTGTCCCTCCTCACTCTACACCAAACATGTCAAATTCAAAGGCTAACACGGGCCAAATAAACAAGGCTTAAGTTTACTAGTATGTGGGCCGCAAAAAAACAAAAGCTTCAATTTTCATAAAAACTTAGGTTTATTTCAATAGAGACATGCTGAATACAAAGGGCTGAAATAAATGAGTAATCGTTAATTAGTATTCGTTGTTGGCTGCATGCAGCCCATGGGCCACAAGTTTGACATGCTTGCTCTACACCACAGAGCAGCCAGGGCAATCCTTTTCAAATGTGTTTGTTCCTGTCACACCTCTGCTTAAACCTCCAATGGCTCCCTCTCCTCCTACATGTCATAGGTCCAAGGAGATCTTTCAAGAACAAGACCACTTCAAATTCATCTTGGATAATTACTCGACTGTCATTAAATCCACAAAATTAGGCTACAGTTTTGTGGTTTTTAAAGAAACAACCGCTCTAACTACTTTTACCTGCCATGGCCTATACCACTGCTCCATGTTCAAAGCACTTTTCCTGACACGGAGTAAATATTTGTTGCAAGGTGTGAATGTTGAGTGGATGGATGAATGAATACAACACAAAATATGATATTAATATAAAGTTGACTATGTGGTTTTAGTTGAACAATAGAACAGAAGTTCTTTTGGTCAGATTATTTATGTAGGATTTGAGAGCAATTCATCCAAAACTATGATCTAAGCTATTTATAAAGTAAATGATATTACATAATATATTTTTGCAAATCTACAACTATATGAGCTTGGATGAAAATAGTTGGAAAGAATGAGAATAAACCCACACAACATAAATCATTTCAAACCAAAAGTTTGCAAACTTCTGCCCAGAGACAAACTCTACCACTTAACCAAGCTACCTTGAGCAAAGTAGATCAATGAATGCCCAAGCCAGCAATCTTCTCATGAATGAATAAACTGAGGTCCAAACAGTTCATTCAATCAATTTTTAAAGAATTATTGCTCATCCTATTAATAAAAGAGTAATATGCAAATTGACCATCACTCCAACACACAAGATGGCTACCCACATGCGGACACAAGATGGCCACCACAAGATGGCCAGCAGGGGAGGGAAGTTGGGAGGGACCAGGCCTGCAAGGGAGGGCAGTTGGGGGTGATCAAGCCTGCAGGGGAGGACAGTTAGGGGTGACCAGGCTGACAGGGAGGCAGTTAGGCATCAATCAGGCTGGCAGGGGATTAGGGGGTGATCAGGCTGGCATGCAGAAGTGGTTAGGGGCAATCAGGAAGACAGGCAGGTGAGCAGTTGGGAGCCAGTAGTCCTGGATTGTGAGAGGGATATCCGACTGCCCATTTAGGCCTGATCCTACCAGATTGGAGAGGGTGCAGGCTGGGCTGAGGGACACCCCCCTCATGCATGAATTTCGTGCACCTGGCCTCTAGTCTGCTATAGTGAGGCACCAGTTAGGACATGAATAATCACAACACAAATGAAGCAGACACCGATAATGGGTTCATAGCATCCTGGGAGACACCAAATTTGAACAAATTATAAGTGCTATGCAGAGTAGAAGTACAGAGACAGAGGGTGCTATGGGAAATGTAGCAAAGGGAGCAAACCAAGTCTAAGAGTTTACATTGGGACTTAAAGAAGATAACAGAGCAAGCTAGCTCCCAAACTTCAGCAAGTCTCAGAATCACCTGGAGGAATTGTTAAAATACAGATGGCTGGGCTCAGCCCCAGAGTTTCTGCTTCGGTAGATGTGGGCCCTGGAATCTGCATTTCTAACAAGTTCCCAGATTGATGCTGATGCTGTGGTTCTGGGGGCCACACTTAATGTTATTTATTTATCAGTTCCTGGTAAAAACTGATGAGCTAGGTCAAGTTGTGAACCAGGGGCTAGGGAAATTAGAATTGCATTCTAATCTGCTCTCTGCCATGGGATCGCCTCCCACTCCCTCACCACGGGGACACCTGCAGCTGACCAGCTGAGCCAGTGTCCAGACAGAAGGTTTCACTGGTGAACAGGTACATCCACATTCTACAATCAACCTTATTCATAATCAAGGTGATCTGATTTCCCATTCTCCAACATCTATCGATTCCTCCCACAATTGGAAGAAGAAAGAGGTATTGATTAACACTAACTCTCCATTAGTTTCTTTCTAGAGTTGATACTGCTCAAGGCAAGGGTCAAGTCTTTTATTCCCATTTTTTGTACCCATAGCCCTTGGTGTGGACACTTACATACATAGAAGTGCTCTGTAGAAGACTGGGGTATGGGGGATACAGGGCACTGGTCAAAGAAAAATATGCAGAATGGAATCTGTTTACCTCTTCCTCTTATTTCCCACTGAATTCTGGGAGAGTGAGACCTTTCTCCCAGGCAGGTTTTGGCCCACTATCCCCATTTATGGTTTAATGGATGGCACAGCATTTGTGGCCTAAATAATTTATAGTGATCAATGGGAACTAACACAAGATGAAATTGGGTCTCATTTGAGAAAAATCCTTAGTAATGATAGACAGGGGAGAGGTAGGGCCATCAGCTCTTAATTACATTCTGTCTCCTCTTGGCCGTCTCCTGCTTTCTCTTCTCTCCCTCCTTTAACACATATTTTAAATAAAGTGAGTTTTTTTTAATGGGGGCAACCTCAATGCAACTTTCTGTTGCCTTAACTGGAGCCCCCTGACTCACTCCTGAAAGTCGTAACACCATTTCTTCCTTCTCATCAATTGGTAGCTATTAGACACCTTCTAGGTAGAGAAATAATTTGCTTAACTGCATAAGGAAATGGCCACTTCAAGCCCTTTAAGAATTTTGGTCCTCAATTACCCAGCCTTACTTCTCCTGTGAAGTGATAATTAGAGTCTAGATGATAACTGGATTACCAAGGACATCTCTCCCGACAGTCGTTTAACACCTAATCAAGTGTTAAGGTCGTAAATTATGCATTTCTCAACAGCATTCAGACCCATTTGAAAACAATTTGAAACAGTTCAAGAGTTCCTAGATGGTCTTCAGTTTTACAGAGCTGTGAAGGGTTCTGCTTAAAGGAATTACCCGCTTAGAAGAATTACCCGTTTAAAGGAATTACCCGCTTAAAGGACTCAAAGTGTAAGGCTCTCTCAGTTCTTTAATCAGCTACAAATCGTTATTTTTTTTAACTGACAATTAAATATCGTCCCACCACGTGGGAGAAAATGCAGTGTCTCCCACAGTGTCTGTGCACCTCCCCAGGGGTTGCAGAGAAAAAGATTCTACAGAGAATTTGAAATGAGAGAAGAGGGAAAAAAAAGAGGAACAAGCCTTACAACTTGGTTTTTCTTACAACGTGCTCAAAACCAGATCTGAAACTTAAAAGTTCAAGGCTGAAAATTACAGACTATGTTTCTCATTTCTGATTCACAGGGAGAAACGTGTTCTAAGTGGGTGCAGGTGGAGGACGTGTGGGGAAAGACTGAACAAGCGGGTACCAGGCCTTGCTATGTCTACCTTGATAGAAAGCAGTTTCCATGAGGCAGGGCTCTCCTCATGACGCTGTGTTACACAAGGTCCACCTCCATGCTCCCCGCCATCACCCCCAAGCCTGCAATACCACCAGTGGCCTGAGCTCAAAAAGCAGCCATCCCCACAGTCTTACATTTTACAATGAAATGTCTCCCATCAATGGGTCTATCAGTCCCTCTGCCTTCCCCGCAGGGGCAGGAATGGGAAGGTCTTTAAAGGCACTGGGCATCATACACATTTATGATGGCTCATCTCTTATTCCCCTTAACAGCAGCCACACTTCTTTCCGAGCCTGAGCGAGAATCTGTTTATCAGCTCTGTCTCCTCCTCTTAGAGGGAGGAATGGCATAATTGGAAGCATAGATTACACCATGTAATTGTACTAAGGATCCATCTTCAGTCCAGCCCAACTCAATTAGAATATTTTTACTGCTTAATTTGATCTGAAGAGCCTCACAAAAAAAAAAAAAATAATAATAAATCTGTTTTCATGGAGGAACAGGCAAAGTATGACACACATGGTTTTCTTCCCTTTTTACTCTTTTCCCTACTTCCATCTCAGTAATGGCCCACATGTTGAAAAATCCAATAAAATAACTTTAGACGTAACCAAAGGAAAAAAATCTGAATAGCAAATGGGAGAAAACAAAAAAAAGTGTATATATTTTTAAAAACTAAAATATATGTATCTGTATTCCTGTTTGTGTAACAGAAAAATACTCAAAAATAAATGCAAGTACTTTTATTTGCATTATTAAAACTTTATTAAAGACATAGTCATATGGGGGGAAGGGGAAAGAAAAATGAGAACCAGAGCTCAAAAGGGAAGATTTTTCTCCGCCCTTCTGCTAGGTTTTAGGATTTCATTAGATACGTGGAAGATAATTTTACCTGGGCCAACGTAAAAGCCTCTTGCCTGACCTCTTTTCCTAGCTTTTTAATTAAAATATCTCATCACCACCACCCTGCTTTAGAACGTGTGATGGCTGCCATAACCAGCTCAACAACATCCAAGCATCATTCAGAGACCTTTACAACTGGGCTCTTACACACTTTTATACCCTTACACACTGCTCTTTTCCCTCAGATAGGCACGAGGCTCCTATCACTATTCCCCTTCTGCCAAGCACGTTCTTGTCTCCGTCTTTGCCCCCACTGTTCCCTCTACCTCTAATCGCCTTTTCCCACTCCTTGCAAAATCCTATGCATCCACCAAGAACTAACTCAACTGCCATGTCCTCTATCGCCCTCCTCCTCCAGACGATATAAAATGAACTGTCCAGCCCATAGGTTCACCTGTCACTTTTCAATTCCTCTAGTCCACTTTCATCATCAGTTTCCCTTGGGTATTGTAAATTACCCCCCAAAGCTGTGATTATGTCTTATAATTTATGTGTACCCAATATCTCTAGTACCTTGCCTGGAATAAATGTGCATTTTCTAGAATAATATTCTAGGAAGAAACCAAGTTTTCTTTTATTTTAAACTAGAGGCCCGGTGCACAAAATTTGTACATGGGGGGGGGGGGGTGTCCCTCAGCCCAGCCTGCACCCTCTCCAATCTGGGACCCCTTGAGGAATGTCTGGCTGCCCGTTTAGGCCCGATCAGTTGGACATCCCTCTCACAATCCAGGACTGCTGGCTCCCAAATGCTCGCCTGCCTGCCTTCCTGATTGCCCCTAACTGCTTCTGCCTGCCAGCCTGATCACCCCCTAACCACTCCCCTGCCAGCCTGATCACCCCCTAACCACTCCCCTGCCAGCCTGATCACCCCCAACCACTCCTCTGCCAGCCTGATTGATGCCTAACTGCTCCCCTGCCAGCCTGATTGCCCCTAACTGCCCTCCCCTGCAGGCCTGGGTCCCCCTCAACTGCCCTTCCCTGCAGGCCCGGTTGTCCCCAGTTTCCCTCCTCTGCTGGCCTGGTCACCCCTAACTGCCCTCCCCTGCAGGCTTGATCACCCCCAACTGCCCTCCCTTGCAGGTCTGGTCCCTCCCAACTGCCCTCCCCTGCTAGCCATCTTGTGGTGACCATCTAGTGTCCACATGGGGGCAGCCATATTGTGTGTTGGAGTGACAGTCAATTTGCATATTACTCTTTTATTAGATAGGATGAGATTTTGACACTTGTTTTTAAAAAGTTTCTAGATGCCTTTTTGTTTAAACCCAAATTTTGAAGATTGGAAAGCCCCTATACTAAAATTCAGAGAAATTCAAGAATTGGTCTTATAATTTTCTTCTTCCTTTAATCCTTCATATGGAGTTGTGTGTTTTAGCTAGGTTTTGACTCGCAGTAGTGTTTGACAGAGGTCTCTTGCTCTTAGTAAATCTCCAGGGCATGTCGCACAAGCAAAATGTTTCCCTCTCACTGGAATCTTGACAGAAATAAAGCACTTGCAAAGCAGAGTCAGGTGATAATCTCCTGAATTTGGAAAGGGTTTCTTTTATTAGGATCCTAAAAAGTACATAATAAAGCATGATCATTGTGATCATTAAAGTAGTTAACATACAAATCATTTAACTCAAAAAAAGCCATGTCCCCACTGATGTGCAAATTAGAGATATACAGAGTTGGGTCAACAAATCCATCACTTGGATAGAAAATATTTCTCAGATAAGTCACCACTCTTGTACATTTCCAAGTCAGGGAGAACGGGCAGGGTAAAGGCTCACTGTCAAAGAGTTGAGGATCCCCCACATGCATATGAGATCTATATACAGTGTGGAATCCTCCCCAGTTCTTGTTCATTTTTCACGCAGCTCTAAATCCTGCCTTACAACTGCTCTCCACCCTCATCCTTTGTTTATCCCACAGGGTCAGTGCTCCAGTACCTAGATGTCTCTGTGGACACGCAAACCAAGCTGATAAACTCCCCTCTCCTCCAGCACCCATGCCGTAGGCTCAAGTCCCCAGGTTCACCCATTCTGAGGCATCTCCAAAGTCTCTTTCTCACTATACCTTTAAAAAGTACTATGTTGGGTAATGACAATATCATTAAAATGATTAACAAAATAAAGGAGGGTTCATGAAGACTGAGAGAAATGTAAGCTAGATGCTGAAGTGGCCCACAAAGGAGAGAAAAAGAAAAGCAGGTGCTGAGGGCAAAGCAAAATCTCATCTCTGCCAGTTATCATCTGAGGATCACTTCATATCACAGTCATATTTCCTCAGGTCTGGTACCCCAACAGCCTCCTCTCCACCCTACAATCTTGTTCTAAAGGTTCATTCTCTGCTCTCCTACAAGGAATGCCCCTGGTGACCCTGTGGGGTAGGGGGTTGTAGCAGGATGACAGTTGTCTTATAAAAGAACAAAGGGGAGATAAGAAAAATGGACACTTTACTGTGTCTGCACCATGGATGATGTGCAATGATTTGAGGTGGTAGATGGATACCATTACATATGACTAAATCTCATAGTGAGAAAGTTATTCCCTAAAGACTCAATTATCTTTAGAGTCTATGATAATTCAAAGCTAAGTGTCAGGTTCATGCTACCAGGTCTTTAATACCTCTTAACATTTGCAAGTTTCCCGTCTTAACAAAGACCTCAGGCTCAGAGTTTTGGCCAGGCTACTATATACAACTAGATTTTGAATACCATTGGTTTGTGTATGACATTCAATTTTACAGTATTTCCTATGAGTGGCAAGGGATACTGACTTTCTATTCATTATATTAATAGGACTTTCTTTTTAGATTTAATATGAAAAAATGAGCCAGTTTAATGTAAAAATATAAAGTAAATAGTAGTGCAGGCTTACACAGCTATGGTAAAAACTAGAAAGAATGACTGAAGTTTAGAAAGCATCATTATAATCATCAGAATATGAGACCATGAGACAAGAGTAAAAAATCCCATTTCTGCTCCATTGGCAGTCCTGTGATCAGAAGCAAATGATATAACCTCTCTGAACCTCAGTTTTCTCATCTATGAAATGGTAATAAAGATAATACTGCCACACAGACTGTGGTAGACCCATAAGAGCCAACATAGGGGATGAGGCTGGGTATATTGTATTTTATCATATCTATTTCCTCCAGGAAACTATAAATTCCTTTATAGCAGCCACCATACCTTATTGATCATTGCATATCTCTCTTCCTTGGGAAATTGTCTCTCTATAGTGCAGGTTTTATGAATATTTTTACTTGAATAAGTTGATCCATTTGTCTTGATAATCCAACAAAGACCCTTGAGGTCAAAAATTGTCTGCTCTGTCACATACAGTTATTAATGTAGTGGTTTCTCAGTACACACTCACTGATTGATAATATATGCATCCTTGTCTGAACTACTGTGACCATCTTCCTGCCTCTACCAGTGCCCCACCCCCGAAACCATTCTTTACATGACAACTAAAATGATCTTTCTATTATTCTCCCCCCAAAGCCCACCTGGGACAGAGTATAAGCTCCTGAGCACAACACGCTGGTCCTTCATTATCCATCTCCTACTTCCAGCTTTAGTTTTGCTCCTCAGCAATGCCCCTTTCCAAGCCAAGCTGAGGCACTTCCAGGTGCTCAAATGAGCTGTGTACACTCTCACCTAGAACCATTGCATCCACTGTTCCTCTTGCTAGAATGCTCTTTTCTTTCCCATCTTCCTACCAGCTAGGTTCCACTCATCTCTCTATATTTCACCTCCTACAGGCCTTTCTGTCCTCTTCTGCCCCAGGCTGATGTCTCTCACAGGGGAATGTGGGCTTGCCCTGTCTGGGCCCTCACCCACTGCATGTAAGGGACCTGTTTGTTTTTTCTGTCTGTCTTCACTATTGATTGTGACCCTTTGGGCAGTGGTTCCTAAACTTAAAGATGCATCAGAATCACACCTATAAAGCTTGTGAAAATACAGATTCTGATTCCATAGGTCTGAGGTAGGGCCCAAGAATTTGCATTTCTAAAAAGCAATAGTTTTCAAACCTGGCTGTGTATAAAAAATGCCAGGGGAAGGATTCAAATTTTTCTACTGCTCAGACCCTACCCTAGATCAGAGTTTCTTGATGGGGAGGGGGTAGGGGAGGTTGTGGTGATCCCAACATTAGTACTTTTTGAGCTCCCAGATGAGTCTGGAGTTAAGTACTTCTGCTTTAGAGCAGAGCCCCTTAAATTTCAATAAGCACGTGTGGCGATACTGTTAAAAGGCAGTAGATCTGTGGTAGAGCTAAGAGTTTCCAATTCAAATGTGGTCCCAAGTGACACTGAGGCTGCTGGCACATGGACCACACTGGGAGTCGAGTTGTAGAATAAGAATTGACCCATTCATCACTGGCAGCCTCCACACTATTGCTAGAAGTCATTCACATCATTACATGAACACCTGTTGCTGCTACTGCCCAGGAGCACCTAGGTAGTCAACCATGTCAGAAACAGATGTTTCCCTCGTGACTTTCAATTCAAGTATCAGACCTGAATCTACTGTTTGTAGACTCTGCCCACAACATCTCCCATCTGGTGGTTCTTGTGTCACTAACAGCCATTAGGATTCTTATTACTGTTCAGTTTCTGCTGCTCGTGAGGTTGACCGTGCGTCTCACCAAGGTGATTCCCTCAAAGAAAAGTTTACACAGCTTGAATAATGTACAACCTTGTCAAACTCCCCCTTTTTTGGGTAAAAATCTGTATAGCTATTTTTTATGCATAGATTGTACTTCCATAGCATAGTAAAGCTCCTGACACAATGTAAGTGGGAAGCGAATTTGTGGAAGGAAGGGAGGAAGAGAGAAGAGGAGGAAGGGCGGCTAAGAGGCAGAGAAGGAAGGAAGGAGGGAAAAGGGGATGAAAGAATGGATGTTAGGCTGAAACCGGTTTGGCTCAGTGGATAGAGCGTCAGCCTGCCGACTGAAAGGTCCCAGGTTCGATTCTGGTCAAGGGCATGTACCTTGGTTGCTGGCACATCCCCAGTAGGGGGCGTGCAGGAGGCAGCTGATCCATGTTTCTCTCTCATCGATGTTTCTAACTCTCTCTCTCCCTTCCTCTCTGTAAAAAATCAATAAAATATATATTTTTTAAAAAAAGAATGGATGTTAGGGCAATAGAAAGAAAAGGAAGCGCAAGCTCAAAGAGATGGACAACATCTTGTCCTAGTTCCCATTTCTCCCAGAAGCCCTGCCAGATCTCCCTCACAGCTTCTTTTCCTATCAAGCTCCTTTTTCTTGTTCTCACCTGACCACACTCATGGCCACATCTGGCATCCCCATCCAGCCCCACTTCCACACAGTGTCTAGACACACATGTGCCTGGAACATGCCCCCTCCTTCCCACTGGCTTGCTTTATAACCTTGGAGACACAGATTGGATTTGAGGTGGGGGTGCACAGTGAGCCAGCTCTATCTCCACCAACTCCAAGTGTATAATGAGGCTACACTTCTTAAAATTCTTAAATAATTGAAGGGTTACCTTCTAAGAGAGACCCCAACCAGCCAGGCTCTAGGACAAATTAGAAATGTTCACATTAGTTACCAGTATTTTAAACTCAAGAGATTTTCCACAAAAATTTAGATTTTCAGCTTCTTTCCAAAATTGGAAGGTCTGGCAACATAGGGCCAGCTTTGGTTGGATCTGAGTAAACCTGCCCCCTTCAGTAGGAGCTTATGTTTTCCCTTTAGTTTGCCACAGTCACCACCCCTCTGTATCATACTCTAATACTGAAGCCAAGCATGGATTGCCATCTGCCATCTTTATCTCACTTTACTTGACTCTGTTTGCCTTCCACTTCACCATTTTCATTCACTACCATTACCTGCCAGCCCCAGGCACCCTTGAGTGTGCAATCTGCAGACCATACAAGCAGAGCAAATGGCTTTTCCCATCAGTACTCAACTCTGTACCTTAAACCCTGAACTTGGCCTGGCTGGCATAGCTCAGTGGTTGAGTGTCAGATCTATGAACCAGGAGGTCATGGTTCAATTCCCGGTCAGGGCACATGCCTGAGTTGCAGGCTGGATTCCCAGTGGAGGGCATGCAGGAGGCAGCCAATCAATGAGTCTCTCTCATCATTGATGTTTCTATCTTTCTCTCTCTCTCCCTTCCTCTCTGAAATCAATAAAAACATATTAAAAACAAACCAAAAAAAAAACGTGAGCTTGCACTCTGTCTTTTGCTCCTGCTAATTCATGTCCAAAGAGAAATGGGAAAGAAAAGTTCTCCTTGAACTCACCCTAATTCTCCACACACGGCTTTCTGCGTGTCCCTTTTCCTAGCTGCAGGCATTCGCATTTGCTGTCATTATTACTACCTACTCTCATTATCTCGCAGGCTCTTTACCTCCCAACACAGAATTTGCCCACGAGGTAAAGCAGTTGCCCTCCCAAGAGATAATAATACTTATCAGGACCTTTTGTAGAGTTCCTGGACCTTTGGGGATTGAACCACACTTTGTGCACATAAAGCCCTCCATTATCACCACTATTGTTGTCATTATTATTATTTGGGATTAGGCAGCCGTCTCAGAAGTCTTGCCAACCACAGGCAGGTGCCACCTCAGAGCCTCACCTGGCCCGGCATGGTGACTCAGGCCGGACGCACCTGGCTGGAGGTCTCTGGTTCAGCCTGCTGGGTGCTGGGCTTTTGCCAGAGCGGAGACCTGCCCTGAAACATTCACTCCTCCCTCACGCAGGGGACAGAAGCTGGCTCCAGGGAGCACCAAGGATGAGCAGGAACACAGTCTCCGGACCACACTACTAGGGAGCCATTGCCGCTGCAAATCTCAAACCAGGCAGAGCCTCAAAGGACCAGATTCTCTCTCTAGAAAGAAAGGGATGCACGGTACAGTTTTGTCATCGGAAGCTGCGTTCCCATCCAAACTGTCCTTGTATAGTTGTGCAAACCTCAGACAACTTACTGGCCTTCGCAATCTCGGGGTCTCATCTGTAAAATGTGGGTAATAATTCTTGACATTAAGCTAAAACTATGAGATATATGTAAATGGTTTTGTAAGTATATATGTGATGAATATAAACATGTTTTTATTTACAAGTGTCAGGTATACAGTAAGCCCTCTATTAGCAGACAAAGGCAGGCTCCCTCCCGTTCAGGGGTACAGAACCACCCAGAAGTTAACAGCTTTAGCAGCAGACCCAGAGTAAAAAGACAAGATGCCCCCAGGACCCGGAGCAACGGGTGAATATAAACATCTCACCAAGAGAACAATTTCCACTCAAACAAGTAGGCCTGTCCCCACCTGTGTTCCTGTCTCATATTCTCCCTCCGTCACTGACCCCCACCCAAATGTCATGAGCCTTTTCCTCTTTTTAATACTCAGCCTGTCTCTCTGCTGTGTCCAAGAGACAAGTCTGCCTCCAGCTAAGGGGCTGGGGAGCATCAACCATGCTTTCTAATCTCTTTATTTAGAGATCAACCCCACCTCTCTACTCCACTAGCCCCTCACCCAATACAAACTAAACACAAACCAACTTAAAACCAGAAAAACCGGAAGTGTGGAATGGAAAGCTACCAGGACCTCTCTCGATTTCTCT
The DNA here is from genome assembly GCF_963455305.1 of Plecotus auritus. Classification (NCBI taxonomy): domain Eukaryota; kingdom Metazoa; phylum Chordata; class Mammalia; order Chiroptera; family Vespertilionidae; genus Plecotus; species Plecotus auritus. Next base: position 155,279,134 of record NC_137773.1, on the reverse strand, counting down.
TTCCTCCTCTCGTTACATCTGCTGCATGCTTGCTCACTAAAGGAGAGCAGAAAGCATGGCCACAGCGGCTGCATGGTTTGCAGTCATTAGGGAGCCAACCATTACAGAGACACTGGCTTATATGCTATCTGATACCAAATTTCAAAATCCCAAGGAAGAGCTTGGAGGGGCCAGCTTTAGTCAAGATCCTACTCCTGGACCTTCAACTTTGGTTTGTGAGGGCAGAATACTGTGATTACTTACTACGGTTTGGTCGGAGACCCACCCCCAGACCAACCAATTGTTGGTCAGAATGATGAGCTTGTGTTTGAAGGTCCTGTTGTCAGCATGGAGAGGGAAATGTGAGGGGGGTACAGGTAGGAAGGGTACCTGTGGCAGCACACTAGAGCCAGATCATACTAGCTTATAAAACCCAACAGTTAAATTTCAGGAATTTTGTGAGCCTATAGTTAAACCATTGACTCCTTGAAATCAATCTTGGTGTGGTATTTATACCTCAGAAACAGACAAATGCCACATATGGGCTTCCCAGACCCCCACTCTACCTTCTCCCCCCAGTTGATTAGCTGCAACTAATCAACTCTAGTCACTGTTCTTTGGCAAATGACAGGACTGACTCTGGCACCAATACTTAGGTAAACCACTGAACTCTTCTCTTCTCACGGTTACACCAGGAAGCCAAGAGGTGTCTTCATCTGGCAATATTAACATTAACACGTATAACGGGTTTTTTTTCTATAGTTTCAATGGATGTATTACAGTGGACACCAATAGTGTTGTGACCCCGCTGTCTTAAACACGTCCTCTTATATCCTTCCTAGGACTTTTATACTACCTACCTCCTTAATGGTGCTCAATGACAAAGAGATCATAAGAAAAGAGCCACCTATTTCAAGGCTATACTAATTCTTTTCAACCCTTGTACACTGTTGGTGGGAATGTAAATTGGTACAGCCATTATAAAAAACAGTATGGAGGTTCCTCAAAAAATTAAAAATAAAACTACCATATAATCCAGCAGCCCCACATTCAGCCAAAGAAAACCCCAGGATATCAAAAAGATATTTGCACTCCCATGCTTATCATTCATAAAGCCAAGATATGGAAACAAACTACGTGTACATGAATGGATACATAGACAAAGGTGTCACGCACACACGAATATTATTCAGCTGTAAGAAGAAAATCCTGCCTTTTGTGACAACATTGATGAACCTTGTGGGCATTATGCTAAGTGAAGTAAGTCACAGAAAAACTTTATGTGGAACCTAAAAAAAAGCTGAATTCATAGAAACAGAGAGTAGAATGGCGGTCACCAGGACCTGGGGGCAGGAGACATGGAGAGATGTTGGGCGAAGGGTATAAACTTCTGGTTAGAAGAAGAATAAGCTCTGGGGATCTAATGCACAGCATTGCAATTATGGTTAACAATACTTTATTATTTACTTGAATGTTGCTAAGAGAGTAGATCCTTAATGTTCTCACCACGATAAAAAGAAAGATAATATGTGACCTGTTGGAGGTGTTAGCTAACACTATTAGGGTTACAGTGGTAATCATATTGCAGTATGTGAGTCTCAAATCAACATGTACACCTTAAACTTACACAATGCTATATGTTGGTTACATCTCATTAAAGCTGGAAAAAATTAAAAATAAAGCAATTTTTCTTTTCACATAAAGTCTTCTCACAGTGTCTGAAGTTTCTGAGATTTGTTGAAAACAACCTTAAAAGGAGCAAAGTGCTAGTGGAGGGGGCATGAGAGGCTGATGCATAAAGTTGGGCATGTTATTCAACTCATCTGAGCCTCAGTTTATCTATTAAGGTGGAACTACTAATGTTGGTCTTTCAGGGTTAAGAAGGAAAAATAATGTATGAAAAGTGGCATGTAGCATTCAACCAATATTTGGAATCTATCATGACTTTTTATTTTTATTTTTTTTACTTTATTTTTATTGCTGACACTATTACAGATATTCCCATTTCTCCCCCCGCCCCTTTGCCCATCTCCTCCCAGACCTCACCCCCAGCCCTCTGGCCCTCACCACACTGTTGTCAGTGTCTGTGGGTTATGAATATATGTTCTCTGGCTAATCCCTTCACCTTCTTTCATCCAGTCCCTCCCTCCCGCTCAGTCTGACAGCTATCAGGCTGTTTCATGTATCCATGCCTCTGTTTCTATTTTGTTCGTCAGTTTATTTTGTTAATTAGATTCCCCATATACGTGAGATCATATGATACTTGTCTTTCTCCGACTGGCTTATTTCACTTAGCATAATAGTCCCCAGGTCCATCCTGCTATCACAAAAGGTAAGAGTTCCTTCTTTTTTTACAGCCTTGTAATATTCTATTGTGTAAATGTATCACAGCTTTTTTATCCACTCACCTACTGATGGGCCCTTGGATGGTTTCCAGGTCTTGGCCATTGTAAATAATGCTGCTATGAACACAGGGATGCATACATTCTTTCTGTGTGATGTTTTGGTGTTCTTGGGATATACCCTCAGAAGTGGTATCACTGGGTCAAAAGGCGCTCCAATTTAATTTTTGATAGTACAACTTTTTGGTTGCTTCCTTCAAGTCACACAGGAAAATGCTTGGGGTATCTCCCCATATTTTAGTAGGCAACCCCCAAAAAACAAAGAAAATTTCAAAAGTAACTATGCCATCTATTTTGGCACAAATTTATGTAGCTTCTCCCTCTCCGATAAAAAAAAAAAAAAAAATCTGAGCACACTTCACAAGTTCTATTCCTGAAACAATCTGTTGTTTGGGGAAAGCCAGGTTAAGTGAACATGCCAGTGATTTGGACTTACAGGTTTCTGGAGAATTAACACTCTGACACTTCAGAGGTGGAGTCCAGTCAGGATTTCCTGGTAGTTTTTGTAGATGTACAGACAGCAACCCAGAGTTCAGGGGAAATGCAAGTCGGCTCTTGAGAGGATTCTGCCTCCTTCAACAATAATGGGATCTTGAAGCCCATCTGGTAAGTGAGCTGTAGACACAGGAGGGACATGTTGGGGCTATTCTTGGAGAACTTTCCTACTTTTTAAAATGCATCAGGGTGATAGAGGCCTTTTGGGGACGGAGGGAATGTGGCACTCCACCATCCCAGGATGTTACTTCAGATTCCTTTCTGGTCACAGCGGTACTGAATTTCCAAAACATGTACGAGTCTTGTACTAAAGCCCTCGGGATGGCTTAGGGAACGTGGAGTCACAAATCTGGGGCAGCAGTTTAGTGGCTTGAGTGGTCGTTCATCTCACCCCAAGCCTGTGCAAGAGGCTGCCTGGAACATACACCATGAACTGGCATAAAAAGATAAAGCAGAGTCAAAGCTGAACACAGTTTAGAATTAAATAACACCACGTAAAGAACATATCACAGCACTGAGCATGTTCAAGGCACTCAATATGAGAAATCTATTGCTGTTTTTGGTGCGGTTCGGATTGAGGCTGAGGTTGGGTTGGGACTGACTTTGGAGTTGGCTTTAGTTTTGATACAAATGAAATATTTGGAATCCTTTCAGTGTCTCTCAAATTACAATCATATGTTGGATGCTACCCTAAATTAGACCTGACACTAACTCTCCCACTAGATTACAAATTTCTTTAGCAATAATATCTATAACCTGAAGTTTCTTCATCCTTACAACATCTAGGTCTGTGCTCTACATGGAAAAAGAGAAAGTGCTTAATAACTTCCATAACTTGTTAAAAGCGCAACCAGGTCTTCTAAGTCACTCTCAGGTGATTTTCTTGAATCAGAAAGAGGGCAGGTGAGTCTTGAGAGCCAGAAGTGCAAGGTGACTCTCACTCCTCTGACTCCCTCAACTGCCTATCTCAGTGGTCAGCAAACTCATTAGTCAACAGAGCCAAATATCAACAGTACAGCGATTGAAATTTCTTTTGAGAGCCGAAAACCGACTTCTGCGCCTGGGCCACGAAGTTTCAATCGCACTATACGTGCGCGCCCGCACGTGGTATTTTGTGGAAGAGCCACACTCAAGGGGCCAAAGAGCCGCATGTGGCTCGCAAGCCGCAGTTTGCCAACCACTGGCCTATCCTATTTATTTGACTTTAATCTACACAAGAAACTGTCATTTGTGCAAATTTGTGTACCAGGAGTTTCAAGTGAAATTTGAAATGATAATGAGGACTGCCATCTTGAAACCCCTCATTGAAGTTCTGATACTTTGACATCAAACTCTTCCAGTTTGTTGTATCTAAAGAAGATGCACAATAGAGACATTTCCCAGAGGCTGGTGGAGACACTGCAGACAGTTGTTCCTGTTTATCAAATTAGACACATCTCTGAAAAAATTAGCCTTCCACAGTCCAATCCCAATTGGTCCAATGTATGTCTAAGTGTAAGCACCTCTGAAACATGTTGGCTTACCTTCTCCAGGGTAAAAACACTCAAGCAATGTTCACTCCACCTTCTCCTTAATGCTGACAATCACACTAAGGAAAAACTTTGGAAAATACCATCCCCCCCACAAAAAAAAAAAACAACACCAAACACCTCTTTGTGGTGCCAATGGGCACAGAAAAATGAAAGGGAGGATCATGACATTCTGGAAGATGAGATGCTTAATGAATGTTTCCTGGTTATAAGGTGTTGTTTATGCCATTTAATTGAGCCATCTCCTCCATACAGGGGTGCCCATAGGTGTGCCCTGAGACTGGGTGATAATTGCAGGGTGGCTGATGGCCAGAACCTCAACCTCAAGCAAGAGCCAAAATTATATAGCCAAGCACCTGCTAATCAGGATTAACCTCCAAGGATGCTAACTCTGGAATCTTCTTCACAATAAGCATCCTCAGGTAGACTTTTAAAAGAAAACAAAACATTCATTTTCTCAGATGGCGTCATCTGGCCTGGGAGCTCCGGAAAAGATGCTTTAGCTCAATCATGAAAACAAACCAGTGAACGCCCTACGATGAGTTAGGGTGGGCCTAGTAAAACTCCCACAGCCCACCTAAGAGACCTGCTCCTGAGCCTGCCTTCCCTATCTATGACTTTACTTTTTCTGAATAATCTCTGTCCTTGGCCACGACCAAAAGCCTTTCTCCAAAGGCAAATAGAAAATTCAGGTCATTGGACATATATTTAGTCCAATGAGGCACTTTTATTTCAATTACCTGCTTCTTTCCAAAAAAGGATTTTGTTTTTATTCTACTAGATATAGGAATAAATTTTGTTTTACAACCTCATAATGTACTTTGTCCAAATCATTTCATCCTTTTCCTACTTGCAGAAGGGCTAAGAGCTAGTCGAAGGCCAGGGAACAAGGCAAAAACCTCCCCTGAGGTAAAGATTAAGTGAATGTAGGAATCCTGAAGTTCCCATGGTCAATAACTAAGCCTGGAGGGTCATGGAAATCCAGGGAATGTGTCCCTGTCACTAGCAAGCACCTGCAATATCTTCTTGGCTTCATAGCTTATATTAGTGGACTCACTGGAGTTTGCTTGGTGGGTGGGAGTACAGGCAGCAGAGGCCTCACAGAGCTTTGGAAGGCCTGAAAATCTTTGAGGTTTTAATTTCAGATTTTGTGTCTTGGCAATTAAGCCATTAATAAAAAAAATGGATGCTTGGGTAGGTTGGATCTTTTAGAGGTAAAGATCCAAACCCTCTTCCACACACGCACACCCCGAAGGATAATAATAGACTTTTGAATGGGCAATTGAGGGCCTGTAGATCAATACTTTGGGGAAACTTTCTGAGCTTCAAGCTTACCATATGTATAGAAGTTGCTTAGAGGTTTTTTTGTTTTTTGTTGTGTGTGTGTGTGTGTTTTTTTTTATGTAAAGGAAGCATTGAGAATCAATTTGCAAATATTGAAATTGGATGGTTCAGGAAAATCTACTCTTTACTTCAAAGTATTTAGATCACTGCTGCTGAGGGAAAAAAAAATCGTACAGATAATCATAAAGGCAAAAATCTTACTTAGAGAATATACCTATTAGGATACAATGTAGAATATTCCTTCTAATCACAAGGGTATGTGTGTAAATACAAAAATACATCAGACTCTGATTGATCAAAGTTACTCTACCAAGATGTTTTCTTATCTAACTTATATAAAACACATTTTATGGACACCTGACTTTTAATCTTTCATCCAAAGTACAGATGAATTTTTACTGAGCTCCATGTCTTAAAATTATAACTCTTCATTTTGATCAGACTTTGTAGTATACATAAATTAGCACAGCATCTCACTGTTAAAAACAAGTTGTTTTAATGAAAACATAACCTGAAAAATCAAGCAGTATTTTTTGGAGGGAAAAGACATTGGTTAAAACGGCAGTGTCTTATTGACATTAAAAACAGTTGACATAACTCTGCAAAGATGCTGAAATTTAACTTTTGTATGTTTTTATTATACCCAGAGTACCAAAGATAACAGAATTTATTCATAGAATAGCAGTCATTGAATTCAGTTTTCTGGTACAATTTTCTTCCCATATAAACTCATAAAAAATGTGATGGGTGAACCATTAGGAATGCTTAAAGCAGCCTCTGATGTATGCCCGCACAGAAAGAACAGATAGATTGCAAAATGTTTATGCCTTTTACATTTTTTACAGTATTAATAAGGAAACACTGTGATTACCAATAAGAAAAGACTCCAGAGTGCTGCTTGTAAAGTGCACCGTTACAAAGATTTATATCTGTATCTGGGGAGTAATACGGAGCATTGATATTTTAAGGAGCTCAGTTCAAAAATCTCTCCATTCAATGAAAGCCTGAGAAAGTGAAATATCTTTTCTCCTGTGGTAGAGGTGTGCGTGTTTCGGTGAGTTGATGATCTACACATGGTAGGAAGAAACAAACTTGGTCCCCCAAATATCCACCAAATCCTTGAAAATGGGTACACGGGAACCATGCAACTTTTCAGCAAAACTGTCCATCACAATTGCGGGTGAAGTGGGTGTGGGACTACCTGTTCCATGCCAAGTGCTGCACTGGTTATCTCCTGACCGGGGACCCATTCCATACCAAAAATGCCGTGTGTCAGCCCCACCCAGAGGCCCGAGCCCCACCAGTGCAAATTCATCTTTCACTCTGAGAGTACACGTTTTCAGCCATCTAGACATCTAATAGATCCTTAGGAAGAACAGCCCTATGTTATTCCCAGTTACTGCTACTATCCCCTCATGGTTGGTATACTGATAGTAAGTGCCCAGAGAAGATTACATTTTTCAGTTTATATCTGTTAGCTTCTCCTCATCTTCCAAGAAATACTTATGCAGAGCAATACCCATGTGAGCTTTACAACCAGTTCTACTACCTCCCAATCTCCAATATAAAAGCTTGACATAGCAGTGTTAACCTCCAGCCAACCACAACCTAAAATAATCTATGCCCGTTATGATGCATTCTGCTGCAAGTAGCAGTGGTTAGGGTTTTATTTGTCACAATCAACACAAAGCCTGGAAGCATGGAGGCCAGCACTGGCACAGAAAATCAAGGCAGACATTAGGGCGCAGGCTTCTTCCATCCTGTGGCTTCACCATTCTTCACAGGCATCTTCCTTCCTGCTGCACATCCAAGCACGATGCATGATTAAGCAGGAAGAAAGGAAGGGGAAGGGCAAAGAGCAAGACACCTTCTCTGCTCTGGTTGTTGTTGTCTTTCACATGGGAAGAGAGGCTCCCATGACCACTCACAGCTGCAAGGAATTCTGGGAAATCGGGTTTTATCTGTGTGTTTTAACTGGACACAAAAACACACTAAATAAACCCTGGCTGGATGCCAAGGTTGTGGGTTCGATCCCTGGTCAGGGCATATATAATAATCAACCAATGAATTCATACATAAATAGAACAACAAATCTCTTTCTCTCTGTCTCTATCTCTCAAATCAATCAATAAATAAAAATTTAAAAACACACACACTAAAGATCAGGATTCTGCAAGAATAGATGTTAGGTAAGGAGCTAGTAGAGTCAGCCACAGCTTTGCAGAAATCTGTCAGTAATAAAAGTGTGTGATGCCTGGCTGGAGATGGGGGCTGGGGAGTGTACAACATTATACATCAAAGCTATGGCTGGTATCAAGGATGGGTCTAGGGCAGTGGTCGACAAACTGCAGCTCGCGAGGCACGGTTTGCCGCTCTGTTGACTAATGAGTTTGCCGACCACTGGATAGGGGCTTAATCACAAGGAACAACAACAGCCTGTAATTATTGGAATCGAGAGTCTAGGTCAGTGGTCGGCAAACTCATTAGTCAACAGAGCAGCAAACCGCCGCTCGCGAGCCACAGTTTGCTGACCACTGGCCTAGGTGTATCTGATTCTAAAATCCATGCTCAGAACCAGGGATCAGAAAACTACAACCCTTGGGCCACATACTGCCCAGCACCTGTTTCTGTAAATACAGTCTTTTGAGAATACCATTCATTTACGTACATCTATGGCTGCTTTCCCCCTGTGGTGGCCGAGTTGAATAATTGCAGCAGAGACTGTATGGCCCATAAAGTCTAAAATATTTACTATCTGGACATTCACAAAACATGTTTACTGACCTCTCTTTAGACTGGACAAGGGCTTGTATCCAGAAACTCTTGGAATCCCTTCGGGATAAGTTCTCTAAAATTACAAGTGTCTATATTTAGCTGTATATTTTTCCTGAGGAAAAGGCCTATGGCTTTCATCAGATTCTCAAAAGAATTTATGACTTAAAAAAAAATTTAAGAGCTCAATTGAACCAGATGTTTTAGAAAAACTGATCAAAGTGTGTGTGGTCCCCACACCAACAGCAGAGAATTTGCTGGGAAGTTGGGAACTTGCTAGAAATGCAAATTTCTAGTAAATTCAAAATCCTGGGGGTGGGGCCCAGCAATCTGTTTTAACAAGCTTCCCAGGTGGTTCTAGAGCTCTCTCAAGTTTGAGAACCTCTAAACTACCTAACTCTAAAAAGTCAAAACTCACAAAACCAAAGTTAAAATGTTATTGAATGCCAATGCATTAGAACCCTGGTTTGACCGTAATGGTTTACATTTTATGGAGGAGGGGGGGAATGGCTTATTTAAACAGGTACTTGAAGTTGTCATCTTATCCATTGGCTATGACTGTCAATTTCAGCTTTTTAAAACTGAACATTGAAGTTCATCTGAGATCTGAAATTAAAGGACATTCAGCATTTGGCTTTCTTGCATTTCAACACTGGACTCTCGTTTAAGCTGTTCACACTGATTGTTAATGGCCAACCAGGGTAAACCCCTCTGCAGGCGCCACACTGTGAAAAACATACTAGAGACCACCATCTGGCCCATTCTTTTTCAGTGACACAAGTGCAAAAACAGTCAAACATAAAAATTCACTGCCTTGGAACTAGAATTTTCCTCCAACAAACTAGCTGTGGCAAGCCTGCCTATCCCGGCCACTATCTACAGACACATTTCCTTTCCAGACCTGGGATGGCTCCCCTCATAGTTCCTCAAACCTTGCCTCCCGCTCTTCTCCCAACCATGTGTTCATTTCAGAGCCCTTTCTTCCTGGCTCTGACATCATTAATGTTACCTTAGAGATGAAAATGAGGTGACTGTGTTGGTGGTGGTTTAAGATTACAATTTGAAATGAAAATACCATCATTCAAAAGATCCACATCATTTTCCATTTCTATCCTTTTCCTTTAATTCTTAGGGCTGCCTGAAAAGAGTGGCTTTCTCTTCTATGCACACATGCCATTTGGGGGAAGCCTTGCCCTTACTTTGGATAAACTCATTCAGCGAGACATCTACCTACAGATGAATGCAAAGTTAACCAGCTGCCCAGTTCAACCATAACTTCACTATGCTGTCTTCCAGCCCAGAGCCCCATGCAGGGTTTTTCATTGTCTACACCCTCCTGCAGCGATTCCAGAAGTTTCACATAAACCTATCCTCCACCTGCATAATTTAATAATTATTATATCAATATTTAATTACCCTCCACCTGCATAATTTAAATCAATTTTTTTGCTTGTTTTCTCCATTTGGAGCTCAGGGTGTATGAAGCAGGTGTGCTGATGTTGAATGTGGCATTTTCTGGAAGATTCCCTCTATAGTGTTAACGAGGCCTCACTGCCTGGGAGCAGAAGGGAAGCATTGTGTTTGGGTAATTAGTGTAGCTAACCCTGGTCTGGGAAGGACCCTCTGGGTGGTTAAGTGGGATTTGGTCTGTACTTGCCCACAACCAGCTGGAGAAAATGCACTGCTCTCTACTAATTACTTTTACTTCCTCCATAGCTTCCTACATTTTAGATTTACTCACTCCTTCTGCACTGTTTGCTTCAGAAATCCCCTCAAATCAGTATTTTTTTTAAATACGTTTTTATTGATTTTAGAGAGGAAGGGCGAGGAATAGAGAGATAGAAACATCGATCAGCTGCCTCCTGCACATCCCCTACTGGGGATTAAGCCCGAAACCCGGATATGTGCCCTGACTGGGAATCAAATTGATGACCTTTTGGTTCACGAGTCAATGCTCAATCACTGAGTCACACTGGCTGGGCCAAATCAGCATTTCTGAAGAAACCCACAGCTACCAACTTCCCTCCTACTACTTATATTTATAATAATAACAGTAAATAATAATAGCAGACTTGCTTTCTTTTGGACTCTTTCCATAGGTTTTATGTACATCTTTCCCCACTGCCTTCCTACTGAAATATTTTCTGAGGCACATATTACCTGTCACTTTTTCCTCCCACCTCCACCTGTGCACACACTGCCCCCGCCCCATTAGCACTCTGTATCTCTCCATCATCTGATGTTATAACAATATGATTTGAGAAGTTATTTTGCTCCCTTTTAAATTGCAAGGAATTGATTTTATTTTGGGTGCCTATCCCAATGCCTGACAGAGCCACAGATCCCATAAACATATACTGATCACAATCAGTGACACAGATCTGGAGGGGGTTGTTTCGGGGGACAAAAAAAATGGCTTGAGAAAAAAGGAAAGAACGTTCCATTTACCCCAGAATCCTCCTTTTTTCCCCTAGCCCTGCTTATGCAGAAAGGATGAGTTCCATTGGGTCTCCACCACTTTCAAGCCATGTAACCTTCCCCAAGTTACCAGACCTCCCTGAACCTGTTCCTCCACTTTGATAAAGATGTGATAAGTCCTGACTTAGAGGGTGTTTATGAAAGCATTAGTTACACAAGAGATGCTCAAAGAGGGCTAGCTCCCCTCCTGACGGTCAGGAATTGCAATTGCATGGGAGGACACAGCAGGCACAAATACAGTTGGCAGTTACCACAGCACAGACCCATTTAGGAAGAGTGCTTTCTCGGGGCACAAAAGCTGTGGATATTATTTATGCCTGCGGTCAGATGGTGGAGGGGCAGATTCAGATTTTGTGAGTCCTAAAGCTTGTACAATTTGGGAGACTCATTAAGAAAAAAAAATTACTCAGCCATAAAAAAAAAAAAAAAAGAATGAAATCTTGCCATTTGGGACAACAGGGATGAACCTAAAGGGTATTATGCTAAGTGAAATAAGCAGACAGAGAAAGACAAATACCATATAATTTCACTTATATGTGGAATTTCAAAAACAAAATAAACAAATAAAACATCAACAAGCTCATAGATACAAAGAACAAATTGATGGTCGCTATAGGCAATATAGTCAATAATGTAATAACTAGGTCTGGTGCCAATGGGTACTAGATTTATTGGGGTGATCACTTTATAAGGTATATAAATGTCTATAATTACATTTTACACCTGAAACTAATGTAGTATTATAAGTTAAATGTAATTTTAAAATAAAATTTTAAAAAGAAAAGTGATAAATATTCAGTATGCTGCAATAAATACTAAATATAAGTGTGTTTTAAGCATTTTTAAATGAGCATATGAGCCAAATATAAAGATGTAAAAAAGTAAGAAAAAAGAATGTCTTATTTTTGCAAATTTTACAAAAAGATATAGCCATGTGAACCTTCTGATAGGGCCCTCCCAGGATCTTGGATTGTTCATTTAAGCAGAACTTTCCTTGGTAGAAGGGGAGAAGGAAACTTGGACAGCATCCCAAAGACCAAAATAGTGCCACCCCATCAGTTAAGAGTCATATTCATTGAAAAGTTAAAGGATGCCAAAGATTGAAGGGCTGTGCCCTCCGAAATTCTTCTGTGTCAGTGAGAGGCCCTGAAACGTGTGCTGCATGAGCTTCATGATAAATCCACCGCCGGTCAGGTTTCAAGGCAGTTGGGAGATATGAGGATGATAAATACATCTTGGTGGTTAGGATGGGACACCAATAACTAAAGCTCAAGTTGGCCCGTTTTCTTTTTTATCTCCCCTTTAGTCTTGCCTCAGTGGAATCTTCTCTTTCCTTTCTTCTAGAAAAATCTCTGAGTGGATGACTCCATTTCCCTCCCCTGTCTTCAGCCAGAGCACACCACTGCACTCCCCCTCCACCCCACAGGCAGCACCTTCCTTCGCTGCATCTGCCACTTTAAGACTCTGCTAAACTTGTCCCCATGCCTGTGGTTAGAGAGATGGCTGGAAACTAGCAACCCTATGTTCTGCTCCCCTACTAACCAAGGACTCATTGAACCCCAAGGGCAAATCGCTGGCAGCTCTCGGCCTTAACTTCTCACTCTGTGAAATGGGGTGACATAATGAGCATTTCCCTTACACCCCAGCTCCAGAAGCCCCATGAACTTCAGGGGATGGGAGATTAATGAGGTCATGCTTTTTAAAGACTCAGCGCTCTGGAGTGGAGATGCAATGTTTAATTATAAGAAAGATGTATTTGTGGAACTAAGAGTTCATTTATTTATTTTTTTAACGAAGATTCTGAGAGCCAAGTAAGCTGGAGTTTGTGTGTGCAGCACTTAGCGCTCATGGCATGAGAAATGTTTATCTAAGGAGAACACGCTGAAGTGTGGTTAGAACAAGGGAAGTTATAAAGGAAAGAGAGATCAATATCAGACTTACTGACACTTACAGGGGAAAAAGAAGAGAGAAAGGGAGGAGGTGATGCTGACTAGAGAAAACAAATAGGGGAAAACAGGGGCAAAAGATTCAACTTGGACATTTTCAAAAGATGCCACCTTTCCCTGGCCTTGCCCTTTCTTTATTAATTCAAGATATGTTTATGGTAGCCTCCAAAATTCACAGCCTAAAGAAACTGGGCCCCAGGGAAGCGGGTTCACTCCTGAGAGACACCATTGCTAATTTCCAGCAGAGATGAGGTTAGAGCCCAGTCTCTCAACTCCCCTCGGAGGGGTCTTCCCTCTATACTACACTGACTATGGATAAAGAGTCAGCCTAGATACAAGTCTGCTGATAAGACCATTTATTTATTTCAAGTATAATAGTGTTGGTATTATTAGAATTTTCAAGTGTGAGACCATAGAGTTCTGCCTTCAATGAAATTTACTTGTCATTAACCGTGCTCCTCATACAAGCTGCTAGCAATTCAGCAAACTGCAGAGCTTTGTGCTGTAGGTAAAATATCCCTGCCCTCTAGGAGTTTATCGTCTTAGTTGAGGAAACAGAGCCTAGGCACATTAAAAGTTGGCAAATGATACAGACAGGATTAAGATTCGGTAATGAAGGATCCAGCGAGATGCTGGAAGAGTTTGGGAGTAGAGCCATCCTGGAGGCTGGAGGAGGCAGGACTTAAGCCAGAGTGAATTCATAGACTGGAAATGAGAATTCATGGCACGCATAAAGAACTATGTAAGTCAGGACCTGGCCATAGGAATTTTAAGATATAGGGCCAGGGAGTTGACCAATCTGGATAGATTTGAGACTTTGTGTATAAAAAAAAAAAATAGCCTGCAAGAGTGGAAATAGTTTGGGGCTATATTGGGGAAGGCAAAATTAAATTTGAGCAAAAGGAGAAAAGACTTTATCCTAGAAGTAAAAGGAGTCACAGAGATTTGAGTAATGACATGATGAACATGTTATTAATGGAATTAATCTCACTGTGGTGTGTAGTAAGGATTCTAGGGTAAAAAAAACTAGTAGGAGGGAGATTAGTTAGAAAGCTTTTTCTAACTAATGGAGTGATCTTGAACAGGTTAAACATGTCCCCTTGTATCATTCATTTAAGGAGGATAGGGGAAATAGGGGAGAAGGAAACTTCAACCGCATCCCAAAGACCAAAATAGTGGCATCCCCATCAATCAAGGGTCATATTCATTGAAAAGTTAGAGTTAGCCATTGGGGGATATCTGTAATAATATCAACAATAAAAATTAAATTAAATTCAAAAGGTAAGTCAGAGGACGTCCAGGCTGGAAAGTGTATCCCCTCCAAAATTCTCCTTGGGCAGTATTGATGTCCAAGAGAAAAGCTAAAATTGTCACACAGTAGGGAAAATGAAGGGACTGAAGTCACTCAAAGTCTGACCCCAGCTCCAGCCCCCAAACTCCCCAACACTAACTGCTGCCTCCAGGCAGAGCCGAGAGGAAATCCACGGCCACAAGTGGCTGTTTGTTCGAGCCTGGCTGGCAGCTCACCAGGGCCAGCAGTAGTCCTTGCACAACCACAACTGTCAGTTGAAAAGAGGAGGAAGGACACCTGGGTGGCTTCGACCTTAAAATAGGATCTGTGAACCCTTGAAAAAAACCACCTTCCGTACAAGCTGCCTCTTAATATGTTTTTATTACTCTTGGCTTTGGACTTCCACACCTCTGCAGCTAGTGACATAAATGATGGGTGGAATATGTTTTAATGGAATCTTTTATCTTTATTTCATGGTGTGTGTGTGCCCTCACATGCACAAATGTAAGGTACCCATATCTTACATAGCAGGACTAAAGAAAATGCCAATTCGTATCCGCAACAGGAAAAAAGATTGCTTAAACCTGTGTTAGTCTTTGAACAAGCCAAGACACTGTTTGTGTCTCTCCCTAAAATGTTGTTCTTTTCACCCACCAAACTCTTGCTTATGCAAGTGCCCCTCTTTATATGCTTCTCCCCATCTATTGAAATCCTCCTTGTCTTTCAAAATTCTTCAATGCCTGTCAGCTTCCTCCTCCAAACCTTCCCCTGTGCATGTCAGCCCCCTGGCACCTCCATAATATTGCCAAATTATCCCCCATAGTACTAAGTTCCTTCTGTTCCAACACTGCCAGGTGTCAGGAAAAAAACAGGTGCCTACCCTCAACTAACTCACACCCCATTAGAAGAAATAAATGCACAAACAGATGACCCTATAAAATGGGACCAGTGACCTAATGGGACAGACATTTTAAACATTAGCTTAGTGCCTCACCAGAGTTTCTGCTAAGGGAGCAGCCTTAAGCAGCAAGGTTCATACCATATGACCCCACTGTCCTCCAGTTGTAGGTGAAGTGCCAGTAAAAGTCAACAGAGCCAATGGGCAGGCTCATTGGAAGCCTATGAAGTGGCTGAGCCCAAAGCATTTGGCCCACACAGAGTTGAGCCAATCAGATTCCTAGTCTTGGGAGTTGAAAATAGAAAATATGGTGAGGCCAAGGCAGCAATCAGCAGGAGTAAAATATGAAAGGCTGTGAGTTAGGAGAAGGCAGAACAACCATGATGGGCCTGGGTGAACCAACAACCACAACAGCTAATACTTGTTGAGGTGGCTTCCTGTTTGAAGTACTCATTGCCCCAGATTTTGGGGGTGCTGGAGGCTGATGGCTCTGAACTGAGCCCCTCCCTGGGAATTGCCCTCTGCAGCCTCAACCACAGTCACACCCCCTGTCCAGGGGCAGCCTGCACCCAAGGACTTGTGGATGGGGACATACACAAGTTGTCCCTCAGTTTGGCACATCTCTGAAGGGCCATCGTAGCTCCACAGCTCCCCATGGGATTGGCAGAGGCCTGGGTCTACTGCATTGAAGCCCAACTTCTCTCCCTGCCCAGTCCTGTTTCCTTTCCTCTCTCACAGGAATTGATCCCAAGGGCATTCCCTCAAAATTTTCTTTACCCAAATCTCCATCTCAGAGTATGACTCCTGGGGAATCCAACCTGAGATCAATAGACTCATTGGGGACAGGTGGAGTCATATTAATGGTGGGCCCCTCAAAAGAGAGGCAGGAGCTCCTGTCAAGAAGCTGCCTTGGATCATTTCCAGATTCCAGGAGGATCAGTTGTTCCACCTCTGGAGCTCCCATGACCCGTCACCCTGTAAATGAACTCCTCTTCCTACAATGAAAACAACTAAGAGAGCTATGAGAAGTCCACGAAAGTTCAGAGGAAATGTGACTGATTTTAACATAAGGGATAAGAGACTTCTAATTGTGTAAATATTGCCTCCAATACAAGATTTTAAAGTCAGGTGGCAATATAACTTAATAAGCAGTAGGCACAAAGGATATATGTAATAAATACTTAATAGAGCATAAGGCACCAGAAACAAACATCTCAATATCAAAACTAAAGTATAAATAAAGAAAAATGAGTGTTCTACTGAAGGCATGAATTAGCATTTGCATTTTAACCATAAATTATACAACACATTCAAACTATCATCTCAGCACTGGAAAGTAGATAAATTGGGCTCAAATAATATCCAACAGGGGTTTTGGTGTCTGAAGTACTGAAAGGACCTACAAATTGAACCCATTCAATAGTCCTGAAGGCAGAGTTTCAGAAAGAAAGAAAATAGTTGAATGAGACTGGTACCTAAATAATGGTCCAATTTCAACCATC
The DNA here is from genome assembly GCF_963455305.1 of Plecotus auritus. NCBI lineage: Eukaryota > Metazoa > Chordata > Mammalia > Chiroptera > Vespertilionidae > Plecotus > Plecotus auritus. Next base: position 155,262,498 of record NC_137773.1, on the reverse strand, counting down.
TATCAATGATGTGTTGAGCATTTTCACATGGCCTCTCCATTACTCATCTATCTCATGAGTCTTTGAGACACAACAGTGCTTCTAATTACCCTCCTCCCTAAAATAACTAAAATGTGGAAAAATATATAAAACACAGTTCTCAAGACAGTGGACATCAGACCACAAAGGACAGTGATCCCTGAGAGACAGAAAACAAATGAGGTGATCCCTACAGCTGCCCCAGATTACTGCCTGGAGAAAGTGTCTAAGCCATGGTACTAGGAGAGGAACTCCAAGCATATTGGTCCAGTGGTCTCCCTAAGTTGAGGAGACAGAACTGGGAGTCTAGGGAAGCCAGGACAGCTAGAATTCACAGGGCACACAATCTGAGAGGAAGAGCTCCAGAGATCTGCAGAGGGTAACTCTCAAGTATTCAGTTGAGAACTCATGCATGGGAGTCAAGAAATTAAGAGGAAATAGTGCCCAGAGCTTTAGTAGCAGGGAATAATTAGCCCTACATGAAATGCAGCTCTGGTCCCACCTAACAAAGCTTGAAAGCCAGACTCAGAAAGAGAAAGCTGGCTCTAAGTAACTTAACTGTGTTGCAGAACAAAGCTCAGAAATAGTAAAATATCCAGCACCCAACAAGATAATATTCACAATGCCTAGCATCAAATTGAAAATTACTAGGCACACAAAAAGAAGCAGAAGATATAACCCACCTGGGTTAATTGAAACTGACCCAGAATGACACAGATGATGATAGAATTAGTAGACAAGGATATTGAAACAGATAGTATAACTGTATTTCATAAGTTCAAGAAGCTAGAGGAAATATTGAACATATTAAGACAAGGACAATTTTTAAAACAACCAAACTCTTAGAAATAAAGCACACTGGACCGAGGCATGAGGTCTGCACTAAGAACCTTCACAAGTCTTACTGTGCCCTTCCCAGAGAAACGAAAAGCTCAGCCAGTATTCCTATCTTTTATCCCTCCATTCCTGAGGAGAGAACTATAGGGCTGCTACTTTGGCCCTGTCAGTAAAGGGGCTTGCCCCTTCTAGCTTTCTACAAAGGTTGGAGCTAAGGACTTTATGAAGCAAGACCAGTGGCCACAAAGGGGCAGCAGTTCTCTTCTTGAAAAGCAACTGGTGCCAGGCAGAGCGACAGATGAGAGTCAGGGGCCACGAGTTCCAGTCCCCTTTACCCCCAAACCAGCTGTGTGTCTTTGCGCAACCTACGTTAACCTCTCTGAACCCAGTTTTTTAATCTGCAAAGTAAGGATGATAATGATAATAATAATACTCACTTGTAAGATTGTTGTGAAAACTTAATTGCATTATGTAAGAAAATGCATCTGAGAATTATTTCTAAAGCCCACATATTTGTAATTATTTTCACATACTACAAAAGCCAGGAGATAGGAACCAGCATCTGTGGGTATGTCACATTTTTCCCCCACTCCCACCCCCAGGAATCTCTTAATCATCTTCATCTTTTTATTGCCATGTCTCTGACATTCCCTGGGGCTTCTTAGTTCATAGTAAGTAAGATAAGAGCAAGTAAGACATTATTTAAACAACTAAGAATGAGAAAAAAATTTTTTAAAGCTTTCTATTCTAGTTCTCCATGTTGTGTAACAAACCACTCTGAACTTAATGGTGTAAAACAACAACCATTTTATTATGCTCACTGGTTCTGTGGGTCAGGATTTGGACTGTGCTCTGTGGAAATGGCTTGTCTGTGCTCTATAGAGTCTGGGGCCTTAGCTGAGTATGTTTGAACTGCCGTGGGCTAGGATCATCTGACGCCTTTTTCTCTTACATGTCTGGGCTCACCTGGGACAATTGTTTGGAGCATTTTCACATGGCCTCTCCATGAGCTTGGGCTTCTCATGGCATGAGGACTGTGTTCCAAGAATAGTCAGCAGGGAGAGTGTTCAGAGAGGGAGTGTTGTAGGAGAAGCAGGTGAAAGGCATGGCCTCTATTTCTGAGCCTTGACAGTCCACCATTGGTGGAATCACTTACAACCCACCCAGATTCAAGGGGAAGGAACACAGACCCCCTTTCAATGGGAGAAGAAGAAGATTATTTGGAACTTATGTTTTTAAAATGCCAAACTTGATATCCAAATTCTACATGGCAAAAGTAGAATTAAGGCTTATTCAAGATCCTAGCACAAACAATGGTCAATGGCGCCATCTTTCCCTAGAGTAATCTAGCCAAAAAAAAACTTATCTTCAATAGTCCATCTCTCTGGATGGTCTGAGTTATCGCTAACATTAATCACTTTGTGTCACTGAGGATTGCCAATACAGTGTAGTGGCAACCATGGAGATTAGGCCTGGTTTGTCAGAAGCATAACATTCAAACCCCCCTACGAAATTATTAACAGGATGAAACCAATTGTGGAGTTGCCCTCTGGGCTTAATTCAAATGACCCTAGGACAGTGGTTGGCAAACTCATTAGTCAACAGAGCCAAATATCAACAGTACAACGATTGAAATTTCTTTTGAGAGCCAAATTTTTTAAACTTAAACTTCTTCTAACGCCACTTCTTCAAAATAGACTCACCCAGACCATGGTATTTTGTGGAAGAGACACACTCAAGGGGCCAAAGAGCCGCATGTGGCTCGCGAGCCGTAGTTTGCCAACCACTGCCCTAGGACACCAAAAGAGATTTGTATTTTCCTGAATCAACATTAAAATCTCAGAAAAATTTAACTGACAATATGTTTATATTAGAATCCCTAGTCTTCAGGGGCTACTCCAAAGAAAGTCAAGTTAATAAAAGCATATATGTAGGAACAGGCCTGTTTTTGCAGATATTAGGTGTGATACTTTTCAAGTTTTATGGAAAGAATGACAAGCCTCATCTGAATTAGAAGGACTCTAGCTTAATATTTTCTGTGAAATAGGGTGAGATGGGTTAGGATGCAAAGGTATCTAAAACACTTAGCACAAGAGCTCAGGGAAGACTCTGCCCCACCTTTGAAATGTTGAGCTCCAGCAAACTGAAGGGGCTGTCATAAGCTGGAATGACAACATTGGGAAGTCCTGCTCATCTGGTTTTGTTTGAACAAAAATATAGCCCTTGATTTAGAGAGAAAAGCAGAATCACCAAAAGTGACAACCCCTGTGCAAAGAAGAGAGATGATGCCAGGCTCCATCATATTGGGAGAATTGGCCACACACAACTGCCTCTTCTAACAAAAAGAACCAGCAACACTTTCCAATTTTGTGTTTATACATAAAGTGTGCATGAAGACCAGTGACTCAGAAAGTCAATGCAATGTGGTGGTTGGAAATATGATCACTGGAACAAAGCCATTTGGATTTGAATTCTCTCTACTTACTAGCTGTGTGCCTTGGACAATTACCTCGTCCCCCCTAAGCGTTAGTATCATCATCATAAAATAGAAAAAATAAATACTGGATTTCTCATAGGGTGACTGACAATGTATATAAAAAATTTAACATAGTATAATTCATTAAAAATGCATCCTTGCCCTAGCCCAAGCATGTCAAACTCAAAGGCTAACATGGGCCAAATAAACAAGGCATGTGGCCCATGGGCCGTGAGTTTGACATGCTTGCCCTAGACATTTTGTCTAGGATGTCAGCCTATGAACTGAAGGGTCCCAGGTTCCATTCTGGTCAAGGGCATTTTCCTTGGTTGCAGGCTCGATCTCCAGCCCTGGTCAGGCCTTGTGTGGGAGGCAACCAATCGATGTCTCTCTCTCACACATTGATGTTTCTCTCTCTCTGTCTCTTCTCCACTCTCTCTAAAAATCAATGGAGCCCTAGCCGGTTTGGCTCAGTGGATAGAGCATTGGCCTGGGGACTGAAGGGTCCCGGGTTTGATCCCTGGTCAAGGGCATGTACCTTGGTTGCGGGCACATCCCCAGTAGGGGGTGTGCAGGAGCCAGCTCATTGACGTTTCTAACTCTCTATCCCTCTCCCTTCCTCTCTGTAAAAAATCAATAAAATATATTTAAAATAAATAAATAAAAATCAATGGAAAAATATCCTTGGGTGAGGATTAACAAAAAAAACCCCAAAATATGCATCCTTAAGTCTGATTTTATCACTTTCTTTTCTTTATTACAGTTTATATTAGTTTCATACTATAAAGATGATCTATGCCTTTTATAGAAAATTTGAAAGAGATATATTCACAGAAAAACAAACATCACCCACAATTATGCCACCCAGAAGCAATTTTTGTTAACATTTTAGGATATTTCATTTAATCTTTCTACAGTATATTTTCTCTCTCTGAGATCTCATTGGGGGTATCATTTTGCATGCTGTAGTTTTCTCTTCTTATCATAGAACTAGAGGCCCGGTGAATGAAAATTCATGCACTGGAGGGAGGCGGGTCCCTCAGCCCGGCCTGCCCCCTCTCACAGTCCGGGAGCCCTCAGGGGCGGGAGGCAACCTGGCGATCAGGGGAAGGTGACGCCCCATCACACCTCTGCTGCTGCCACTGCCAGCAGCGCAAGCCTCTGCCAGCCCTGGTTACCTGAGCCTTGGGCAGCCCTGGGCGGCTGGGCAGCCGCCATCTGAGGCTTGCCTGTGCCTCGAGCCGGCCCTGGGCAGATGGGGGGCTGAGGGGACAGGGGACTCCAGAGGCAGGTGCACGGGGCAGGCCCGGTTTTGCCACACACCTGCCGCCCCGGTAGGGTTGAGGGTACTAGGCGCCACCATGTTGTGGCTGTGGGCGCCGCCATCTTTAAGTGCATGGCAGTCAATTAGCAAATTCCCTCCTTATTGGCTGTGGGCGCTGCCATCTTTGAGGGCGGGAAAGTCAATTAGCATATTCCCTCCTTATTGGCCGTAGGCGCCACAATCTTTGAGGGTGGGACAGTCAATTAGCATATTCCCTCTTTATTAGATAGGATCAGTATCTTCCATGTAACTAAAAATCCTTCCTGGATTTCACTTTGAATGATTGGGTAGTCTTCCATTGCACACTTATATGACTCTCTTCACTATAAAACAAATATTTCTCTAGGAAAAAAAAAATTTCATTCTTTTCTTTGGGAGAGACGAGGCATTGCGGGGGCTATTTGTGCTGTCTTCATGCTTAAGAACAATGATAATAGTATCAATTTTAATACATAAAGTTTTATTAAAATACAGTCCTAAATCTGCCCACTTAAAGAATGTAGTCCTAGCTACTAGACTAGTTCTCCACATTTTTTTTAAAATTCTCACCTGAGGACATGTTTAAAGAGAGGGAGAAGAAAAGAGACACACATGATGAGAGAGAGAAACATTGATTGCCTTCCATCTGCTCCTCAACCCAGGATTACCAGTAAACCCACAACCCAGGTACATGCTTTGACCAGGTATCGAACTGGCAACCTTTCAGTATACAGAACAACGTTCAACCAACTGAGCCACTCTGGACAGGCTATCCACATTTCCAAGTACAAATCCTTGTGTAATTTTCTCAAGAATATCACAAACCTGTGACTTTCACAAAGAAGTGATTTTGATTTTTTGATTTTCATTTAAGTACCTCCTGTGACTTCTACTTCTGAAAAGTCCATTTTCAGAAAACATAGGAAAGCATGGTTGTTGTGGTTAAAAATTGTCTTCCTGCCTATCATAAATACAACTATTTTCTTCTCTTTCTTAAGTGTTCTGAGAAATCAGCAAGTCATTAAGGGAATATATTAATAAATGTATATAATAATTATATGTAAAATCTGCAATTACCATACATACATGAATGAAGCTGGGAAGCAATGCAGATATATTTCTGCTTACACAGAAGTATATTGGTTGGGCTGGCTTTCTGTTCAACAATTTTAAAATCTTAATTGTACATCTGTTTTGGCCATACTTGCCTAAACATTTAATGCTCCGCAGAAGTGCTTCCCATGTTTGTTATTCAAGTTTCTTACGCTTCAATTTGGGATATGTCTCCTTCCACAGGCCACCAAGACCAAACAGAAAATGCCTTGAAATGCAAACAGTCTCTGAATTATGATACCTATTACTTTTTATTAGTAGTAAAAACAAAAAGAAGCAAGGAACAATTCTATTTATGCAGAGCAGTTAGAACATAAATAATAATAAAATCCTAAAACGATAAAACTACTTACAAAATATTAATTTAATTCTGATAAAAAGCAGGTTTAGGTTTTACCTCCATGCTAGTAAATGTGGTACATTTTTGCTTTCATCCAATATTTATTTCCCCAAAAAATTTGGATTTAGGAAATAAAGTAGTGATAAAAAATTACAGTCTTTGAATATTGGGCTTTGACTAGTCCCCTGCTGCCCTTTATTGTATGTTTCAGTAAAATACAGTACATCTTGCTGTTTTATTTCATTGTTTGTGGCCCGTGCAAAATCCTATTGTCCAGCTGCCCAGCATAAATGAACAACAAATCAGAAGAACCAGAGAGACACTTTAACTGATTAAACTGGGTCTGAAATTTTCCTTTTACTGCTAAGTTATCACCTTATTGCAATTATTTTAACACATTGTGATTATTTTCACACATTGTATTTATTTCTGCAAAATTCATGGGAGATGCTCATCAGAGGGCTTAGACTCTGTACCAGGTGGGGCAAAAGTAGGTTTACAGTTGTGAGTACATCCAACACAGTTTATTCTTGTATTATCATTTATTAATGACTAGAGGCCCGGTGCATGAAATTTGTGCACGGAGGGGGATTCCCTCAACTCAACCTGCACCCTCTCCAATTGGGGACCCCTTGCGGGATGTCCAACTGCCATTTTAGGTCAGATCCCAGGGATTGGGCCTAAACCGGCAGTCAGACATCCCTCTCACAATCTGAGGCCACTGACTCCAAACTGCTCACCTGCCTGCCTGCCTGATTGCCCCTAACTGCTTCTGCCTGCCAGCCTGATCACCCCTAACTGCCCTCTCCTGCAGGTCTGATGTCACCCCCAACTGCCCTCTCCTGCAGGCCTGATGTCACCCCCAACTTCCCTCCTCTGCTGGCCAATTTGGTTCTGATTGGTCGATTCCTATGCCAGCGTCAAAAGCTTCACCTCCTAGGCAGCAATTGGCTCCCCACAGCACCCACCTTTGGTTCTCATTGGTCAGTTCCTATGCCAGTCAGCATCAGAAGCTCTGCCTCCTAGGCAGCCATTGGCTCCCCACAGCACCCACCTTTGGTTCTCATAGGTCAGATCCTATGCTAGTCAGTCTCAGAAGCTCCGCCTCCTAGGCAGCCATTGGTTCCCCACAGCACCCACCTTTGGTTCTGATTGGTTGGTTCCTATGCCAGTCAGCATCTCCAGGCCTATCTCTGGGCCTGATCAAAGAGGCGGGGCTTAACAGCAGCCCCCACAGAGGCCAGGAGAGAAAGAAAAGCCTGGCTGCTGAAGATCAGAAAGAAAGAGGGAGAGAAAGAGAGAGGTAAGTACACTGATCAACAGCTTCCACTGAGGCTGCAGATCAGACCCTGACTCACTTTCTGGGTCTCAGCCACCTGAGCAGTCAGCATTGGGTTGCCAGGCTGCAGCTGGGCAACCCAGGCTGACTTCCGGATGGTCTGCGTTTGGTCGCAGGCTCGGCCCCTTCCCAAGCCCCAGGCTTTAGGCTTGGGAAGTGCCCCCCCCCAGCCCTGCCCTTCCCCTCCGATCGCAGGCTTAGCCCCTCCTATGGCGGGCTGGGAGTGACCTGGGTGCCGAGGAGGTTCCTGGGACCCAGGTATGTATGCAAATTAACTTCCATCTTTGTTGGGTTAATTTGCATACCCACTCTGATTGGCTGTGGGCGCAGTGGAGGTACGGTCAATTTACATGTTTCTCTATTATTAGGTAAGATTATATTACTTTCCATATGAACAACTGTAAACTTACTTTTGCCTCACTCTGTAGAGCATGCCATCTTAAAATATCAAGCCCAGTAAAGAGTTCAGCTTTCATATTCTAAAGTTGTGTCTTTTTCTCCCTAAAATTACTTACATTGGCTGATTAGTGGAGCTTGAGTAACTGGATCTTTTTTAAATTTTATTTTACTTAAGGCTTATCACCTTACTTTCTTCTTGTAAGTTATTTGACCTAAGGAAATTTGTCATAAATTAAAAGAAAAGCAATATTTAGTCACAAAGCAAAAGACAAAAAATGGAATAAAGATAGTCACTTTTTACGCGGAGAGTGATTTAGAGCTAGATGAATAGGCTATGGGCACATGAGGTAATGCAGAAAATATGAGAATTCAAGTTTGCAACATAAAAATTCATGCATGAAAACCTTTTGCAACACTTAAGGATCTTCTTTCAGAGGTACCTGATAAAAGCAGAACATATGCCATCTGAAAATTAAGGAAAATAGAGTTTCAACCAAAATTAGAAATATTTCTTTATCAAGGCCAGGTGCATAGAGACACAACAGAAAGCCAGAGCTGCAACAATGCACAGTTGCACAAACTGTGCACTGCACAAATCCAGGGCGAGCCATTCACACAGACTGCAATGTGAATGATGCCTTGATTCTATCCCATGGATTTTATGCCTCCTACTCAGGAATGTATACTTATAAAACACTTAAAACAAAATTTACTTTTTCAGGGCCTCAAATAAAAAAGTGTTGCCAAATCAAGGTAAACAGGTAAGAATCTATAAGGCTAATAAGCAAAATGTCCCCTTGGGAGTTTGACCAGGAGACCAGGATTTTAATTGCTCGTTATGATGTGCACTGATTACCAGGGGGCGGCACAGAATGAAGGAAGGCCCTGGCCGGCATCCAGGGAAGGGAGACCCCAGCTGGCAGCCGGAAGGCCCCGATTGGCCCTGATTGCTGGCCAGGCCTTGGGACTCTACCTGTGCATGAATTTCATGCACCAGGCCTCTAGTTCAATATACCATGATAAGTTTTATCGGCTACACAAGAAAAAAATAAAATTTCTGCATTAGAGGAGCCCACCTACAGTTGAATTGAGAAGAATCTTTAAGGTATGTATGAGAACAATGTTGAAATACTTTGGAAGCATTCACTGCCAACAGACAATTAATGTGCTATCATATGTGGTCATTTTCTGGACATAGAAGTGAATCTGGCCAGAGCTCCCACTGCCAGAGGTTACACTGGCTATACTGGAATAGCCATTTTTTGTTGTTGTTGTTGTTGTACTTGAAAGTAATCTAATGGCTCATCTTTTCAAAAATTACACTCTTCAGCTTGGTCACCAATGCAGACTCACCTTTTTTTCCTTCATATCTGAATTAATAAGGTTTAAGTTTATCTGGGGTAAGGATATACACGTTTTGTTTTTTATAATTTTTTTTTTAATCCTCACCCGAGGATATGTTTTTTATTGATTTTAGAGAGAGAGGTAAGGAGAGAAACATCGATCAGTTGCCACCACACATGCCCCAACTGGGAATAGAACCCACAACCCAGGCATGTGTCCTGAACCTAATCAAACCCGCGACTCTTCAGTGCACGGGACGACACTCCAAACTGAGCCACACTGGCCAGGGCAGGACTCACATGTTTCAAGCTTCATTTTAACTCTCACATGTGTAATAGAAGGTAAAAATTCAGATAGCATACCCATTCAGATGGCAAATTTTTACTTCCAGGTGTCATCTCTACTGAGTTTGCCAGAGTCTCTTCCTTATTTAAAATATATATACAGCCGAAACCGGTTTGGCTCCGTGGATAGAGCGTCGGCCTGGGGACTCAAGGGTCCTAGGTTCGATTCCGGTCAAGGGCATGTACCTTGGTTGCGGGCACATCCCCAGTAGGGGGTGTGCAGGAGGCAGCTGATCGATGTTTCTCTCTCATCGATGTTTCTAGCTCTCTATCCCTCTCCCTTCCTCTCTGTGAAATATCAATAAAATATATTTTTAAAAAAAAAAAATATATATATATATACAGCCCTAACCAGTTTGGCTCAGTGGATATAGCGTCGGCCTGCGTACTGAAAGATCCCAGGTTCAATTACAGTCAAGGGCATGTACCTTGGTTGCAGGCATATCCCCAGTAGGAGGTGTGCAGGAGGCAGCTGATCGATGTGTCTCTCTCATTGATGTTTCTAACTCTCTATCCCTCTCTTTTCCTCTCTGTAAAAAAATCAATATGTTTTAAAAAATAAATAAAATATATATACATATCTGATCTCATCACCTGCTATATGTGGGCAAATATTAAAAGCATCTGAATGATTAAATCTCCTTAATATATGCTGAAGAAGGCCTTCTGACTCTTCCCATTGATTACTTATGTTTCCTTGGACTGAACACATTTGCCTTGACTACAGCAGATGCCAACTGTTTAATCGTACATTAGGATCAACTCGCGATGTATTTCCTAAGTGCAAAGCAACTCTGTTCACCATCATTGAGCAGGTCCAAATCTTGCCTCACATATCTTACCCAGGCTTACCGCTGAGCACCCCTTGTACACACACAGCCAGGAAAATCCGAACCCAGTTTGTATACACACAAGCGGGCATTCTGATCTTCAATCTGTCAGCTTGCCGTGAAAAGTAAGAATTCCTTTTTGTGGGGAGGGATATGTCGATTAGATCTCAATTTTTTAAAAAAGAAAGTAAGTAAGAATTCCTCTGCAGAAAAGGAACCGCCTCCATTGGCATAGCTGTGGCATGGGAAATTGCTGGAATTCTCAGAGTACTAAGGTGCAGGCAAATGATTAACACGTCTCCATAAATCACGGCAGATTTAGGATTTAAATACACACTAAAAATGGCATGGACGCTTGGGTCTTCTATTTATAAATGCAGTCCTTTTTCTTTTGCTTCTCCTCCACCCCCTCCCCTTTGGATCAAAGAGAGAATTCCAGGCCAACTGAAAAACAATGGTAAATGTTTGCATTGCTGAAATTCAAGCTGGTGCCATAAGTGGATTTAAGGCGGACTGGGCTCTATAAACAAAATAAAAAAAGATGGCATCCAAATGAAAATATGTAGAAAAGATACTGGGGGATGGGGGGGGGGGAAGCTTCAGAGAAGCAGTCTGGTTAGTTGTAAAATGACTTTAAATTAGGCTTTAAAAAGGATTGCTAAATCTTGACACATATATGAGCAGCTTATTATCATGCAATTGTGCAGTAGTTGCTTGATCTTGTTACTGATTCGTCACATATGAATAAATGATTAATTACCAGAAAGGCTAAAACAGAGTAGAGTGAGAATACTGAAGCTCACCCTGAAAGAGGGGCTTAAACACGTTTATTGCCCTTTAAGTGCATTTCATTAAGGCCAATTAAGGACTTTCATGTCTTATTAGAAAAATGAAGTAGATTTATGAGGTTTTTCGTAGGTTGTAAATGCTGGGGCTAGCAGATACAAAACCGAGCAGAAATGGTAGTTAAGAGCTAAGAAAATATACACAAATGCTCCCAGAAAGCAAATATTTAATGGCAGTAAAAGCCAGTTCAACACAAAAGGCGATCTTGAAATAAAAGAAAAGGCATAATTTTTATTTCCTATCGTCTACTCACTATAAAGTTCAGGATTTGCGCAGGAGGAAGGTTTCTCTGCAATGGCGGGGGTGGGGGGGGTGAGGTGGGGGGGGGGGGGAGGAGGGAGAGGAGCGGGAATAAAGCATAGCTAACCCTAAACTGGCCTGACAGTGACTGAGTCCTTTGTCAAAACAAAAGTAGGCTCCAGTAAAATTGCTCTTTGAATTCCAGGGGGAGAATTCTTGAAAGAGAGGAAGCTCGGAAATAAATCCAGCGCTGACATGGTTATTACCAGACAGCAAGTCGGATTCACGGGCTGTGGTTAGGGTCTCGAGCCCAGCTTCCCACTTTTCCTGTCCGTCAGATGGTGTCAGAACATTAGCCCTACCAAATGGTTAGTATTCACCCTGAATTTCCTTGATTCATTTTCTAGGAAAATCACCATGACAGGTTAGCAAGCATTTCCTGTTGCCCTTAGGGAATGATTGCCGGCCCCACACCATTCTAGCCATGGCTGATCTATTTACTCAGCTCTCAAGCTGCTCTTGAACAAACAAATGACACACACACCTCCCCAATATGATCTCAGGAGACGCCTGCAGCTTTGTGGGACGCAGGAATGAGCATTTAGGAATGTTTGGTAAAATGCACATTTTTACCTTGCACACTATGATGGCAAGCCTCGAGACTGTTTATCCCATACCCTCTTGGATAAATGATTTAAAACCATATGAAAAGTCTTCAAGAAAATATCAACTGAAGATGTACAGTCGCAACTTTTTCAGCACAAATTTCTCCTTTTTAAAAAAAAAAAAAAACATGAATATTGGCAAGTCAGTGGATTATGCCTTCTTGATTTTTTCCAAAATTCAAGAGAAGCGCCATGCAGCACATGAAAGATGTCCAAAACTCACCAACAGTGTTGCAGCACACTTACTACGTTAAAATAAACGCCTGGGCTTTGCTTGTTGAAAGCCCATTTGCCACCACAGAAAAGACTGAACATGGAATTTTAGCACTTCTTCAAGAGCCCTGGCAAATTTTTCTGCTGAGAACCTTTAAAATGGCATTACTAGGAGATCTAACAGCAGGAAATCAGATTAACTGCACTGTCTTAGGAGAAAAGATGAAGAGCTGGTCGATGGTATTTATAAAGGTAGAACTTGCAAAACTGAAGGTCAAGTCCTACAGGCACATCCCGGCCAAAAATAACAAGACATAAAAACAGCAAACAAAATATTAATTTCAATGTCCTTAGTGTAACTCCATTTTGTCCTGTGAATTTGATTTTTCCAAACAAATAATGGCCTGGACAGAGACCTAAAGCAACTAGCCATGTATCTGTTCAGACTCTGCAAAGAATTTTATTGAACCGAAATGTGATGAGCATCTGTCCTTGGTGATTTATTCCAAACAGCGGAGATGTTATAAAATGAACACATTGCATCTCCTGCTATAAAAGAGAAACAAAATGATCTTTTAGTTAATATCCAATCAAACTTCAAGACACCTTATGGAGCACAAGGATTTCATGGGATCGTTTTATTCTGTTGCACCTTTCTCCAGAACGCTAAAATGGGATTAATTTAAGAATTTCTAACATGCAGAGTTAAATGTGTGTAGCCGGTTTTGTTTTCTTCCAGATCAACAGATGCCACTTGATTTTTATTTTTATTTTGACAACCCAAAATGTAGGCCCAGGCTAGGGTGCTAATGACCAATAAGTTCTTATTAAAGAACCAAGAGTGCTTTTTCAGAAAGTTCATTACCAATTTGGACCTCAGGGTCACTGAGTTACAAATAGAAGTGGAACCTCTTCAAGTTCAGGATTGGATACATTTTGTCAGGCACAATAGACTATTTCTGGAAGAATTACTGCTAAAAAGAAGAAAAAAAAAGAGTTGGGTTTTAAAAGCCTCCAAAGACTTCCAGCATGTGAATTTTATTACAAAAAAAAAAAAAAGAATTTTCAGATGGCTTCAGTAAAGATCAATCCCAAATAAATTAATGCCCATGGGATAAAATTACAACTCGTAGCCCAAATATTTCCACAATAAAGCACTTTGAGTGTCAAATAAAAATAATACAAATTTTTATCTAATCTATCCAGTTTATTTTTAAAGAGTTCATTTAAACTAGGGAATTAAACTTTCAAGTGATGAAAAGCTAATTTCTGTTTATATCCAACTCAGAAAAAAAAATCTCAAATTATCAGAGTTTAGAGCAAAATGAGATCTTAATATTAGGAAAAGAGAATGGTTTCTATTGAATCATAGAATTAAATCTGCCAACACAAAGAGCAGGGGTGTGATAAGGGAGGATTTAGCATATTCAAGCAAAGCTGGACAATTCTGCACCCAATGTAGACAGATTTCTTTTGAATATTCTAGGTTGGTTGTCCATAAATCTTCATTATAATGAACAAGCTGCCAAGTCTAGCCCTTCCCCTGTAGGCTGTTCAAATCCTAACGAAATTAAAAATAGGGCATGGTTGGCACACCCTGCCCTATAGCCAGACAGAGCTTTGTGGTGCCACTTTGGGGTGGACAATTTTGAAATAGAGGGGTGACTTTAAGGAAATCACCTGTTGAGTCCTTTAAAATTTAGACTAGCTCAGCCCAGCCGGTGTGGCTCAGTGGTTGAGCATCAACCTATGAAACAGGAGGTCATGGTCAGGGCACATGTCCAGGTTGCAGGCTTGATCCCCAGTAGGGGGCATGCAGGAGGCAGCTAATCAAGGATTCTCTCTCATCTATGATGTTTCTATCTCTCTCTCTCTTTCCCTTCCTCTCTGACATCAATAAAAATATTTTTTTTTAAAAAAATCAGACTAGCTTTGGAAAAACACCCAGCCCTATTTTAAGGCAACAAGCAGTATTTCAGAGGTAAAGATCCATGAGCTGGAAGCAAAGGTCACAAACCACCAGTCTGTATACCCTATTTTAACCACACATACATTTTGGCAGGGCCACACAGTGTTTTTAAAATTGGTAAGCCAATATTTAAAAATCAGGGAATTTTATCAGGTTTCTGGTTTCTTTTGAAAAAACTGGAATATCTGAAACACTAGACTTAAATTCTCTATGGCAGGGGTCCTCAAACTACGGCCTGCAGGCCACATGCAGCCCGCCGAGGACATTTATCCGGCCCACTGGGTGCCGCTGCCTGTCCTGCTTAGCAGCTCACTCGTCCCGGGCCTGCAGTGTGCATAGGAATTTGTTCATAGTTTTTTTGTTGTTGTTTTTTTTTAACTAGAGTCCGGCCCTCCAACCTTTAGAGGGACAGTGAACTGGCCCCCTGTTTAAAAAGTTTGAGGACCCCTGCTCTATGGCAATGGTTGGCTGGAACAGAGTATATGTGCTCTTTCCCTAGTGCCCAACCCACCTCACCAGTTCACATTATCTTATTACTGCTCCTCACAAATGTCTGGCTCTTGAGTTTGGACTCCAGGCTCATAGTCCCTGATCCTTTTCTCCACATCCTTTAAAATCCTCATATACCTTAATTCAATGAACTGTTAACCAGAAAGAGTAAGAAATAAGAGATATGCCTTATTTAGGGCCTATGTGACCTACCTAAAAATTGATTACAAAATAAAACTCTCAATATTGACTCATTACCATTTTCCCTTCCTTACACCAGAATTCAGCAAACTATGGCCCACATCCTGCTGCGATTTGCTTCTGTAAATAAAGTTTTATTGGAACACAGCCACATTCATTCGCTTACATATTGTCTGTGGCTACTTCACACTATAATTCTAGAGACCATGTGACCTGCAAAGCCTAATTATGTATTTTCTGGCCCTTCACAGAAAAAGTGAACTGCCCCCTGCCCCCTTATTCTCTAGATTTAGAGATGAATTCCCCCTTCTAGAGCCCACAAATGATGCTAAGGCTTTACTTAATGACTATTGCTCCTTCCCAGTGTGCTTTGCCTCTCCTAAGGTCACCTGCTCAAGTCAATAACTGTCTATTTTTCAGAGTTGGTGTGGTCACAGTTCCAAAGTTGAAAAGTGTTCCTTTAATAGAATTATTTCCTCAGTACCTGTATACCTAAGGCTTGAAATTTCTTTGTTGGGCCACCTCAGCAGATGTCTATTTTGACAATAATGTGTGGACTAGCTCTATCTCAGTTTAACTTTCTAAAATAATACATTCAAGGGGATCATCCTGCCCACTGCTTCATTTAACAAACATTTGCTTATCGTATGCCCTGTCTGATACCATGATATGTGTAGCCCCAAGGGTCTCAAGAACACAAGTCATTCTGCCTCATTAAAAGAAGTCAATACATATGAGGGTCAACCAATGAGATAAAAATGACACAGGTTCTTCCTGCCCCAACATACAGGAAACCTTGACACTAGCCAACACCTATTTAGGTCTTACTCTGTGCTGTACATTGTACCATGAATTTGTCATCTAAAATTCACAGTAACCCCATGAGATAGAGGAGAAAATTGAGATTCCAAGAGGTTCAGAAATTTACTCAAAGTCATGAAATTAATAAAAGCAAAACTGAGACTAGAACTCAATTCTGTCTGACTTCAAAGACTTAGGTTTCATTGAGATTTCAGGAAGCCAGAGAGATTGCCATTGGGACAAGCTCCTTTTCCAGCTACAGAAATTGAGCAGTGAATAATCATTTAGCTTGATGAGATTGTAAAGTTGGGGTGTGGGTCCAAAGTTGCTCAAATTCCCAGAAGGTCATTTAGACACTACTGTGTAAAGCAAAGCATCCTCTACTCAACTATAATTCCATTCTTCCCTTTGAACTGTACCTATAATTCTGATTAACCATAGTTAGTCACACAGGTTGAGCAAATACCTGAAGATTCTAGAGTGTGAACAAATGTCAAAAGCCTCTCAGATGTACAAATATACTCCAGAGGTGAATATGTTGAACATATTCACTTCCCTTCTAGTTGGTGAACTTCTCAAGTTATTTTCATTTCTCAGTTAAGCATGAGGTTTCCTCTTATCAGGGAACTATCCATGTGCTCCATCAAGGAAACTTACTGGCTCACCTCTTCCTACCCTCACCCCCCACCAGCAAAATATGATCCAGTATTCTTTACCCAGTCAGAACCCAACTCAATGTCTATTTGGTGATTAATGCCATAAAAATATTGCTTCCTGTAACCCGGGGAAACCTACCCTCTCTTTTGTCAAGTCAAAACACCATGGATTAGGAAGTAAGAGTGCTTTCTCAGTCAAGGACAGTGTCATTGTGTGGGGACAGAATGTCAAAGGGACTTAAAAAAGGGGGGGGGGAGGGGAAGAGCCTTCTTGAATTTCTCATGTTCCTGGGGTTTTTGTTTTTGTTTTCTGTTTAACTTCATTCGGAAATGTTCCTATCGTTAAGAAGAAAATTAAGGTTTGTGTCTAAGATACAAGCTTTTGTATTTCGTTTTACATCTTCCTACCTGAAGAGGAATGTTCACATTCCATGAGCTTTCTTGCTAACAATGGCCAGTCATTTGAGAGGAACCCCCCCCCCCAGCCCCTTTTTAGTGGCGAAGGCACATCATCTGAGGCAGGTGCCTGGGGAGGAATGTGTCATAAAGGCACATTCCTCATAATCAAGGATAATTCAAAAGGGAAACAGTGACCGAACATCCATGGGAGCCAACAGAAGCCTAATCCAGAGCCCAGCTCTGCAGACGGGGACACAGGCTGCTGCAAAGCCAGGGCAGATGCCAGGGAAGGGACCAGCCACACACCGAACAGAAGTCCAGTCCAGAGCTTGGCATCTGGGCTCTTCAGCTGCCAGCCTTGCCTTGTGAGTAGCCACAATGTTTGGCTCCTGTGCACAAAACAACAGAGGATGAGGCTCAAGGGGTCCATGCTCTGTCCTGCCAGCAACAGGACGAGCAGTGCCAAGAGAAGGCTGCAGTGCCACCCGGGTGCCAATGTGCCTTGGAATGGCTTTGATATTTTCTAAAGGGACAACAGAGTTCCTGCAAAAAGAAAAGACCAGATCCAACATGTAGAACCATTTCTCCCATTTTCCTTTTTCAAAAAATTGCTATTCTTGTCCATCGTTCATTTGTTTCACAAGGTTAACGTGGGCAGGTCTCTTTCTGCTTCTCTCCTACATCCTGTGGCCTTGCATCAAAACCAAGCCGACAGTTTATTTCACACATGTGACTAAACTTCTATTTTGCCGCCCCATTATTATTTGCCTTTATCCGGTTCCCAGGAGAAATTACCAATAGAATATGTCCAGTGGGGTGGGAGATGCAGAACCTAGTGGAATAGCCTGAGATGCCATCTTGGTTATGCGTTGAGCGAGCCATTCCGACCTTAGGGATTTGCAGGAGGCTCTCAAAGATTCATTGTTCTATTTGTGAGGAAGTTCTCCTGTGGTTATTCCCCTGGGGAAACTATAAGGAAACCGGAGCAGTAAAATGCCAGAGGAAATGAAAGACATCACCTAGTCTCCGAGATTTCTTGAAAACAGCAGAAATAAAAAAAAGGGGGGGGGTGAAGTTAGAATCCTTTTGTCTATTCACATTAGATGAAGGAAGAGGAAGGAAGAAGAAAATAAAGGAACCAGTGGAAGATGTAGAGACCCTTCACTGTCTTACCCTAAGGAATGCTCAGACTTGACAACCAGAAAAATGCAAGCATAGCATATTTGGGGTTAAAAAAATAATAATAAATGCAAAATCTTTTATCATTATGGAGAAGGTTTTGTCACTTCATTCTATGACTCACAGACCATGAGGGAATTTGAGAGCAAGGCTTTCAGTATAAAAATCAAGGTCATTTTCTTTATTCATAGAAATGTTACCAGGCTCTCATTTTCCTTTTCAAAATTCAGATTAACAGATATTAAGGTCAAATGTTAAAATCTTCTTTATTAAGTTTAGATGGCCTCTTGTATATTAACGTTTCTTTGGTAGACTACCTGAATGATTGGTAAATGAAACATAGGCACAGGTCCTCAATATCCTAAAGTTTAATCTTATACCGTTCTTGAGAAAAAAAAAAAAAAAGAAGAAGAAGAAGAAGAAGAAGAAGAAAAGCTCCTCAAGGTAACCAGGCATATCTCACTGTTCCCTCCCATGGGAACCAAAGCCACACTCCATGTCTAACTCTCTACTACCCTTTCCTTCACAGGACTTCTGCTTGAGCTATTCCCCTTTCTCAGGCTGACTTCTCCACCAATACTCTCTTCAAGGCTCAGTTTAAGTAAGATATAAAAGTTGTTCTTTCTTTTCTCTGATTCTTCCACCATTTATGGTCTGTACCACAGAACTCCCCATCTGATTACCTAACCTTGTGACTTAGTAGTTCTTATAGAAGTACTAGAGGCCCGGTGCACGAATTCGTGCATGGCGGGGGAGATGTCCCTCAGCCCAGCCTGCACCCTCTCCAATCTGGGACCCCTCGAGGGATGTTCAACTGCCCTTAAACGGGCAGTCGGACATCCCTCTCACAATCCAGGACTGCTGGCTCCCAACTGCTCGCCTGCTTGCCTTCCTGATTGCCCCTAACTGCCTTCTGCCTGCCAGCCTGATCACCCCCTAACCACTCCCCTGACAGCCTGATTGATGCCTAACTGCTCCCTTGCCAGCCTGGTCACCCCTAACTGCCCTTCCCTGCAGGCCTGGTCACCCCTAACTGCCCTTCCCTGCAGGCCTGGGTCCCTCACAACTGTCCTCCCCTGCTGGCCATCTTGTGGTGACCATCTTGTGTCCACATGGGGGCAGGATCTTTGAACACATGGGGGCAGCCATCTTGTGTGTTGGAGTGATGGTCAATCTGCATATTACTCTTTTATTAGATAGGATAGAGGCCTGGTGCACGGGTGGGGGCCAGCTGGTTTGCCCTGAAGAATGTCCCGGATCAGGGTGGGGGTTCCCTTGGGGTGTGGGGCGGCCTGGGCGAGGGGCCTGTGGTGGTTTGCAGGCCGGCCACGCGCCCTGGTGACACAAGCAGAGGCCCTGGTATTTGCGATTTATTTATCTTCTACAATTGAAACTTTGTAGCCTGGAGCGGAGCCAAGCCTTCTGCTTGCTCCGAGGTGGCAGCCATTTCTGTTTGGGTTTATGTATCTTCTGTAATTGAAACTTTGTAGCCTTGAGTGGAGGCCTAGCCCAGCAAGGGCAGGTGGAAAGCTTGGCTCCCTCCATTGCCGGGGAAACCCAAGCTTCCCTCCTGCTCTCTGTGGCCGTAGCCATCTTGGTTGGGTTTATTTGCATATTTGCTCCTGATTGGCTGGTGGGCGTGGCTTGTGGGCATGGCTTGTGGGTGTAGAGGAGTGATGGTTAATTTGCATATTACTCTTTTATTAGATAGGACTAGAGGCCCAGTGCACAAGATTCTTGCACTGGGGGGGGGGGGGCAGGGAGGGGGTTCCCTCAGCCTGGCCTGCATCCCCCTGGGGATCAGGCCTAAGCCAGCAGACAGACATATCTCTCCCAGTCCGGGGCTCTCACAGTCCAGGACCCCTCGCTTCTTACCGCCTGCCTGTAGCAGAGGCGGGAGAGGCTCCCACCATCACCCCTGTGCTCGCCAGCCATAAGCCCAGCTTCTGGCTGAGCAGCGCTCCCCCTGTGGGAGCACACTGACCACCAGGGGGCAGCTCAACGCAGGAGCTGCCCCCTGGTGGTCAGTGCACGTCATAGTGACCGGTCATTCCACCTTTTGGTCGATTTGCATATTAGGCTTTTATTATATAGGATGACTTATACAATGGTGCTCTCCTTGGAGGAAGGGGTCATGATTTCTGGTCTTCTTTTGTCTTCTACAGTATCTTACCCAGGGCTGTGCCCTTGATAACAACTTGAAATTTTAGAGAAAACTTCTTACTTTTCAAATTGAAATTTACCTCTAAATTAATTTTACCTTCATGTGGATTATGAAAACTAAAACTTTTGACAAGACAAGTTTTAGGCCTCTGTCAAAATTAATATTTTATGGTGAATTGATATGATGTATGGTGGGGGGCGGGCTGACTATATATACAGAGGGCTGGGGTTCAAAGAAGAGTAATTTGTGTTCAAAGGAGCTTTAGTTCCGAGGCCATAAGGACAATAACAAACACTTGTGACTTGGCCCCAAGTACTTACTATGAAAAAAGGGCACCAGCTTCTCATTGGGTTGGCTCTCATGACAGTGTCTAGAATCCCATTAATTCGTAATATTTTTATTGTTTTAATGGCAGCTATTTCAACTGGTGTGCTGCAAGAGTTTTAAAACATGCAATACCTGACTATTTAGACAGGGGCACTAACCTCTTTTCCCTTAGATAGTCCAATAAAAAAATAACATCAGCCAATACAACAATAACCATCCAGTGTGAATTAATCAAAATTATACCTTTTTTTTTTGTCAGATTGGCAAAAAAATATATTTTTTGGTGTGCTGCAGAATTTCAGTAATTAGTTTAAGTGTCCATGAGATGAAAAAGGTTGAAAATTGTTGTTTTATGGAATCTAAGTCCATTTAAATAGCATCTTTGAGAAAAGGGTCCTTAAAATGTTTCTCTCGAGAACTTCTCCAATCTCCTCAAAAAAAAAAAAAAGAATGGAAGATCAACAGTGAATGCTAATTCAATGCTTGCTTGCCTTGTCTCCATAGACTGTCCCTCTTAAATGTCTAGAGATTTTATTTTATTTTATTTTAATAATAACATTATATTAAAAGCCAATAGCATTCTGCAAAATTAACAACTACCAACTGAAACAAAGAGAACGAAAGAGAACCCAGTGAAGTTGTTTTAAGTACTTTCAGCAATACCAACTGAAAGGAGATTTACTCAAGAGAACACAAACCAATGTCATTTTATGTCTGATGTCAGCATGCAATTACAATTGTGTTTTGCTGCAATGATAAAATAGAATCCCTTTTATTTTCTTTCTTCATAAATGCCTATACCACATAAAGCAAGCCGTTCCAAAAGGTGCCATTCTGCTTACAAACAATATTTACTCTCCAGGTACACGTTGGGTACCTGATGATAGAAAACATGTTGAAGACCAGACAGTCTTTCACAGTCCATGAAAAAATGTAGCCAATTGCTAGACTGTGAAGAGACTAGTTACTTCTCTCTTCTTTCCTTACCCACAACTGCCTCCTAACCTCAACACTAACCCTAACCTACCAGTGAATAGTGGAGACATCTGTTTTTACAACAATTGAAAAGGTTATTCTTTTTTGTTTGTTTGTTTTAATACAATAGTATCTTAACTGAGGTGTAATTGACATTCAATAAACAGCATATATTTAGAGTATACCATTTGATAATACTAACATATGTATATACCAATGAATACAACACCACACTTAAGATAGTGAACCTATCCATCACCCTCAATAATTTCCTGGACCCCTTTGTTATCCTTCCCTCTTGAAAAACCCCTCTTGCCTCCTTCCCTGGGCTGCTGGTGCCAGCAACCAGCTGCTTTTTTTATTATTACTAAGGTATTATATGTGTACATATCTTACCATTGCCCCCCCCCACCCCACTCCCATACATGCCCTCACCCCCCAATGTTTTGCATCCGTTGGTTACTCTTATATGCATGCATATAAGTGAAAAGGTTATTCTTTTTAAAAGTACAGTCTGCTAACATGCAAAGGCATTGCAACTCATAATTGTATGCATCCTTTTGTTCCTTGACAAGACATTTGTTTGACATGGACTGGGCACAGCCAAAATGGCAACGGAAAAGACCAGGTCAGTGAAACCCACTCAGTGCAGCCAAAACAGGATGCATGTGTCCTGTTCACATGATCCCACTTCTCCTCGCTGATCATTCCGGGCTTTCGCAAGGCCCTCTTTAGTGAGCAAAAAATGAATTTCATACACACACTTTTCACTAAGAAGCAAAATGGGGCTTTAATAAAGAAAAAGTTTACTTGCTTTTCAAATTGGCCCAGTGTGGATTTTAGCTTTCTATGTGTCATGGGAAATAAAGCTTTAGGCAAGACAAGAATATTTGCACCTCTGCCAAAAATTAATATATTTTTAAATGGTAAATTAACATCAAAAGTTTTATACATATTAGTGATGGTCTGACCTCCAACTGTTCACAGTCATGTCCAATCCACACACACAGAAGGAGAAAATCTGTCTGCTATGAACGTTCAATTTGTTCAATTCCCTGCCATGTCTTTTCAGCTGCTAATGGTGCTCTGTGAACAGATGATGACTTTAGTGGGAAAGGAAAACCAACAGGGATAAACTACTTTAAATTTTTTAAGGTGGCAATTTGTAATTTAGGTATGCTTTACCATTATGTTTACTATAATGTATGTGTAATTTTAAAGCAACAGCTCACTCACAGAAGTTGATCGCTTTTAAAATAAAATCTTCTGTTGTTTTGTAAGCACTAAGTCTGCCATGTTAGAGGCTGAATCTTCTAATTCAAGGGAACAAACATTTACTGAATACTTAACTATGTGCTAGATTTGGGGGGCAGGGATAGTTGGAAGTTACAAAATGACATGGTCAGTTCAATAAAATTCAATTGAGTACAGAACCTACAAGTATACCACCCAACCCAGTTCCCTATGCAGAAACTGAAGGGCAATTGGAAACTATGCTGAAATCTATCAACATGCAAGCCCAAGCTACACATCCAATGAGATGGCCATTCCATCAACTTTCTGTATGTTCTTTCTCGAGGAAATCCTTTTTTATCAAAACAGAAACAACAAAAAACCTCAGATGGGAAAGCCTGAAGTCACAGCCAGCCCATGGTAATAGGAGCCCAGCAAAGACAAAAGAAGGGACAGTTAACCCCACCTCCTCAGGAAAGTTAAAACCATACACAGGTGAGAACAACACAGAAGCCAGGTTTAATGATTCACATTTAAGTCCTATAAAATCTCAAATTCCAAACTATTTGGAGTTGGGAATTGTCAGGGATTTGTCCTCTACAGATTTTTTTTTATTTTTACAAAACTAGAGGCCCGATGCATGAAAGTCGTGCAAGGGGCTCGGCCATCACAGCCGCAGCAGCTTGCCTTAGCCCTCACAGCCGTGGCTTCATCTGGAAGGTGGTCCGGAAGGACGTCCGGAAGGTCATTTGGCTGTCCAGTCTAATTAGCATATTATGCTTTTACTAGTAGCCCTGCACACGAATTCGTGGGCCAGTAGTTCTCTGCTGCCCTCCTGTAGCTCTCAGCCCACTGCCCTGCCCTCCTGTAGTTCCCCCTGCTCCCCCTCCCCCCTCCCCACTCATAGCTTGCTGCCCTGCCCCCTCCTGTAGCTTTTCGCTGCCCACTTGTAGTTCGCTGCCCCAACCTCCTACAGATCCATGATCTGGTCATTATGTGGTTGGTCGCTACGCCTCAAGGCATAACGGATAATTAGCATATTCCTCTCTTATTATTTAGGATTATTATAAATGTATACATTAGGAAACTAATAATCACCATGTTAATTTACATTTATGGAAATTTCAAAAATTTATACATTTATGGAAGTATATTGAAAAAGTCATGTAACATTGACATTGGCTACAGGACCCCATTCTCCTGTTCCTCTCCTAGCTCACTCATGGTGGCTTCTTCCCATTCTCCCTTGCTAGTCTTCTCTCCCACTCTCGCCCCTCCCCATCCCCCCACTTTCCCTGACTGCTTAATGGCAGAGTCTCACAGTGCTCTCAGTCCTTAGTCCTCTTCTCTACTTACAGTCACTTCCTGTTTTTTAAATAAATACCACCTCTATGCTAATTACTTCCCAATTTATAATCTTCCCCAGACTCCTGTTCTGACTCCAACTGCCTACTCAGTATTATCACTTGTTGTCTAAATTCAGCACATCCGAAACTCTTTTCTCCCAAAACCTACTTCACCCATGGTCTTTCCAGCAGCTGGTGACAATTCCATTCTTCTACTTGTCAATACACTAAATAAATGCCTTTCTTTCTCTCACAATTATGCCTACACTGTTAGCTAGTTCTATAGGCTGAACCTTCAAAATGTTTCTAGAATCCAATCACTTCTCACCACCTCCACTGCTGCCACCTAGTCCAAGTCACCATCATCTCTTGCCTGGATTACTGTAATCGGCTCTTCATAGGTCTCTCTGCTTCTAGCCTTGCCCAATGTCTATCCTCAACACAGCAGACAGAGTGATTATTTTAGAATGCAAGTCAGATTGTGTCATCCCTCAACTTGGCACCCTCCATTTCCACCCAGAGTAAACAACAAATTCCTTACAATAGTCTACAAGGCCCTTTTGGCTGGCCTCCCTAAATTCATCTTCTCCCACCTTCTCACTCCATTCCCACCACTCTGACACCTTTGGACCCCAGAACTTCCTGTTCCTTCTACCTGGGATACCATTCCAGTGGGAGATTTAACACATTTATCTTAGCAATTAAAAGCTTAAAATTATTAAGCATATGGAGTTGGGTAAAAAAATTAACAGGCTCGATGTAATGGACATATACAGAGCCCTGATGCAAACAATCAGAAAGTAAATTGTCTCAAATACATATGGAGCATTTATAAAAATCAACACTCAGGCCACAAAGTATCAATAAATTCCAAAAAATATCATGCATTCCAAACTCCCTTACCAAATGCAATTTAGTTTAAAATATAAAAAGAGAACTTTAAAAAATTATGTCTTGACACTTAAAATATACTTCTAAATTACTCAGATCAAAGAAATATTTAAAACAAAAAGCCAAAATACGTAAGATACATAGTCATTTTTTAAAGTTTGTAATAGAAAAGCAGAAAGGCTGAAATTTAATGAACTAACTTTCCAAATTAAAAGTTACAAAAGTAAAAATAGAAATAATGTCATAAAGTAGAAGGAAGAAAAATGATTGAACAATATAAATTAATTCTAAAAATTAAGAATGGGATACAACAATGCCAAATATATTGGTCCTACAAAAAGAGCTTAAATAAATAATGTTATAAATAAAAGTGAGGTTACAGAAATTTGGACACAGAAAATAGAAAGATAATCAAAATACCATGAACAACATTATACAAATAATTTAAAACTTAAATGAAATGGACAAATTCCACTAAAAATATACATCTTAATAAAACTGACTCAAAAAGATATAGAAAACATCAATAATCCTGTAAACCTTTTTAAACATTGTATCTATAATTTAAAACCTTTCCCAAAAATACCACCAGGCTCAGATGGCTTTATAGGTGAATTCTCTTATGCTTTCATGGAAGAAAAATTTTAATTTATACAGAGAATATAAAAGAGGGAACAGTTCCCAACTCATTTTATGAAGTTAGTATAATCTTGATATTGAAATCATACTAGGTCTTAATAAAAAAGAAGAGTACAGGCCAATCTAATTCATGAATATAGATGCAAAATTCTGAACAAAATATTAACAAGTTGAATCCAGCCCTATAATTTTTTTAAATCTAATGTGTCTTGATCAAGGTGGGTTTATCCCAGGAGTGCAAATCTTGTTTAATTATAGAAAGCCTTAAAATTCACCACAATTTAAACAAAAAGTAAAAAAGATAAAACCATCTGATAATCTTGATGGATAAAAAAAAAGTCATTAAAAAAATTAACACCCATTCATGATTTTTTTAAAAAGAATAGTAAATGAAGGTTATTAAGAAATAAAAAATGAAGATTATATCTCCTATAACGGTGTTGCAAATACAAAAATGGTATAACGCTACTGAGACATGTTTAGCATTATTTAGCCAGATTACATATGCATCTTTGACCCAGCAATGACACTTCCAGGACTCTATCCCACAGACACACTGGGAAAATGCAAACAAGCTAGACACAAAGCTATTCATTGTGATGTTATTTTCCAAAAGACTGGAAAGAACTCCAAAGTCCATTATTAGGAGTGGTTGCATAACTATGGTACAGTCACACAATGTAATACGATGCAGCTGTAAAAGAAATCATCTCCATATATATTGATAAGCAATAAAAGCAACAAGCAAAAATTATTTATTATTTATTGTGTGCTTTCTTTAAAGACTTATTGTTATTGTATGCTAACTAGAAACATACTATTATGCAAAAGAGGGCAAGGTAAATAAGATTTTCACATTACTTTATGTTTTTTAAAAGAAACAGTAGAGAGGGAAATTTAAAACTTTTTCAATGATTACCTATTAGGGAGATAGGGACCAAGATGGAGAAGACAGGGATAGAAGCCAGACTGCTAAGTTCATATCTCCTTATATAGTTTTGACTGTGGAACCATATAAATTTTTTTTTTTAAAAAGGAAATAATCAGTGATTTACAATTGAAAACAGACTTAAGGAAATGAATCTAACTAAATACCCAGTTGTTGGCATAACTACTTATAGAACAACTTTACTTCAATTGACTCTAAAACATTATCTTGAGTGTATATCGGAGGACATTTTCTAAAATCAGAGTCGCAAAGAAATCTCAAGTTTAATTCATTAGTCTTATTGCTAGTAATTGCTAATAGTTATACTAGCACTGCAATTTTGAAATCATTTATATTGTGTTGTAGGGTAACTCAAATTAATTGTGCCCTTATGAACGAAGATTAAACTGAAATTTGAATTAGAAAAATCTCATAATATTCTTTTTCTTACAAAATCAATTTCCTAGTTCTGTCCACTTTAAAGGCCTGGAAGCAATGGCAATCAAAAAGTAATAGGCGCCCCTAGCACCCAGAATTAACACTTCTATTTTTTAAAATTTATTTGAGAGAGAGAAAGAGAGAGAGAAAGAGAGAGAGAAACATTGATGTGAGAGAGAAACATCGATTGGTTGCCTCCCGCATGTACCCTGACCAGGGATGGAACCCACAACCTGGGTCTGTGCTCTGACCAGGAATCTAACCCACCACCTGTTTGGTGTATGAGACAAAGCTGCAACTGACTGAGACACAGAAGGCTTCTAAATTAAGACTTCTAAATAGCAGTTGCCACAGAAGGAATCAGGGCTTTTTGGAGCTATTACTACTTTTTACTCTGGGGCAGGAAATGCACCAGATAAGCTTAGGGCATCTTTTGTGTCAGAAAGGAAGAAATCTGCAAAAGACTAAATGAATCACCTCAAAAGGATACAGGAGTCAACTGGAAAGGGCTTCCACTGGGCTAAGATGGGACAATTTGAGCATTAAAATGAATAATGACCCCAATAGTTGAAACATGTCAAATACAGTATGTAAAACTCCATAGCTCATCAGTCACTACTGGACGTTGCTAAGACATCTAATAATTACTTTAAACATTAATATATTGATTAATAATACTTAATTAAAAGAATCAAGCATTTATTTTGTTTAATACAAAATGCATTTTCAGAGTAACCAAATAATAGATAAAAAGAAATTCTTCTTTATAGAAAATTTTCAGTTAATTAACACAGAAGGAATGACAGAATTAGATAATCACCATTTTTGCACTATTTGACGAAGTAATAGAACAGGACCATAATCTATATAATAAAAGCCTAATATGCTAAGTGTCCAGTCATCCAGTCATCTGTTCAACCAATCAAAGCATAATATGCTAATGATAGGCTAAGTCTGCTCAACTGTTCACTATGACATGCACTGACCACCAGGGCGCAGATGCTCTGACCCATAGTTAGCTTGCTGCTGGGGTCTGCCTGATCGGGAATGAGCGAGACAAGCCGGACATGCCCAGGAGCCCTCCCAAAACCCCTCCCAGGCTGGCCAATCTCCCGCGTACCTTCCCGGCCCCAATTGTGCACTGGTGGAGTCCCTCAGCCTGGCCTGCACCCTCTCACAATCTGGGACCCCTCGAGAGATATCATAGAGCTGGTTTCAGCCCAATCCTGCAGGCCAGGCCAAGGGACCCCACTGGTGCATGAATTCATGCACCGGGCCTCTAGTCATCAATAAAACGCTGTGCTTATTTTCTATTGGTCCCTCAGCTCCATTCTCTGCCTTTCCCTACACTGTACTCTGTGCCCCAGGAATCTGACCTTCACGCAGGTGCCCAGTTGGGTTCAGGAGATGGAGGGAGGGAAGAAAGAGATCAATGCCATGCCTCCCTCTCCAGCTCTGGCTGCATTTCTGGCAACTGCCGCTTTCCTCTGGCCATAGCTCCCTTCAGATGGCCCACCTTCCATCACTCCAGATCTTACCTGGTTACAAACTTCCCTCCCTCTACCTCTTCAGGTTTAGTGGCAGTAGCAGCCCCCTAAAGTGTATATATAACCTGAATCCAACCCAATGGAACCCCTAGATCAAAAGTAGGGAATATCTGCCTAGTGGGCCATGTAAGGCCCAAGAAATCATTTGGTCTGGCTCTGCCAAGGCATTAAGAGTGAGTTAATTAAATGATTGACCAAATATAGCAGGCTAATTTTTAAGTTGATAATTTTGTATGGCTCTCAAATGATGTTATAAATACCCAAATAGCCCTTGGCAGAAAAAAAGGTTCCCCACCCCTGCTCTAGATCTAATTTCCAGATGAGTCATAGAGGACCAGTTACATGACACAGCAAGGAAGCAAGCAACCAAATCCAAACCCTAAGATATTCTACAGGGTGAATGACATGGATATCTCAATAAATCAGATTGATTTTATCAGGTTATGAGATGGGAGGATAAACAACCAAATGTAACATGTAGATTTTGTTTGGATCCTCAAACAAGCTAACCATCTTAGAAACAATTAAGGAAATTTCATCCTAGACTTGGTATTAGATGATATAAGGGAACTATTAATTTTATTAAGTATCACAATGACATGGTCATTATGGTTTTTAAGAGATTATTATTTTGACATGAATACTGAAGTGTTTGTAGGTATAATAACAGAATGTCTATGATTTTCTTTCAAATACTCCAGAAATAAAGGAAAGGATAAATGAAACAAGTAGCATAAGTGATACTGCATTAATGAAAACTTAAAAGAAATCATATACAAGGGCAAGAAAAATATATGACATTCCCCAAAATAAGTTTGACAGTAGATGTAAAAGAACTTGATGAACAATTATAAAATTTCTGAAGATATTTAAAAGGCCTAAATGAATAGAATAATCAACAAATAGGCAATATCAATATAATAAAGAGATCAGCTCTGCACAAATATATCCAAAAAGTCAGTCCTAAAATCAAATGCAGATCAAATTCCAAAATAGAGGTTTTGAGAAATTTGATTTTCCAATTAAAAATGTGCATGGAAGAGCAAAGGACCACAAATAGTCACTCATGAAAAACAACAGGCAAAGGAAATTGCCCTACTAGGAAACATATATGAAATCCATCGTAATTAATACAGGCTAGGCATAGACGTAGACATGTAGACCAGATGAATGGTTAGAGAGCCCAGATCAGATGCAATATGTATGGAGACTCAGTTTATGAGAGAGGTGGCATTGCATAGTAAAGAGAAAATAATAGATATGGGTATAAAGGAACACAAAATAAAATGGGATCGTTACTTTTGCTTCAGACCAAAAAGAAATCAATTCTAAGATAAATGAAAACTTAAAGTAAAAACAAAACATTAAAGCTTTGGGGGTGGGGCGTGGGAGAGGGGGAGCTATCTAAAAGACCTTAGAGTTGGGTTGGATTTCTTTTTAAATTTAAAACTCACAAATCCTAAGTACAAGATTAATAAATTTGGCTCCATTAAAATGAAGAACTGCTCATCAAATGATCCTATAAGGAGAATAAAAATATAATCCACAAATTGGAAGGAGATGTATAAAAAAGAAAAGGGTTGGCATCCAGAATGCATAAAGGATCTTTATTAATCACTAAAAAGTAAAAAGTAAAAACTGAACAAAATATATCATATTTGTCAGAACAGTTAGACTATGCTGGAGCAAAAAATAAACCTAAAAATCTCAGGGGGAGGGAGGAAAAGAGAGGGGGAACATCAATTTGTTGTCCCACTTATTTATGCATTCATCGGTTGCTTCTGGTATGTGCCTGACCAAGGATAGGACCCACAACGTTGGCATATCGGGATGATGCTCTAACCCAGTGGTCGGCAAACTGTGGCTCGCGAGCCACATGCGGCTCTTTGGCCCCTTGAGTTTTTAGCAAAGGCCAGCTTAGGAGTACCCTTATTAAGTTAATAACAATGTACCTACCTATATAGTTTAAGTTTAAAAAATTTGGCTCTCAAAAGAAATTTCAATTGTTGTACTGTTGATATTTGGCTCTGTTGACTAATGAGTTTGCCGACCACTGCTCTAACCAACTGAGCTACACTGCCAGGGCGCTTGTTCAATTTCTTTTATGTTTAGTCCCAGGAAACTGTGAGAGTGCTCATGGCACCGTGAATTATGGCACCAAGAGAAATAAATCAAGGTGCTATCGACTAGCAACTGTACAAGTAAACTGAGTTTACTCACACAAAAGAATACTATGCGACACTGAAAAACTGGTGACCTATTGCTCTGTATATTAACATGGATGAACTTCAGATATAAAGGAACAAAAATCAAATCACATAAAAAAATGCATAAAACAGACAATAGGACACTATTTGTAAGAAACAAAAACGAAGTGAAACAACTATCATTGGTAAACATCTTTGTAATGGAACGATAAAAAGGAATGATAAAATCAGTGACTACATTTTTCCCCTTGGGGAGGGTGAAGAATGGGTTTAGAACAGGTGAAAGGGAACTTCAACAATATTTGCAATGTACTACTATTTAACTATTCTTTTATGCTACGTTTCTGCATGAAAAAAAATCTTAATGTTTTTAAAGAGGAGATTAGTGGCTACAAAGGTCCGCACTGACACAATGTGAGAAGTCCTTATTATGACCCAGGTGATGTGCCTAGAGAATGTCATGTGGTCCGCCTGCCCATGGCTGCTGTCCTTTCTACCTGAGCTCTCTATTTTGGAGGGACAAAAAGGGAGACACTGGCCACACCATCAGATCAGCTCTCTGCTAGAGAGTTCTCATCTCTGAAGCTCAGAGTCTGTTATCTGGTAAGTCTGAACTTTTTCTACAAGAGTTCTTCTCTAGCGTTGATTGGCATTATATTGGCTCTTTTTAAAATATATATATATATATATATATATATATATATATATATATATATATATTTTTTTTTTTTTTTTTTTTTTTTATTGATTTCAGAGAGGAAGGGCAAGGGAGCGATGAATCATCAATGATGAGAGAGAATCATTGATTGGCTGCCTCCTGCACGCCCCACACTGGGGATTGAGCCTGCAACCCGGGTCATGCGCCCTGACCAGGAATCATACAGGTCGACACTCCTGGTTCATAGATCGATACTCAATCACTGAGCCATGCCAGCCAGGCTATATTGGTTCTTTTAAGCCAATGGTTCTCAGCCTTTCTAATGCTGTGACCCTTTAATACAGTTCCTCATGTTGTGGTGACCCCCAACCATAAAATTATTTTCGTTGCTACTTCATAACTGTAATTTTGCTACTGTTAATGAATCGTAAATATCTGTGTTTTCCGATGGTCTTAGGCTCTATAGCAGTGGTTCTCAACCTGTGGGTCATGACAGGTTGAGAACCACTAGCAGGATCACCTAAGACCATCAGAAAACACAGTTATTTACATTATGATTCATAACAGTAGCAAAATTACAGTTATGAAGTAGCAACGAAAATAATTTTATGGTTGGGGGTCACCACAACATGAGGAACTGTATTAAAGGGTCGTGGCATTAGAAAGGTTGAGAGCCACTGTTTTAAGCCTTTCTTTGTCCATCCAAATAGGAAATCTCCAGTATAGAGTATCATGTCCCTTTACACAAACTGATTCATTCATTCACTCATTCCTTCTCAACAAATATTTATTGACCTCCTACTTTGTACCAGATCCTGTGAATAACACAAGGTAGTCTCTATTCTCCTAAAGCCAATCCTTTATGGGAATTTTAACATAACAAGTCAGAATCGTTCAAAGAAAAGAATAAAGGAAGGGAGAAAAAGGAAGGGGAGAGAGGACAAAGGCAAGCTTTCTGAAAAATAAAAAAGCTGCACAGATGTGAATAATAGAGATTTTACTTCTTTATGTCCAAGTACACCCTGCTTGACACACTTTTCTTCCTGTGGCCCCTTAGCTTTCTGGGTCAACATTTAAAGACATTCCTGAGCTTCAGTTGCAGTGAGCATGGAAGAGAGAACTTTGTACCTGTCACTTGACTCAGGGTGTGCTTTTGTATGTGTACCTCTCCCGTTTTGGGTGTTCAGTATTTTCCCAATGGTGTATTTTATTTCTGGTATACCTCTTTATCCTTTGTTGGGCCATGGACTCCTAAGGAAGCCTGTGGACCCCTTCTCATAATAATGTTTTTAAATGTATAAAATAAAAAATCTATAGGTTGCAAAGAAATCAATTGCACTGCAATGGAGTTCTATTCATGGACCTTCTGAGAAGACAGGCCAGGGTACTAAAAACCAAGTGTGGAAAACAAGACCAGTTCTCTCCCAGACGCTTCCACAAAAGGCAGTTGGCTAGGCTATAGTGATTTAAGGGAAGACAAAACATGCTTGCCTTGCCAGACAGAGGAATGAACCAACTCAAGAAAACTTGATTTAAAAGTGAAGTGGCTGATTGTCTATTTCCTAATAAAGCGCTGTAATGAAAAATACGCAGTGTGTACTTCAACGGAGTGTTTCATTTATCAAATGTTTCCAGAACATCCAATCCAATTCCTAATTTCTGTTTACTCTTTCGTCATCTCCCCCACCCACCCCTGCTTTATTCCAATCTTTGATCTAAGTCTTAGATGTTGACAAAGGATTTGGCTTATCCTGACTCACTCAACAGGATTCCATCACCTTCCTATTAATGAAGCAAATAGCACTAGGAGGGGATGAAACGTAAGTATTCTCTAAGTGAACAGTAAATGTGACATCGGGAGCCTCGCAGATTGCTTGATTGCACAACTAATCATTCATGGTAATTCATCCCCTGTGTTTGATTTCAGGGGCAATGCTTTTTGGCATGCCAAATCTGACACCCATCACAATTCAGCATCTTTACAGAAAATATTTGACAGATATCTATATGCACCCACGTGACGAAATGTGGTCCCTGCACCATGTCTTCATTTGGGAAACTCCCCAAGCAGCTCTTTAATAAAAGCCTAGCATTTAAATACCTCCAGACCCAGGAGACAGAAACACCTTGCTATTGTCTCTTCTCAGTAATTGCCTTTATTTTTCCTCCCAAAGAACTTAACCAGCTATATCTACCACATGCTATAGTTTCAGACAAAAGCTATTGTATTTCTTTCATTATGATGTTCTTTCTGATCATTGATATCAATTCACATAAATATTAAAATGATTACCCTTACCCTTCCAAATGAGGACTCAATAGCATAGTCTCTCTCACTCTCTCTCCCACACACATGCATCTTTACCCAGCACCTTCTCCTCTTTTACATGTAGAGTATAGAAATAAAAAATTAAAAAATATTAGATATTGCCTTTTGACTTGACTGCTAACACAATAAAGCCACATTGTAAACTGAATCATCGGAGTCTGCTGTTCTTATTGCTCTCTTTGCTGGTATTACTTCATGGATATTAGAACCCTTAGGGATATTGGAATATGAATAAAGATTTTTTTTAAATCAGCTGGGTTTTTTTTTTCTTGGTTCTGTTTCTAAAAATAATGCAGTTTGCAAAAACAGAAGGTTTGGTTTATAACACAAACAAAATTGTTACATTCTGAATGGGTTGTAAGTACCTGATTCTTTGCCTTTTTACTCATCCCTGCAAAAAAAAAAAAAAATCTGCAAATCCATTTGCTAACCAGCTGTACCTCTGTGAGCAATAGATAACAACCTGTGCAAGCCAGGGTTTGCTGTGAATCGGTGCTGATAGGCCTGAATCTCATAGCTTTTTTTAAATGCTAATGACAAGAAACATTTCCGAAGCCAAAACGCTCTTGTAGATCTGTCTTCCTCTATTATGACTGATATTTGCTTGTAAGTACATAGAACACTTGTTCCCTGTCCCTTATCTTCGGTGCTGCAGCATGCTGACCTACATACCATCCAGCACAATATGATGCACAAACATCTTCTATATAATTTTTCATTTTCGACTTAAAAACAGTAGAGGCAAAATAGGATTGCTGCGACTCTAACAAAGAGATGGCATTATTTCCAAATAAAAATGTGCATTTTTCCAAAGAATTTATTTGTCTAGCAGCATGAAGTTCATACATAGCAATGCTGGGGAAAGGGTTTAGAATTGTGATTAGGAATGAAGGATTCGGGGAGAGAAACAAAACCCCTCTTTTCTACTCCCCGAGAATAATTAAGCTAACTTCTTTCCCACCACAATTAAAAGTTCAGCTTTTCTGAACCGTGTTTTTGCAGTGTCACGAAATGCGGCAGATATAATAGTGCTGAAATGTGTACAATAATAACAAAGGAATAAGGGTAGAAAGTGACGCAGGAGCTGTGGGGAGGAAAGAAAGAATCTATTCTCACACCTGCCACTGTCAGAACACTCCAAACCAAGTTATTTATCTTTTTAATTTCTTGCCGCTATGGCTGCCGCGTTGTGGGTCCTCCCCGCCATTGAAATGATACTTGGGTTTCCAGCAAAACTGTTAATAGCTGCTGTTGAGACCTTAAGCTTGTGGTTATCTGATGACCTAGCCTTCTTAATGCTCTGCAAGACCATTGTAATTGCAAATACAGTTGAGCCACATGAAAAACAAGGACTGTATTTCTAGGACTGCAGCACAAAGGAGACCAGCCCAGGGGCCAACAAGGTCAAAGGGCAAATAGGGTGAAAACCCCTCATTAACTTGTAACACAGCTGGAAGTCTCTACTCCAACCGCTTTCCCTTAACCAAGGGAAGAGGTCCTTACACAGGCACCTAGGTTTAATTTTTAATGATCAGCTAGCTGTCTTTGTTTTCCAAGTTTGCTTTGTCTAAACCAATTGGAAATTCCCCAAGAAGGAGACAAATGGCTTGGGTTATGGCCCAAATGGCCTCCTTCCTTGCACTTTCAGTCATTTATGTTGTTTCCTAATTATTTTGAGGAGACCCAAGTAAGAGGACTGCAACAAATACTGCTGCCACCGCTGTAAGACTGACGATAGGTTTTAAGCAAGAACCACATTTCTGAATCTCTATTTTCAGGTTCTCTAAAAGTGCAGCAACCTTTTGCAAAGAGTTCGCAGTTATCTGAATCTGACCAGCTAGAAGCCTCTTTTCCAAAAATCCAAATCAAAGAGAAGATACATTTTCACACTTTTTGCAATGCTGCAGTTATTCTGCTTAATTGTTTGCACCAGCCAAATTTATCCATCAGCTGCCAGACCCCTGCTTATTTGTGAGCAGTGTCAACCCAGCATTTTACAAAGTCTGTGTGATATGACGAGCAGAGCATTGTGCCGAGAGCCTGGAGACCCACTGTATCTTTCTGGCTTTGTCTGGAGCTAGCTGTGTGACTCCGAGCAAGTCAGTTGACCTCTCTGAACCTGTTTATCTGGGGTGAAGTAGTGAAATAATAAGAGCTCTTCTGGCTATAAAATTCTACAATTAGCTCCCCATATATCCTTTTCACTTGGGACCACTTATCTCACCACTGTTGGCTCGTGTTAACTGCTAAATACCATAGAAGAATTTTCAAAGTGCTTATTTCAGATGATACTGAAAGCTGTTGGAAAACCTTGTCTTTCGGCATTACCATAGATATGCTTAAGTGATCACCAGTTTCCACTTCGCTATACATTGCTAATGGCAACGTTATACAGTACTCCCACACAAGCTCTATAGGTCTAACTTATTAATGGTCTGTGCTAATGCAATTTTCAGAAAGTATGTTATTAAATTTTCTGGAGTTTCAACACAACAAAACAACATATAACTGCTTGATAAATTACTCTGAATAGATTTAGTAATTTGTGTAAGGGTGGCTCTCATTTATGTGAGAAGCCTAAATCCATTTAAAGTTAATTTCTAATTTTCTTACATTTGTGTCATTCATAACTACACTGCTGGTCCAGGAGCAATCTCTCCAAAGCCCAAGTGAACTATTAATTTTGTTTGGGTTAAAGCATAAAATGTTTAACAGTGTACAGTAGCCATAATTTGCCAGTTACTCTTCATACTCCTTCCAAATATAGTCTATTCATTTTTTTCTCATATGACTGAGATTTTTGCATAGCATCTCTTGTGTGTTTTTTTAATCTTAAATACAAGGGAAAAGATAGATGGATTTATTAAGACACAGTACCTAGCAAATATCAAATTAACATAAAAATGTTCATGGACTAAGCATTTTATACTGCTTTTAATGATTTGAAAGAAAATGCAGTCAAAAATTCTGGGTCCCTTTCCTCAAGCTTCTATTTATAAAATCTACCCCAATAAAGATTCTACTCCCTCATTGTCATCATTATTAAAAAATAATCATTTGGCTGTTGAATTCTGCCTGATCCTATGTGAGGCGGTGTAGGTAGAGCCATTTATACAGTTATAACCACTGCCCATGATAAGACGAGATGACAGTAAGATGGATTCACCCACACACAACACACAGATTATGAAATATAAGCATCAGGTAGAATTCCTACAAGGAACATAGAAAAGTGTTGAATTTTAAATGCTATGCTCTGGTAACATCTTATGCTTTAGGCTTAGCAGACAGTAAACTACACACACACACACACACACACACACACACACGTAATGAAAGTCAGCGACTTAAAAATGACTCATAAACACAAATTAATAAATTAATATATCTGCTAGGGCAGTGATCGGCAAAATCATTAGTCAACAGAGCGGCAAACCGCGGCTCACGAGCCGCATGTGGCTCGCAAGCCGCAGTTTGCTGACCACTGTGCTAGGGGATAATTTCTTAAAGAATTTTGAAAGTTTGTAAAGAAGTTGGAAAGGAATTGAGATGACTGATTTTCACTTTGTTTTAACTGAATTCACTTATTTATTCATTGATTTAACATTTCTTGAATTGCTACTGTATGCCCAATAACATTTTTTTGCTAGGTTTAATATAATTCATAAGAGAAATAAAATGTTCAAGAAAGAAATCACTCTTATTCCTAAAGTACTTTCATCACAAAATTTGCAAAACTTGGGAAATGGACAAGATATTGTTAATATTTGAAATCTGATTTTTAAAATCAAAGAAAAATTAAAAAGAGAGAACCTTAACTATATTTTTGTTATCACGAAAAATATTTCAGAACTTTATCCCAGGCATCCTTTTGTAGTAAACAGAATATATGATTCATTACATTTAACTTTGAAGATGCAACTCATCTGGTAACTGTAGATGATCTGAAAGTAGATGATCCAAATCATTGCCAAGCATAATCCTCAACAGGGCATCTATTTCCAACCAGAATTGGCCACTTGAGTTGATGGAAAGGTAGCTAAGAAGGGTCATGTTCTAAGCCAAATATGACAAAATAACTGCTGAAGACAGGACCATTAAAGTTGCATTTCCATATCATTTCACTTTGATATATTTGCATCTGGAGGTAGCACACTCGGTGACATTAACAACCCTTCCCCATCCCTCCCACAGGTGTACTAAGAAAGTGTCATCCTGGGGTTGTCTCAGGAATAACTAGAGTGACTATACAATCCATTTGTTCAGGACATCCCAATATACTCCTGTTATCCCAGTATAATTATCTATAACTTCCATTCAAAAAGACCCTGGTTAGGGATGATTAATTACCCAGCTCCCCTCATCATAATGCAATCTAGGATACCTATCCAAAGCCCTGCATTAGAACAAAGTTTAGTCCTGTTTCTGACCCAGCACCAGAAATGTGGCAGTCTGCAACACTACCAACACCAGTTGGAAGTTATAATACTCTTCCCCCATGCAATGGACACTTAAAAAAAAACAACCTGGCTGAACAAGCTACCCTGATTCATGGATGTGACCTATAGGCATATGTTCCTGTCGAACCATAACTTTCCTCCACATGTGCCCACTGAATTCACTAAAAATTCCCAGGACACAACTAAGCTCTATTGGATTCTGCATAAAACCTGACTGTTACAAACTTTTTAGGAATAGAAAATTTATCTTATTTGCCTTGGTCTCCCAATGTCTTTAGCAGTCAGCCGTGTTTGTAAGAACCACTCAATAAGTGTTTGTTGAAATGCCTGGAACATCCAGTCAAAACACCTGGATGGTTGGCTAATTCTTTACTTCCTTCCTAGCTATTTATCATCATGGAGATCCAAAGAAATCCAGAAAACAGACCAATGCCACACCTTGGCATGTTTGTGAGAAGTGTCCAGGTGCACATGGAAGGAAGTAACATCCACACCTAAACTACTGGCCCCTCTTCCCTGCTAGTAACTTCTCAATCTGTCTTCATTTCTTCTAAGGCAACTAATCTAGTATCTTTCTACCATCCAGATATTCTAGAGGTAGGAGCCAGGAAGACCCATCAATATATTGTTTCCACTGGATCTCCTACACAAAGTTGGGGTTCAGGACA
Source organism: Plecotus auritus (assembly GCF_963455305.1). Classification (NCBI taxonomy): domain Eukaryota; kingdom Metazoa; phylum Chordata; class Mammalia; order Chiroptera; family Vespertilionidae; genus Plecotus; species Plecotus auritus. The sequence goes on along the minus strand of NC_137773.1, from coordinate 155,223,687 downwards.
GAATCTTGCTACAGAAACATCAGTGCTTGGTACTGCGTTCAGCCTTCACTTGTATAGCATCTAAGGAAGTCTCGTCTCCTGGAGAGACCAGCCACAGAGATGGGAGAATAATGAGAAGATAAATGAGAGAGTCGAAAATAAGCTTTTGTTCATTCTGACTTACTTCTTTGAAAAGTGAAGGTTTGTCTACAAGTTATTAGCAGAAATTACAGTATTTGAATAAGCCCTCATAAATTATGCTGAAGCATTTGGCCCTCAGTTTTCACATTCCCAAATTTTAAATTTGTGATTTGTTAAATCACAACTTCAGCACACTTGTGATTTTTTTTAGATAACCCAAACAGACTAAATAAATAAATATGGTGACTATGCCTAATAGAATGACTTTTATGAACCTGCCACATGGGACAGAGTCAAAACTGTCATGTAATTGACACCATGTGGTAAGGAAAAGGTTTTCTACAACATTATCTTTGAAAAACAATGAAAAAGCAAAGTGGGTTTCAAGCTGGAAAGAAGGGATGTAAAGAGTTGGCTGGTGTTACTCAGTTGGTTGGAGCGTTGTCCCTTACACCGAAAGGTTCTGGGTTTGATTCCCTGTCAGGGCACATACCTGCGTTTCAGTTTCCATCCCCAGTCAGGATACATACTGGAGGCAACCTATGGATGTTTCTCACGTCGATGTTTCTCTCTCTTTCTCTCTCTCTCTTTTTCTCCCTCCCTCCCTCCCTCCCTCCCTCCCCCTCAAATCAATAAAAAGCATATCCTCAGATGAAGGGTTGGGCCCTGGAACTCAGACTCCAGCTCACACAATGGTTCCTTCATTCCTGCTGAAGGTGTGAGTCTGGGAGCTCTTTTCTTTCATCAGCCCACATGAAAGTTGTTTCGGCAAGAAGTAGGGAACAAAGGAAGACTTTCATTTACAAGAGCAAGTCGAATGGCACGGTGTCTGTTAGGAACTTTTATTCATGCCGCACCTGGCATTGTGTTTAACTATCTGTGGAACAGAGTTGCCTGTGACAACTCTAACAAGGAAATGGTGGGTTTCTGCATCCAACACATGAACCTCTCTCCTGTGCCTGTGAAACCCTGGCTCCTGTCAGCAACTCCGTTCTCACTGGAGGATCCTGGAGGAGAGGGCCGTGCCTGCATTCCTCATGGGGGTGGGTCTTGCCTCCCTCTTCTATGCATAGATGATCATCACCAGAGCTCCTGCTGCGCCCTCCACAGTTTGTGGCCGCCCACATCTGTAGTGGACAACCTCAGTGCTCCCCCGTCTCTGGGTAAACGGGTCTTGGACATAGCCTTGCAAACAGCAGCTGGAAAAAGCTGACTTGAGAAAAACCTTTTCATTCGTTGCATAGCTCAAGGCAAGGTTTTGGAGTTTTTACTTATAAAGTCACTAACTTCTTGGGTACAGTGATGAAAATATTCTAAAATTGGTTACGGTGATAGTTGCACAATTCTGTGAATAGTTTGAAAACTATTGGATCATATGCTTTAAATGGGTAACTTATATAGTGTGTGAGTTATATCTCAATAAAGTTATTACCAAGAAATCACTTATCTATTATTAAAAATGAAATGAATAAAAGCATTGTCCTTTCTGTTTTTGTTTTTGTTTTTGTAATCAAAGAAAATATGATCCAGGAATGTAGTTACCATTGCTCTGCTAAGGCGAGCAAGTCCAGTTGTCGAGTTGACCTGGTACAAATAGAGAGAGAAATACAGGCAGGGCATGGACAGTGTTTCTCTGAACATGTCCCTTCATCTTTTCCTTCACCAAACTTCCTCATCAATATGAGAATCTTGACCAAAATAATCTCAAATTTCCATTTCATATTAACATGCCTCCATGATGTTTTAAGAGGAGCTTAGGTTTATTATCATGCACACTTTCGTTGGATGTGAAAAAAATATGGCATTTTAAATGCTGCTGATAAAAGAGCTATGAAACCTGCAGATCCTGACTCTCAGCCCCAGTAAATTTGCAGATCTGATATTATATTCTGTACTGATCAAAAAGACGCAGACATAAAGCTAAGATACTCAGACAAAACCCTACAAAGATATCCTGTGTCAAGTTAAATGCCTAATTTGCTCTTAGAGTAAAGGAGATGCTGCATTTAATTCATGTGACGCCCTCCTAGAGCTCAAAATGGAGGTTCAAATAAACTTCTAACCTATTGTAAATTATGAAAAACAATTTTTTAGAACATATAAAATCTTAAGAAAGAATCATCTCTGGTTAAATGAGCCATTACCACAAAGAGTACAGAATTTAACCATAACACTTGAGAACCCAAATATTAAAACTATAGCTTTTCCTTGTAATTTTCAAACTTTTAAAATCGAGTTTAATCTCCCATACTGACAAGCCTGTAATTTAGAAAATTAGAATTATAAAGTTGCTCCTCTTCCCTAGAATTCTAATCTCTCTCTCTCTCTTCTTGCCCACTCTCCATCTCACCATGGATGACTGCATATGACAGCAGCCCCAACCAGATTAGCCAGGATCAAAACTGAATTTACCACGTGACAATTGCCAGCATGTCCATAAAAGCGTATTGCAGAGGATGTGAAAGAAACAGCCTTCAATTCCAGAATACTCTCTACCCTCAACAGGGCAGCTTGCAGGAGAGCTGGCCACGCCCACTTTGGGGTCATGCCTTCCTTCACTCCCTGGGCAGCAAGCAGTCCTTCCCTCCAAATTGAGTTGAGGCATTTCCTGGGTAGAATTACACCAGAGTCTAAGCACGTCAGAGCGTTTCTTTGTCACTGGAGCTGTTAGCTACATTCTGGGTTTCATGTACCACATACTCAGCAAACGCTGGGAAGGGGTGGGTTAGGAAAGTAGTACACAGATGTATAGTTAGCATTTATGTCCTACAGGGATACCCTGAAACTTGTTTAAAAATGTCAGTCAAGACATCTGGTCGGCTGTCCTGATCCATATTGGGGTTTTCAGGCTACCGTTATGCCCCAATATGCTTTGACCATTGCCAATATGCTTTGTACGCAGAAGCAGCAGTGTGTCCCCTTCGGTTTCTCAGTTCCTCCCCAGCAGTGGTCTTTATAGTGTCACGTACAGAGCAAAATGCAAGACCACATACTGTATCTCGTGTGTCTGGCTAATGAGATGGGTCAGACAAACCTTGTGCAATCAGGGACGGGGGCCGATTGGCTTCGGCCGGGTCCATCTTGCAGACTGCAAAAGAATCAGCTGCCGCCGTGCCATGCGGCAGATGGACAGTTTGCATCCGATTTCCAGTCCGGCGCCAAACCCTTTAGAAGCTTTGGCAGCCCGAGCGCCATCAGGAAGCAGCCTTTGATGTCCTGCAGATGGCTGTCACAGCCACCTCGCCTTTGCATCTGGAGAGGCCCGGTCTTGCTTTCAGGCGGCATTCACTCTGGCCTAGGACCACGAGGTCAGCCAGAGAGAGAGGGGTCACTGGCCTGAGATGTACTTGGTACCGGCCAAGACCTTCTACCACTTCTTCATGGGTAGCAGCTAAGCAATGTTCATTTATTTATAAAAGAATCTCTCTCTCTCTCTCTCTCTCTCTCTCTCTCTCTCTCTCACACACACACACACACACACACACACACACACACACACACACGATTGTGTCCTCCTACTTCCGATTTCCTGTTGTAAACATGCCTTTTTACCTCCTCCCAAGTCCATAGTCCAACCCCTTTCTTTTTCCCTGGTTAATGAGTGACAGCTCTGATACTCATCACAGCTTTCTACCCACATCCACTTCCGTGCAGATGACACGGGCACCTACCTGTCCCTATAAAACAAAACAAAATCAGAAGGGAAAAAGGCGGGGTGGGGGAAGAAAACTAAATCACGGGCTGCTTCTTCCTTCCTCCACATTTCCTAAGGTGAATACTGCCTACTCTCTCCTTCCCAGGTCACAAGTCCAGTCCCCAGAAAATCTCAGATTCCCTCTCCCCGTGGCATTCCCACCCAAAGTGACAGCATTTGGGTAATTTCTGAATAATCAGGATTGCCAATGCAGAGGTTTCTAATTCGGTGTCCATTTTAAGACCCCTCGGGGCTCCGCTTCATCTGGGTCTGACTTGCCCTAAGCGCAGAAGCAGAACAAAGCTTCATCTTCAAGCGGTCAGACTAATCTTACACCGTGAATAGCCCAGAATAATCTGTCGAAAAGCTCAGCCTGGAGGTCTTCCAAGCGGAGCCTCGTGCATGTGGAGGGAGCAGTTAGGAGTTCTGACTGGCACTATTAGTCACAAGCCATGTCACTGTACCGCAGAAGCAACTGGGGTCCCCCCCCCCCCCCCGCCCGCCACACCTAAGATCAACCCAGACATTTTCATTTCCCTCCATCCCTCGATAGAGCAGCGCAGGCAGGGAGAAGTTTAGAGACAGTGGCTGACAAAAATCAAAAACAAACTCCGCAAAAATAAATTCAATAATGTGTGCTTTCCAGCCACTCAAACGTAATAGAAATATTTGGTAAAAATATATAGATATAAATTGCCAATTAATGCAAGCTGGTTAAAGCCAGTAAAAGGAAAAAAAATAAAAAGTTAATTAGAGCTTTTTGAAGCTTTGTGTTATATACATCATTTGCAGGTGCTACAAAAGTGAAAAATAACCATTATAATTACTAGTATTCAAAGATTCATATTTTTTCCCATGTAATTTATTTAGGATTATCAGTTTCCTTGTAGTTACACAAAAGGCCTGTCAAGGTGTTTCCCACGTGTTTGGCTCATGTGTGTTCCAAAACCAAGCCAAAATGCTGTTGTATTTCACCCAGTAAAGGGAAGCTACTCTAAGAAAGAAAGGAAAGAAAAGAAAAGAAAAAAAATAGGCCAAGTTTTACCTGGATCTCTATCTTGGTTAAATTACCTTATATAGGTTTTAATTTTTTTTCTTGTTCTGTCTTTATCTTCCTCTCTCTCTCTTTGTTAAAATACATCTGTGTTTGTTGACTGCCCCAGATTATATCTAAGTGAGGAGTGGGTGTACGAGCACCTGGTATAGTGTAGGTAGCTTAACAATACATATCATTACATTATTTACAGCTCATTTTATGTTATTCAATAGTAAACTGCAAATTAACCCCTCAAGAACCAGTTGGAGAATATGCCCCATTAGGCATGAGATATGCAATGAAGGTCCCCCTCCCCCCCAACCCCCCGGGGCAGAATTGTGAAGAGTGTATCTATAACTGTATTCATAAACACGGAAGTGTGTTCATTGCAGCAGGGATGCCCACCAGAGCCCGCTAATTCCTCTCTCAGGAAATCTGTTCATAATGATATTCCTTACTACGCCACACTTGTACTTATGCTGATAACACAGGTTATAAAGGGGACTGAGGACTGGAATCAATTAATGTACTGGCTCTTTAACCTCCTTTATTAGAGTACACTAGGCACCAAAGGGAATCGATGTGATGCTGCTGGCAACAGAAACACCCAAGCGATACCATTTCATGCCATCTCAGCCCTGTCTTCAGTTCACAGGAATACACAACACAATCTGACCTCATTAGGCACTGATTTGGTGGCGGCAGTCCGGCGTGAGAATGGGGGTGGGGGGTGGGGGGGAAGGTTGATGATGAGAAAGCACCTTTCTCATGCCCGTGAAAGAAACCTCCATCACCGACGTCAGGATCCATGGCATCTTGACCTTGACGGTCATGATGGAGTCATCAGATCATCAAGTTCTGCTGATGTTTTAGCAGGGGTCCTCAAACTTTTTAAACAGGGGGCCAGTTCACTGTCCCTCAGACTGTTGGAGGGCTGGACTATAGTTTAAAAAAAAAAAAAAACTATGAACAAATTCCTATGCGCACTGAGGGCCCGGGACGAGTCGGCTGCTAAGCAGGACAGGCAGCAGCACCCGGCGGGCCGAATAAATGTCCTCGGTGGGCCGCATGTGGCCCGCGGGCCGTAGTTTGAGGATGCCTGGATGGTATTCACGTTTGGGGAAACTGAGGCAGTAATGATTAGGTTAAAGACACCCAGCTTGTTAGGAGCAGAGCCCAAACTAGATAATTCAGAGGTCCTGGTTCCTAGAAGGGTCCTGGTTCCTAGAAGGGGGCTCCCATCCTATCCCCTGATGCCTTTTAAACACAAAAGGCAATTGTTAATGAGCCACTATTAAAGACTGAACCCAGAGAAGAGAAAGGGAGTGGGAGGTTAGGGGAGGGGGAGGGAGGGAAAGAGAGAAAAGGAGAGATTGTAAGAGAGAAATTACAAGTTTCAAAATAAGTTCTCTTTGCTAATAAGAAATTGGTTTCTCTTTTCTCCACTGATTAGCATTAATGTGAAAATAAATGTATGTGTTGGACCATAATCGAATATAAATGTATGTTAATAATGTGGCATTTTCTAAAAGAAGGATGCATATAATTTGAGGTAGCAAGAATCCTACGCTACCATGCTACCCAAACACTACTGCTAACCTTTAAATAACCCAACAATGTCTTGTTCCTGAATTTATCACTCTGAAGACTATCAGCATTTTAGCTATACTTTGATGGTAATTAGCTTGATCAATTAAGATATGCAATAGAAATATAACATCTTACTGTTCCTGAGGTTTTATGGCATTTTTGTAAAAAACAGCAGCTTTCTTTTAAAACGTTCATTTCTGTTGCAAGGAGACCACAAAATCCAAAGTTTGCCGAGTCTGGCTCCAAACAACAACAGCCTGCCCCAGATCCGCTGGGCAAAGTATCAAAGATCAGCCATTCATAACGCAAACTTCAAACCTGTGGTTTAAAATCATATTCAAATCCTAGGACTGTGGCCAGTAGCTTCTAAATAGTGAGAAACTATCAGTTCTATTCCTTCATGTTCTCCTTTCTTTTCTGTACTCATGGAACAAATGGGCTGGTGGAGAAATAGTGTAAAAAATGGTGAAACGTGGAGAACTGTTTGCATGCTTATCCGAAGGGCTCCATGCATAATAAGAGTGCAAGAATGGCAAATTAGAAGCCGAGCTCTTTTTCATCAACACTGTCCACAAACAAGATGATTTCTTGGGGCTAATTTCCATTCGGGGGAGAGGGGCCATTCTTTTAAATGACCAAAGCCATTTCAGAAGGGTAAGAGCATTTCAACATGTCCATGGGGTCAGAACTGCTCGCTCTCAAAGACTCGAAATGCTCCGTGCAGTGCCTTGGTACAATTCCCTGCCTTTCACAATGAATGGAAATGAGAAAAGGTATCTTCCTCGGAAACAGGCTAAAAATATAGCAATTACCCGATACAGATGTGGTGTTATAAACCCCTGCTCCAAAGCATTCTGTTTCAGCCACGATTTCCATTGCAGAAAACTGTCCTAATAGAAACATCCCGAATAATCTGAATTTGAGATATTTCATACAATGTGTATTACCTTTCTGCTGCCTGCAACCTTCTGCCAGGTTTTTTTCTTTTTTTTCTTTTTAGGAGGTGCTTTGAGGGGACCATACCATGAGAACAATACACAGCTGCTGCTGTATAGAGATATCTAATTGTCAATATTGTGGAAATTCTACAGCTTATTACGTGCATTCAGTCTAATTCTGGGCAAATTGCCAGTCACTTCAGGGACAATCAAGTGAGCCACATTACACGTGGTACAGCATCACAGCTTTGAGAGACCCGGCTGTTTTGCCTCTGGCCAGAGACTGTTTGTACCAATGCTACCGAGTGAAGGGGGGTAACTACAAATAAAATAAAATTTGTATTTTTTTCAAGTGGGCTGCATTTCAAGCCCAGATGTTAGTAATGAAAGATTCCATTTAAGGATTTAAATTACAAATAAATAAAGTATGAAACAGATGTGATTTTTAAGGAAGTTCAAATTATCCAGGAAGAAAAATATCTCTGTGCATGACAAAGTAATAGGGATTGTCTTGAAGAGTCTGTTGAAAACAATCTGCTAAGCGCCATTCACCCTCAGGACAGGATTGGTTTGGAATGGGAAGGACTGGTGGAGCTTGTCATTAAACAAAAATTGTGTTTAATAAAACTTTATAACCGTGATTAATCCTATGAGGCCCTCAAGGAGTTTGCAGTTTCTGATAAACACATTTGCCTTGTTTGCAATGGTAATGATATTTTGGAGTAAATGGAATAAGAACAACAACAAAAAAACCTCTAAGGGTAGAAAAAGGAGGCTTTGGCAAGAGAGCACCTAGGCAGAAATTACAGGGACACGTAAGACACAGGGCCACCCATGAGGAGCCTGCTTTGATGTGTGTGCGGCACACGTGCGCTTAGATGGGTGCAAATGTTACCGAGTAACCACACTAGTGAGCAGGCGGGAACAGAGCACATCTTTATTTATACAGACAAGCTAATAAGGCTCCTCTAAAAAATTCTAAGCTGATCATTAAGTTTGCCTATCAAAAGGATGACAGTGATTTAAGACACAGTGTCTGATACTGGTGAATACTCCTTAAAAGTGAAACCAGAAGGGACCATGCAGAGTTGTGCTGTCCAGGACAGTAGCCATCAGTCATATGTAACTATTTAAATTTCTATTTTTTTAATATATTTTTATTGATTTCAGTGGGGGAAGAGAGACAGAAACATCAATGATAAGAGAGACTCGTTGATCGGCTGCCTGCTGCATTCTCCCTACTAGGGATCGAGCCTCCAACCGGGCATGTGCCCTTGACCAGAATCGAACGCCGGGACCCCTCAGTCCTCAGGCTATCGCTCCATCCACTGAGTCAAACCAGCGAGGGCTAAATTTCTATTTTAGTTAATTTAACATTTTCAGCGCTGCATCATTTTGGCAACATGGTGGCCAGTGGTCATCACTGTGGACAACGCAGGTGAAGAGCGTTGCCATCACCGTAGAAAGCTCCACTGAACAGCGCTGCTCTGAGCAACACAGGGAGGTTAGGCTTAAACATCGGGAGACGGAGCTTGACACTCAGTCCTCCTCTTTCTAGCCATGGGACCCAGTGCCATTTGGTTCTCCCTGGTCTTATCTGAATCTCATGTACACCTGTGTTTACAGACCACACACCCACTGACACCAAGGCTGACGAAAGGGACCATTACAGTAACCCTCATGAGGCCCCAAGGAAAAGCCAATCCACAAGGTCGGCTCTGCTGGCCTGACCTGCTCTGCTGGTCAGTTATTTCCGACAGGTGACGGGGATAAACAGTGCCGAAGTCTCATTCTCGACGTACAGGCATTCTATGGGTGTCACAGCATCCACAACCGAGCCTCGGTTAAGCAAAAGGCCACAAAACTAAATCACTGTGTGACAACTTAGATGTGGAGAAATGCAAACGGCAAAGCAATAGGCCTTTCCATTTTTTCTGCACTGAGAAAATAAAAAGTGCTCATCTTTTAATACATAAGCTCTACCAATTGGGTTGTGTGTGTGGTGGAAATTGTATCTCCTGGGCATCTCCCCAGTGTCCACTGAGCATCCTCGGGGCGCCGCCCACACACAGACCCACCCTGGAAGAACAGCACAGCTTCTTTGTGCGCAGGGCACGATCCCTCTGCCATATGAACTTTCTCTGACTCCTTGGAACTGCCAGCAGCCTTTTCATTTGGGTTCTGGCTGTGACAAAAGCACCACTGCCTCCCTGGCATCAGATGGAAAATGTGATTTTATGAAAACGCGGAAGTCAAAATCTTGCAAAAGTCAAAACCCTTCAGTATGTGCCAGACTATTGAAGTCTTTCACACGGTCTTCCTCTTCCAAGAGCACTTTCAAAATCTATACAGTTTTTCTCTAGAGTCAAATAGCTGCCTTTCTGACATCTCTCACATGGCCTTCCCCACATTCTCTGTTTGTTGAAGGATTTTTGTTTCATGAAGTTGCTTGTAGTTCTCTAATAGACCAGGGTAATGCAAGATTAAAAGAATCCTAGCATATGGGAGTGAGATGGGATGTAGAGATGCTGTGGTCCAGAGTTTATAACTTGGGGTCCACAAACAACTAGGGGATTCATGAATGGGCTACAAGAAGCATGCGAATCTTTGATTATATATAAAGTTGTATGTGGGCATGTTTCTGAGAATAGGGTTCAGAGCTTTTATCAAACCATCAAAGACCAAAGAAATGGTCTGATTCTGCCCATTTTAAATTAAGATAACTGAGGCTCAGAGAAATGAAGTAACTTTCTGAGAGTCACACCAGCTAGTGTGACTCAAATTAGATTGGCAACTGTTCTCCAGAGTCACAACCAACTGCCATTTCTACTGTAACAGGCTGAAGAGGGCATTTTCCTTCTTGCCTGTAGGAAACTCACATGCCAACATCAATTCAGTATCCCCAGATCTTCTTGTAAGTCAAAAAAGCCAAAAGATCACTACGAGTATTTCAAGGAAATGCTCAGTGGAAGGTGTGTTGTGTTCTGTCTTACTGTAACACAGACTCTCAAATTGTTACTACATTGAGGAAAATTTGAAAAGTCAGTTACTTGGCAAAACTTAGCCTTTTGACTTTTCCCAAATTTCAGAATTATTTTAGAAAGAAGACCCTACCACTGGTTATTTCCTAGAGGCATACTATTTGTTTCATTTTCAATTAAACTCATTTACTGAGTTGTGCTATAATGCCTTGGATTTGGGATCAAGATAAGCATGTTGATAATTAGAAAATGCATGTGTGTTAACATAAGTTGTTCACCAACAATTTTTAAGAGCTTAAAGAGAAAAAGATATTTGTTTTTGAATTGAAACTTTTAAGACACTCAATGTATGCTTTTTTTTTTTTTCTTCCACAGCATAATAGTTAAGAGCCCAAACTCAAAGAAGATGGACTTGGACATAATCTTGGAGCCATGCTCACCATCACACTAGCTCTGTGACCCTGGACAAACCATTTACCTCTCCAAACATGAGCTTTCTCATCTGTGCAATAGAAATAACAATAGGAGCTACCTCACAGAATTATGAGAATTATCATAAAAGATAAGCTCAAAGACATTGTAGCATGTAGGCACAGAGAAAGGGCTCAGTAAGTGTTAGCTCATGATTACAACATATTTTAGATGCCAAAGGTCAGACATTTCAAGTTACATAAGAAGACCAACAAACCCATTGTAGTGGGTGAATGACTACAAAAATGATGCATCCACATTCTAACCAGTAGAACCTATGAATGTGACCTTATTTGTAAAGAGGATCTCTGCAGATGTGATGAAGTTTAAGATCTTGAGAGAAGATCATCCTGGATTATCCAGGTGGGCCCTAAATCTAGTGACAAGTGTTCTTTTAAAAGACACACAGTGGCCTGGCCAGTGTTGCTCAATGGTTGAGCATTGACCCATGAACCAGGAGGTCACAGTTCTATTCTCAGGGGCTCTATCCCCAGTAAGGGGTATGCAGGAGGCAGCCAATCAATGATTCTCTCTCATCATTGATGTTTCTATCTCTCTCTCCCTCTCCCTTACTCTCTCTGAAATAAAAAAACCATATTTTTTAAAAAAAGACACAGTGAAGAGACAAATGGAGACACAGTGAAGAGGAGAAGGCCATGTAAAGATGGAAGCAGAGATTGGAGTGATTCAGCCACAGGCCAAGGAACAGCTGCAGCCACCAGAGGCTGGAAGAGGCAATGAAGGATTGTCCCCCACAGCCTCTGGATGGAGTATGGGCCTGCCAACACCTGGATTTGACTTCTGCCCCCACAATGGTGAAAGAATATATTTTTCTTTTTAAGCCACCAAGTTTGTGGTCATTTGTTACAGCAGCCACAGGAAACTAATCCACCCACTAGGCTTCAAGTGTAATTATGTATTACTAGAGGCCCGATGCACAAAATTTGTGCAAGGGGCTCGGTCCCCGCAGGCCCAGCTTCGTCCAGAAGGTCGTCCAGAAGTACGCCCGGAAGGTCGTTCGGCTGTCTGGCCTAATTAGCATATTACGCTTTTATTATTATAGATGGGTGCACACTTACATATCTGCCACGATATAAAATTGGGATGATTTTTAAGCAGCTCTCACAAATAATAATATATTTGATTTATACTTAAACTGGCAAAAAGTTAATGAGGGGCTTCAGTTCTCTTGAGGGTTTCCCTGATGTCTAGGTCTTCCTTCTGTGGGGCCACACCAGAGCCTATCCAGCTTGCAGAAAGTGTGGGAGTCCCATCAGAAAACTCCCCTCTTCTCCACCTCCCCAACCCTCTTATCTTGTCCTTCTTTGAAGAGAACAGGCTCACACAAAGCACCTCACTTCGTTTTATGACAAAGAGTGGAACAAGCACAGTTTGTCGAAACCACGAATAAACCCCCCAACCAAATTAATGCAGCAAGCTGAGGAAAGGGAGGGCCGGCAAAGGCATACACTCATTAAGTTCTATGAATGGAATTTTCTTCTGCCTCTTATGAGGGTACAGAATAGTCAAAAGAAAGTGGTGCTCAGAAAGAAAATAATTTGAGTAATTCAAGTAGGTTAAATAATAATTTATTTAAGAATCTTTACCTGCCCATTAAATGGTCATTACCCAATCAGTACTAAGCAATGCCAGGTATCATCTTTTCAGTGAAAATGGTCAAAATTATATGTCACCTGTCTTAATGCCCCACGTGATCAAATGTATAACCAACCTGATCATGCCAGTGTTGGCCCAGGTCCCTTCAGATCCCCTTGGTGGTGGGGATCTGTGCACCCATCCCCAGGCTCAGAATTCTCCACTCCCAGGTTGCCAATTATAACAGTCTCCAAGACAACCCTGCACATACTAGAGCTGCTTCACCTCACACGCTGGAGCCCCTGGGAGCTTACAACAGCCTTCCCCAAGGCCCCGCCTCCCACCTACCCAGTCACTTGACCCAGGCTACAGACCATCAGTCAGCTTGGGCCGAGATTAGTAATGCTAAACTTAGATGACTACCAAGTCATGTTCCCGAATCTGCACATCTAATCACCCCGAGTTTCTTCGGTATTTTAATAGAAATAGAGATGATGGACAGACAGACAGACAGATATCATCTTTGGTATCAAATATTTGACTTCTGGGAATAGTTTCATTCTTGGAGGCAGACAAAAGACTAGTGACCTTATCGCTAAGTAACCTTGTTTTGTGTCAAAAGGAGGATAAGTAAAAAAATGAGATGGGTTGTCTTCTGAGGCTTATGAACCATCTCTGAGAAACATTCCAAAAGAAGTGGTCACATCATTCTCGACAACAACAGTGCTCCCCAGTACGTGGATGTTTTCATTTGTTAAAACAGTCTGTCTCCTTACTTCCTAAGCAACCAGTGTGTCTGAGTCATGATGTTAGCATGCAGGCCAAATGTATATGCCATTCTATAGGTTTGATAAAGTCCCTTTAAAAGTCTTCTGGTTCTGTCATTTTTAAAAAACCTGAAACTTCTTAGTCTTTGCTATTTCTTAGTCACTAAAATTATGTGGTTTCAAACCAGGAAGGAAATTGCCAGTAGGTTCAAAAGAGTAAGCAAGAGAAATAAGAATGAGATGGGGGGGTGGGCGGAGAGGGAGAGGAATTATACTGGGAGAGGGAGAGGAATTATCCTTTGAGAGGAATTATCCTTTGAGCAGATGGAAAGAATAGAGTGCATATTGGAAAGAAAAGTGGCAGGTGAAAAGCAGTGGACAAAGTTAGGAGACCTGGGTTCAAATCCTGAAGTTCTGTCCTTCTAATTGATTCAGGTCACTTAACCTACCTCACTTATAAAATGGGCACAATCCTTACTTCAGGTCTTTGAAAATCAGATGAGATACAATATGTAAAAAAATATTTAATGAGCTGTATGCACCAGAAAATGTTAGATTTTTTTTTCATGATTATGATAAACAAAAATTAGTAATGTTTGAAGATTTGTGGCTGTCCCTGACCCCGCCCCGCAGGTCAACACCATCACCTGCCTGCTGGACAGAATTCCCCTTCCCTTGTTCCCCGCCCCATGCCATGCTCCAGCATCTCGGCAGCACCCTGTATGGTGCCCATCTTCCCCTCAACTGGTTCTTTGGGCTTTTCTGAAGCAGAATTGAGAGAATGGAAGAAACACAAGAGAAACAAGAAGAAAACACAATTGGCTAAAGACAATTTATATATCAAAGTTCTGAGGGAGAGGAAATGGCAGAGGGGGGGATGGAGAAGTATTTATGCCTGTTAGAAATAGAGGAATTTTGATTTGACCCACATTTACATTGTTCATGTACCAGGTGGAAAAATAAAGATGCCACAAAGGAGTTTGTAAGCTCAAAAAGAAAGAAAGAAAGAAAGAAAGAAAGAAAGAAAGAAAGAAAGAAAGAAAGAAAGAAAGAGAGGAATTTTTAAGTGATTTGAGGAGAGAGGCACTGAAATTATTCCAAAGTGTGAGAGAGTTGAGTGAAGATAAAAGAGTTGCTGTAGACTTATGTTTAGATCCTATTACAGATTTCCAAAATTCAAATAGAGAAGAGAATTCCTTTTTAATTACTTTTGGCTTTGAAAATATGATTCCTGAACAAGATGTGGCTTCCACACTGAGCCATATGGGATGCTGGTTTTATAAGGATTATACACTCTAGCTGGTTGGACTGAAGAGTTTGAACTTATCAAGGCATAAACCTGAAGTTATTTTATTTTTCTAGTAACTACTACCAACTGTGTTCTGCCAAACCACCCAATATTTTTGTAGATGAGTGGACATTCTTTATGATACCCCAGCCTGATTCCACAGCTTTTTTCAGTCACTTTCAGTTATAAAACAATCTCATTTGGGTTACTAAGAGGTAATCCTTACTATTTAAGAACATGTATTCAATTCAGAGCTCCCCCTAGCCCCTCAGCAGTAGGATTGTGGCTCTGGTGGTCTGCAGGGAATATTATCTTCACTCTCCCACACCTCCTTCTTCCCTATGCTTATTCTTCTTGTGTCCACACAGGAAGAAAAAAGAGAAAGGGGTTATTTCCTAACGTGACCACTCTAGCAAATTGGCTGTGCTGTTCTTTGTTGACCAAAAGCACTGTTCCCTTACATGAACATCTCATACTGGGCCTGTTCCTGGATTAAATACCCATATCTATCTCATGGTCCATATATCCTCAGAGAGGCAGTTAGAGGTCTTCACCGGACCTACTAAGGAGGAATCCATCCCTACCATTCCCCCTGCTTTCTCAGGTCCTTAAAAACAATACAATTGACTCCCAGTGGGTGCTCTCTAATGCATGGGTCTCTTTGCCTCACACTGTAGTGGTCTCCAAAAATCCAGCAGTCCCTAATCTTGTCCATCCTCCAAATTTCTAACCTATAGGCATGATAGTCCATCTTCACTATCACTGATGAATTAGGAACTTAAGGAGGCAAGTCATTGCCCCCTCCTCTTGCCAGAACTGTCTTACCGTCTCCTGTTCTTTTTCCCCCACTCAGATAACACTGGGGCAGATCAGCAAGCCCAGTGGCTCAGCAGACACCCAATTCAGGACTAAGATACTAGTTTCTCTCTCTCTCTCTCTCTCTCTCTCTCAGCTTCTGAAAAAAGACCAGGTAAGTATTGTCCATGGGGGAAGAAGGGTGAGTTAGCCTCTTTAGCAAAGTGAGGTAGTTAGCATGGGCTCCTAAGCAAGACTATCTGCGTTCCACTTCTGGTTTTATCATTTACTAGCTGGCCATGCTAGTTATTTATCTATTTTCTCTCAGCAGTGAGTCCACCCTTCCATCCTTCTCTATGGTGTACCAAAAAATTGGGGCTGGAAGAATACAAACTACATTTCCATATTCCCTTGCCAGATGGCCTACCATTTTATAGATTGGAATAAAAGAGGAAGGGAAACTTAACTCTCTGGCTTCCAGCTCCAGTCTATATCACTCAGCACAATGAACAGTGTGAGCCAGGTTGACGGACACACAAGATATTGTGCCTGCCTGCCAGCTCTGTGAGAGTTTCAGAAAAGGAACAATGGCCTCTGCCAGCACTTCTATCTGGTAGAAAGTTACCCTCTCTCCCCCAGCTCTTGCCCTGATGCTAGACAATTCATTTCCTCCCCATATGTTTCTGGTGCCTTTTGAGCTACTGCCCCAGTGCTGGAGCTCAATGAGAATGAGTCCAAGTAAGTCCATGCCAGGTCCCTTTAAGAGGAACTGCCTAACTCCAACAGCTCTGTCTCACTCATCTACAGTCCCTGCTGGTTTTTATAACCAGAAGTTATGGGACTTTTCCTGGCACTGGAACCCTGGGCCTGGGGGCCAAGTGTAGGTCTGGGACCCTTCACTCCTCAGTATAGGGAGCCTCCATAGCTGAGATATCCCTCCCAGTTTTCATCTTTCACATGAGGGTATGGGACCAGCCTGCTCTGAATCTCTTTTCCTCCTACCAGTCTCGATGTAGCTTCTTCTTTAAATCCCTAGTTGTAGGACTTCCATTCAGTAATTACAGGCAGTTCTGAATGATGGTTGTTCTGTAGTTTAACTGTAATTTCAATGTGGTTGTGCAAGTACACTGCCATCTCGACTGGAAGTCTTTGTAATTCCTTTTTAAAATATATTTTTATTGATTAGAGAGGAAGGGAGAGGGAGAGAACGAATGATAGAAACATCATTGATCAGCTGCCTCTTGCACACTCCCTACTGGGGATTGAGCCCACCATGTGCCCTGACTGGGAATCAAACTGTGGCCAGTTCATAGTTATCAAAATTCCACAAGTCCAGCACTAATTTTGGTACTACTCAGAACACAAAGATGTGAAAGACATGGTCCCTGATCATCAGATAACTTTAATCTAGTTAGAGAAGTCAAGATTACTACTCATGAAAAAAGTTAAGGAACTATGCAGAGACATAAGAAGGTAATTGGTACAAAAACACAAAATTCAACAAGAATATAGTTCAGTTTAGTGTTAAAAGAAACCCCTCTCTCATGCCTCACCAAAATAGGTGAACACACTTACCTCCACCTACAGGTCTCAAATTAGACTGAAGATGCTCTACATCTACATCAGAACAACCAAAGTCATTGTTATTTAAGATTCTCATGCCTCACGCCACTGCCTCTGAGTCAGAGGGGCCTAGCAATCTGCGTGTTAACTCTCCAAATGATCTTTTAATTCCCCAAGTGAGTCTGATGGAGGTGATTCCCAACTATACTTAGAAAACAACAAAACTGATTTAGAGATTATTCCATCCCATTTTTCTTTTGCAACCTGTGCCCTGCATTTGGGATCCAGGCATCTGGCCTCCCACCCCATTCCCCACTCTCCTAACCTTAGCTCCTGAGCTCCTTGTCACAAACTATCTTCAGTACCAAACTATTCCTTCAAGACTTGACCATACACTTTTGTACTGATCCTGGCTCTAATCTCCATCCTCACCTTGGATTCTACCAAGCCCACCATTTCTTGAGGCCTTATCCAATGCCTTTCACCTGCTTACCCCAAGCCTTGTCTTTATGTTCTTAGTCTTGCCTCTCAAGCTCACAGCCAGGCTCCTTAATAACATATGGGCTAACATCATCTGAGCTGCCCTTTCTGGAAAGCAGACTTACTCTGTACCTTGTAGTGTGGAACAGAGTGAGGCTAATTGGCCATCACCGCAACCAAAACCCAAATGCCTTAGCCTCATCAATTGAGATCTTGGAGCTAACCAGCTAAAGGCAGGAAAGCATATTCAATTACAGAAATTACCAAATTATGCCTCCTCCCTGTAGAGGAGGAAAGTAGAAAGACCTAATGGGCTTTGTGCAGCTCTGAATAATAATGCTACATGTGTGTGACAGTTTAATGCTTCACAAAACCTCTCCTATGTCTTACCACTGTTGACCCTTTCAACAATTTTTTTTTGTCTAAAGTTTTACATTTCTCCTTTTCCCCCAATTGACACCCACCCCCTCCGCCCAGCCATTCCCACTTCGGGCAAGCCCCCACAGCCCCTTTCAACAACTTTTAAGGGAGGCCAGGCTCTTATATTCATCCCCACTTTGTGAATGAGGAAACTGGGGCCCTACGGCTAGCTTTGGAAGACTTACAACCATCCAGAAGACTCTCTGGTCATCAACTAGCACTCATTAGGGTCCATGTAGTCCCCCAGCAGGAATAAAGAGCACTAGGCTCTTGCCAGGCATTTCACACATATTACCTTTCTCCTCTCCCCCAGCTCATTCCTCTCCAGCCACACTGGCTTTCCTGCTGTTCCTCCAGCATGCCAGGCACCTCCTGCCTCAGAACTGTTACACTTGCTGGTCTCTGCCTGGGATGAACTCCCTCCAGCTACGCACGCATATGGCTGGCTCCCTTCCTTGCTTCTTGTCTCTGTTCAAACACTTGCTCTGTGAAGCCTTACCTGATGGACCTTCTTAAAAATCCCAGCTCCCACAACCAATCCCCACTCTTCCCTGCTGTTTTATTTTCCATAGCACAAGTCATCATTTGACACAATCTTTATGTTCTTTACTGTCTATCTTCTCATGTGACCTTTATGAGCACAGATTCTTATCTGCTTTGGTCACTGCACAGAGTAGGCAGCCAATAAACATTTGTTAAATGAATAAATGATATCATCTAAATCTAAAGTTGTCAAATTTAGCAAATCAAAACATAGGATCCCCGATTAAATGTGAATATGAAATAAACAACAAATAACGGGTTTTTTTAACGTGAATGTGCCCCGTATAATATTCGGGACACAACTTATACTAAAAAATCCAAAATTATACCTGAAATTCAAACTGGGCATCCTGTATTTTATTTGGCAGCCCTCCTTAAATCACATTATAAGTAGGACACAGAGCTGGTAATCTATCTTGGTTTTCTTTGACCCCCAAAGTGCTACCATCCTAATTCTGAAAAGAAAAAAAGGGGTCAGAACAAGATAAGCCTATCTATCCTCACAGGGACCATGGGTAAAGAAACTACCTTGACAAACCTTGCCAGAAGTTCCATCACAGTCTCTGATATAGCTGTACCTGCTTGTCAGAGGGAAAAAAGCCCACTTCATCCTCCTGGGCTGTCAGTCTTATAGCTTTCATAAGCTTTAAATTAATTTAAAAATCTAGAGCCTCTCAATGGAATTACAGTCCCCTAACTCAGTTGCCTGTTACTTATTCTGTATTAATAATCCCATTCTATGACCGGCCATTGGATATAGAGGAGTTGATCTCATAAAATTTTAAAGTAAACCTGTTTCATTCCCAGGAGGGCCCAGTGTGACAGAACTGATTACAGAAGATTGACAAGAAAATATTTGGGTAGCCAGGACATTCTCTAGAGCAGCATAAGGTATTTAAATGATTTATTGAGAGTGAGGTGATAAATCCAAGAAAAGAGTGGCTGGCATCAAGAAACTTTTCCTGTGGATAAGATATCCCTCAGCCAATCGTGTAGGGAAACTAACCAACTAATGATGTTTAGCTTCATCATCCCTCATTTAGATTTTCATTAGCAAATATTTTTCCTCACCATTACCAGATACCATCATTTCCTAAGTACGAAGCTTATTATAAACCTGAGGCATTTGAAATCTTAGCAAGAGCAAAGTTTAGATCTCAGAATCTTTTGAGGAACTTCAGGGTCCCAGAGTGGTTTCTGAGTCTTTCCTACATCGAGTTGCTCTAACCAGTGTGCTTAATAAATCACAAAACTCTGCCCAGACCCAGCTGAGTTAGGATTGATGCACGGAGGACCTTCTGCACATCAAGGCGTTCTGCACATCAAGGAGCGAGTGGGGTGACCCGTAAGGCACCTCCTGTAGAATCAATCACATCTTGCTCTTTTATGAGCCCAAGAATTTGTTCCACAGATGCTAGTTTACTGTGAAGACATTTAAGTTATTCCTCAAGGTAAATTACAAGTTCAGAACCTCTCATGAACTATATTTTATTAATTCTCAGAACATTCCTGAAGCATATAAAAGACGTAGTAGTTTTCATTGTCTTCCTATCAGACCTTTCCTCAACTTTTTCTAAAATCATGCCCACATGCAGACGCCTGCATGCACCCGTGCATGCACGCGCGCACACGCACACGCGCGCGCACACACACACACACACACACACACACATATACACACACACATACCACCACTACCACAGAGTTATACACAAAACCTAGCCTTGCCAATTCTAAGCCCTTATCCCACCCCACCTCAGGAGATTGTTCAGGGATGGGACTAGACCAGAGGTGAACCAATCAGAGCCTTTCCATGAAATTATCTAACTGGCACGAACAATGAAGACCTCTCATTTCTTAGGTGTCAGAGCTACAGAATATAAATCCAAAGTTAATGGTAATCAGAATTTTTGCTATGTAAAGACAGCTGTCTGCCATCAGAAAGAAACAGAGCAAAGGCAAGTTGAAGGGGTTGGGGAAGAAAGAGAGAGATTGAATCCTAGCAGAACTGAGCCCCCTGGTCTAGTCAAAGGCTCCAAAGCTGCCCATTTCTTCCTCAAGCTCTTGCTTCAGACTCTGAGTTGACTAGAGTCCTTCCAAGAAAGCCTTTCTTTTTCTTTTCTTTTCTTTTTTTAACTTAAGCTGTTTAGAGCTGAGTTTCTCTCACTTGCAACCAGAAGACTCTAGACTTATACATAGGGAGATAATATTATCCCCATTTTATAAATAAGAAAAATTAAAGCACCACAGGTTATGTGGCTTGGCCCAAACTATAACCATAACATTAGACTTTAAAATTGCTACTATCCATCTGAAAACTAATACTCACAGCACACCTCCCCTATAGCAGTGACTTTCAGAGTCTTTTACAATTCACTATTAAAAAATAACTTTTACATTGTGGCCCGATATGTACATACATGTGTGTATGAAACAAAAATCTCACACATTATTTACCCTCATTCAGTGTGATGCACTCTTTTATTCTCCATTCTATTTCATTCCTTCAAATGCTATTTGCGACCCACTAAATTGATTTCACCTCCCACTAAGCTGGTTTCACAACCCACAAGTGATCCAAAATTGTAACTGTTTAAAAAATACTTTTTACAATATATTTCTAATTAAATAATCCTCCCCACCATAAATTTCCCTTAGGTGAAACTCTAGAGTATGTAGATTTACTGCGTATTCATTTTGGCTTGAACATATGTAAATTCCAAGTCATTCCTACTAAAATGATTAGGAGAAGAGAATATTTGGGGTATGGAAGGAGAAAGGGGAAAATCTAATGCAGGTATTGGATGGAACTGGGTCAACTTTGTGATAGAATCATTTAGGATTGGTGGACTCAATGCACACGAGTGTTGAAGAGAACCTTGAGCAGTAAATGGTTACTTGATAACCTAGTCAACTATTATTCTGAGGAAGGGCTATTATTACCCTGATGAGACCTAGGTTACTAGCCTACTATTATGGAAAAAATGAATTTTTACAAGTTCCTGAAAGAATAAATGTATTCACAAATTCATCTTTCTGGGCAAAAATGTTCTAGAATAGTAAAATCTTGTTAACACAGTTTTAGTTCTTAATCCTATTAAGCATATGGTTTCATATATAGGAATCTTATTTATCTGAGGTAATAATAGAACCGGCTTAGAACTGTGCCTGGCACATAGCAGGAACTCAACAAATGTTCATTGTTATTGTTCTATAATCATGGAAAGTTCCTGTCAGGTGCACAATAAATGTTTATTAAAGTAATTAATCATTATGATTGGAAAGACAAAAGTAAGTCAAGCATGAGAGAAAACTTCGATGATAGTGTCCTGAACTCTCCTTATGGATTTTGGCATGGAGCTACTATGGAAGAGGACATTGGGAAGAACATCAGAACAATTCTTCTCTCACATAGTGAGCTGAGTGGATTAAGTGAAGACTCCCAATATTGCCTCCACATCAACTATCTTTGTGCCATGTACCATGGTGGGACTGCATGGTGGAATCAAAAGTTAAAACAATAAAAAGGCAGAAGTGTTGAACTCTCAGATGGAAGATCAGATATGGGATGGCTGGGCCCTTCAATACACCTACAGCAAAGCAAACAACTTTCTATATGTCTCATTGAAACTGCAGGGAAGAGAGATTCTGACAATTTTCTATTAAGCAAGGATGGTGAATAGAAATGGATTTTGCACCAATAATAATGTAAGATGTGAAAATGCTATAATGTCAAAGTGTAATTTTTTATAGTTGAAAACAAGAATCTCATACAAATATAAAATGAACACCTGTCAAAGATTTATTAGCTTATTAATGAAGGAGGCAGTATGAAGGTAAATCTAGTTCAGAGCATTTTGAGCAATGAGGTATTTATAGGCATTTAATAAGAAATGTTAGAATTAGATTGCTAGGTTAGATATAAAACAGATTAATGTTCCATGGGACAATAAAAACCATAACCTTTGGGGTTATCTTTGCTACCAGACAGAAGTTATTTGCATCTCTGCCATACAAGATCTACAAGTTAACATGTAAACTTCACAGAATTTGAACCCTTGAGTAATAATAGTAAAGAGAAAAGTCAAGAAAATGATAATTAATTATCCTTCGATGGCCTTGTTAATGCTCCCACATAGCACTGAAAATACGTGCCTTATTTCCAAGCTTTAGAGAATTTTTATAACAATATTCTCTTTACTCTGTGTGTTATCTTTTTTCATTTAATGAGTTTAATTTCTATAGGTTCCATAACTTTCCATAGCTTTCATGTATTCCGTCCTGATCCCCAACTCTATAGCTCCCGTAAGGTCACATATTTTTCAACCGCAAGTTCTACCATGAGGGGGAGGGGGGTTGAAGGGGAGGACCATCAAGCTCATGACTCAAACACATCACTGTACTTTGTGCTGGTCTCCTGCAGAATACAAGCTCCTCAGGGCTAAGACCTGATCGGTTCAGAAACGTCAGCATTTACCTCAGCTACACATTTCTGCTGTCCAGTGATGCCTAGTACAGTGGTCAGCAAACTCATTAGTCAACAGAGCCAAATATCAAGAGTACAACGACTGAAATTTCTTTTGAGAGCCAAATATTTTTAAACTTAAACTATATAGGTAGGTACATTGTTATTAATTTAATTAGGGTACTCCTTCAATCGCACTGTATGTGCGCACCCACACGTGGTATTTTGTGTAAGAGCCACACTCAAGGGGCCAAAGAAGAACTGCATGTGGCTCCCAGCCGCGGTTTGCCAACCACTGGCCTAGTATATTCTGGAAGTGCACTCAATAATGATGCCTAGATAAATGAGTGAATGCAATTAGAGCAAAGGAAAACTTATCCGTAATAAGGAAAAAGTTTTGAAGTTATGTAACAGTTTTACACACAGGTCCGAGCCATGACACAGTTTTATACAACAAAGGTACAGCTCAGCTGGCTGAGCCTCAGAGCTGCAGGACAACTGTTCTTTAAGGACAAGCCGAATTCAGCTTATAAGAAAACAATTTAGGATAAGACAAAATTTGTTCCAATCGGCATTTAGCCCAGAAGATACTCTCTTCTACCTAAAACAACTGAGGTCTGGCTATAGCCAGTCTGGCTCAGTGGATAGTGTTCGGCACTCAGACTGAAGGGTCCCAGATTTGATCCCAGTCAATTGATGTGTCTCTCTCACAATGTTTCTCTCTGTCTCTCCCCCTCCCTTCTACTCTCTAAAAATCAATGGAAAAATATCCTTGGGTGAGGATTAACAATAGATGATTGATAGATGATAGATAGATAGATAGATAGATAGATAGATAGATAGATAGATAGATAGAAAGAAAGAAAACAACTGAGGTCTGTAAAATCCCAACTGTCCCACTCAGCAATGGGTATTCAAAGAGAGCTGCATTGGAGAACTGATCCTCCTGGTTTCTGGTGTGTGTTTTTTCCACTATGAAAAAATGTGTCCAATAACTTCAAAGAAGAGAAATTATGATAGAATCTATGTTTGTTTGTTATATTTTTCCTAGGTTTTATTTAAGAATTTCAAGTGGTTTAAAACAAGATACTAAAGAAAGGTTTTGGAGGGGGGGGCGGTTAGTGAAAAAAAGAGTCATAAAGTAAGGAAGGTTGGTACCTGGACCAGAAACCTAGCCCTAAGCATCCTGGTAGCCAAAGCAAGAAAGAAAAAGTCACACATTAAAACCACAAAAAAACAAAAAAAGAATGCCAAATGATTTGTTTTTGTTCGAGGAGGGGTAAGAACATAAGATCACATAGGTTTTATAATATGAATCCAGCTTGTATGTCATGTGAGTTTCACTGACTTGCATCTATCACTATACTATCCAGGAAAGATTAGCCCTTGGGTCTCTAGGGATGTATTCCCAGTTAATTTCGATTGCCATAATAGTGATCATAGAGAGTGTGAACTTATGTAATTGTGGCACATGCTTAGGACCAAGGCAATTCCAAAACAAAAGCATCCATCCAATCCAAACAGAACTCTCACTCTCCAGTTTCACATCCTACTTTGAGCCTGAGACATTGGCCATTTCAAAGTTACTACCATGAGCAGGACAGACTGGAATCTGGAGAGAAAGTGTGTGTCTCACCTCCTGACCTGCCCCATTAAAAGCTCCCAGTGACCTTGGAAGGCTCATGGTGAAGGAGCCACAGACTTGAGCATCGGGAGCCCCTGAATCAGAGCTTGGAGTAGCCTATCCCTGGTCAGGAGCATTAATCCCAGACAATAAGTGACAGTGAAATGGATATGGGCTACTGGCTTTGGGATTTGGGGATTTGTCTATTACAGCAGTTGATGTTACATTAATATGCCTTCATAAGCACAGATACTATTCTCCCCCCATCCTATATAATAAAAGGGTAATATGCAAATTGACCCTAACAGCAGAATGACCAGAACAACCAACCACTCAACCAGTCACTATGAGGCACACTGACCACATCTCAGTTCCTTCCCCCAGCCGTCAAGCTCCAATCACCCAATGGCGAAGGGGGAACCAGGGTGGGTGGTGGGTGGTGGGTGGTGGCTGGGGGGAGGGCCGGCTGCGGGCAGCTGGGGAAGATAGCCCTGATCATAGGCCAGGCCTAGGGACCTTACCCGCACATGAATTTCGTGCGCTGGGCCTCTAGTCATTGTATAAGGTTGGCTGGTGAATTAGAACTTCTTCATTCATCAACTCTTGTCACGACCCATTCTATAGGTCTGCTCTCTACCTATTCACTCATTCAGACTGATTTACTGAGCATCTATTATGGGTCTTCACTGGGCACAAGTATCATATCTAAGGGTCCCTTTAAATGAAACCCAAGAGGAACAATTCTTACTTTAAAGCTGGTCCCAAAAAGGCTAGGCTTGGAGCTATAATTCTAAAGCAGAATGCACCTGCAGTCTCTTTACCACTCACCCCTTCCCTCCTCTCCACCCCACCCACCTCCACCCCTGCATTCCTGTGTGCAAAAGCAGAGATGGAACTTCCAGCTATATGATTTGGAAGAAGGAAAAGCAAAAGTTCCCTGGGCAGTTTCCTTGCTCACCAGCAATTCAGATCCACAGTTTCACAGGGACATCGATCTGGGGGGCACGGGGTCATTTCCACTGTGCTGGTGACAACAGAAACATGGGAGGGAGAAAGGTTTGCCCTTGTAAAATGAGAGATTTAGACTCTTTTTGTGTGTGTGATCCCCTCTTCTGGGTGCTCCAGTGACTCTCACTTAAACACTGGGATAAGTTGTTAAGACCTTTGCAAGTCTGTTTTGTTTCACATCAGTGAGTTGCAACACTGAGGTAGAGCTCAGGGGAGAAGCAAAGGACCCGGAGTTTGACACCATAGCTGAACATGACATTCCAATTTCTTTTTTTAAGTATATGTTTATTGATTTCAGCGAGGAAGGTAGAGGGAGAGAGAGAGAGAAACATCAATGATGAGAGAGAATCACCGATTGGCTGCCTCATGCACGCCCCACACTGGGGACTGAGCCCGCAACCCGGGCATATGCCCTGACCGGGACTAGAACTGTGGCCTCTTGGTTCATACGTTGATGCTCAACCACTGAACCATGCCAGCTGGCTGACATTCCAATTTCTACAATCCAATAGAATTTACCTGCGCAACTTACTCCAGATTCAACTCCCAAACAGGTGTATGTCACCTCTGTCACGTTTCATCATGCATTTGCCTCTTAGCTACATGTTTTACAGTCTTTCCAGAAAGTTTAACCATTTCTCATGAACCTTCTTACACAGCTCAGCAACTCCCTCACGCACCATCAGATTTGTTTACTTGAAATGGAGAGCTGGGATTTGCAAATCTATTTTGATTTCATTTTTTTTTGTAAGTGACAAAAAATTAAGCTTAGATGAATATAACCAGTATATTTTATTCTTTCCTGCTCCTCACATCCAACCTGTGGTCCCATTTCTCCAAGGAAAGATTCTTTTATTGTCCCATTGTCCCACCATACTACTCCCTTCTTTGCTGTTTATAAAAATACTGCTGGGAAATTAAAGCAAGATGTGCTATTTTCCACAGAAACTGAAGTATATCTGAGCTAAGGCAAATGACGTTGTTTTAAAGGATATTGGAAACTCAGAACCGAGTACAGTGTTCTGCAGGCACTGTGGAAACAGTTAATTTTGAGGATGGAGATGATGGAGACACCTACTGACCTATCGGAAAAAAAGAAACGAAAGAAAGCCTCCGTTTTACCGTCTGCAGACCCAGCTCGGGGACCAACGCTCGCTCTGAATATGGATTTCAGGAAACTTCAAATCATCCTCCATATGTAGAATTTAAGCCCCCAAGTCCAGGATCGTCCATTTTTCACATTTGATTTGGGCTGGGACCTGGGGCTGAAATCAGATATGGTTCCCCCTTCTCTCCACTATCCTCCCCTGCGCCTTTAACTTGGTTATTTCTCCTATTAATATCTCATCAACACTGGGCAGGTGCTTCCTGTACGGAGGTTCTTCATTAACAAGTTGTCAGCGGGACAAAGAGGCAGCTCCCCATGGCTGAGGGAAATTGGCAGGAAAGCTGGCAGGAGACGGCCTGCGGGACTATGACAGTTTCCATCAGGCCCATGTTTTCCCATCACACTTCACTTTGGACTCACCTGCCTGACTTGTGAAAACTTTCCCGGAACTTCCTCCTGGAGCAAACATTGGTTCTCAAATTAAATCTATTTTTATGCTCAATGTAATATCTGAATCAGCAGTTTTTAAATACTCAATATATCTTCAAATGCCAACAGACAACAAGTATAGCAGGTGTTTAATTGTGGTTTAAAGATCCACATTGTTCACATTTTACAATCACAATTAAAATTAAGCAATAACACCAAAGGAGTTCCGGTACACAGCAATAATACTTACCCGTATAGTGAAATTGATAAGGATCCAGATATAATGATGCTCATTGTAGTAACCCTGTGGTGACTGATTGCTATTCTGCTGTTAGCAAACAACCAAGAAATACTTTATTTTTTCAGAATTATCAATTTGTTTCTAGGGTATGTGAACAATGGAAACCTTAAGGGAGAATGCAATAGTTAGTGAGGTATTAAAACAGTTATATAACTAATAAAAACACTAAATCAACTTAGATATGCAGTAGTGTGTCATTTCCATTTTAATAAAAAAGTACATTATTCTCTTCCCGAAATTACAAAATTTTATTTTTTTTTTTTACTCCGTGCCAACATATTTAGAAAGTAAAAAAGTCATAAATCTATGGTCTCTGGAATTGTCATTTATGTGATTCTCTAGTCCTTAAAAAAGATAGAATAAAAACAGGCATTTTCATAAAACGATCGATTTGAAAAATTATTTGCATTCGCTGCTTGCAATTTTTTTTCTTTGGGAGATTGGGAGGGGGAGCGCAGGGACTTATAAATAAAACACATTTGATTTTCAAAGCATCCCTGTATGCTGAGCGTTAAGATCCCTGGAAGCGCCTGCTCAGAAAGGCGGTGTGTGGAGATGCATTATTGAGAGCAGCTTTCACACCCTTTGCTGTGCAACCTGCGTGGTAACAAAGACCCAGGCAGAGGGTCAGACTCCTGCTCAATTAAATCCCGGCAGTGGCCACACGGGAGACAGTAGGGGAACGGAGCCAGAAGGCTGCAGCAGGCTCTTTTATGTGTGTAGGCCTGAGGTGCCTTGGAATTCATGGTTCTAAATCTGAGCAGAGCTGGCCAGACCTTACATCAGGAAATTTAGATGCATGTATTTTTCTCTGAAAACACAGGGACAGGCTTATCAACAGGGGCCACAGATGGTTTCCAAGCACCCTGAACATTCTCATGAGCTTATTGCCTGGGTTGCTAGTGAACATTCTCGCAAGGGGAAGACCCAAAAGTATCTCTTGAAAGACCTAGAAGTCGTATTTTAGAATTGCAAGATCATTTGACAACAGCTGCGGAGGGAAAAAGAGGTCCCAACTAGAAAGGACCTTTGAACTCATCCAGGGCACAGAGTTGCATTTTTCCACCAAAGTGCCAGGCTCAGTGGTCTCTGCGCTGCCTGCACAATAGTATCCTCTGGGGAGCTTTTAAATATGCACATATATTGATGCTCCTTTCCAGACCAGTTGAAACCAAATCCCAGAGACAGGGCCTGGGGGATTCGGACGCACGAATGTGCAGAACCAAAGAACGTGAGGGTAGATCCCTTTATCTTGTAATTTGATTTAAGAAAGCATGTTGGGCCGAAAACGGTTTGGCTCAATGGATAGAGCGTCAGCCTGCGGACTGAAAGGTCCCAGGTTTGATTCCGGTCAAGGGCATGTACCTTGGTTGCGGGCACATCCCCAGTAGGGGGTGTGTAGGAGGCAGCTGATCGATGTTTCTCCCTCATCGATGTTTCTAACTCTCTATCCCTCTCCCTTCCTCTCTGTAAAAAATCAATAAAATATATTTTTAAAAAAAAGAAAGCATGTTGGTTTAATTCATCATATAGGTTTCTGTTTCCCCAAATATTCAAGTAAAGTCACCGAACCAGGAAGATGTGCTATATTCCCCCTGTGACCTGCCCCTACACCTGGGAGTGTTATGAATTCCAGAAAAGTAAGGATCTAACTTATTGGGTAAATGAAGAAACTGAGGATCGGAGAGGCAAAGTCCTCTGGGATTTCTGATGATAATCTACCATCTGCTCCTTTGTACCATAGGTAAAGGACAACTTGGTGATGAAATACTCTCAATTCCATTCAAGAGAACATAAGGAAATATGAAATGGCTGGAAAGTCTGATAAGAGGACACCACAACAATGGCAGTTACAACTTACTGAGCCCCTGCTCAATATCAGAAAGTTGCAGATTCATGCATCCATGCAACAAATTTTACTGAATTTTGTATAGGACAGCAGTCGGCAAACTGCGGCTCATGAGCCGCAGTTTGCCGCTCTGTTGATTAATGAGTTTGCCGACCACTGGCATAGGAAAAGCACTGATCTAGCCATCTGGGGATACAACAGATATTAACATGAGACATGATCCCTCATTTCTTGGAACTTCAGGCTACTGGGGGAGACCAACATTAACCAAAAGCACAGTAATGAAAAAATAACTAGGCCTGTGACAAATGCTCTGAAGGGAATATGGTTCCATGAAAACAGCAAAGAAAGATGATCTCAATAAGAGATTCAGGAGAGGAAGGGATGCTTGAACTGACAGCAGGAAGGATGAGTAGGAATTCACCAAATGGTGGAGGGTGATAGAGTGAGGACAGAACATCCCTCACAGAGAGAACAGCATGCACAAAAGTCCTGTGGTGAGAGAAGGAAAAGCATTCTGGGAGACCTGAGAAGGTTAGAGTGGCTGAAATAGAAAGAGCATGTGAACAGAAGCAGAAGCAAACTAGAGACCAGGCAAAGACCAGGCATTTACTAGATCTAATCTTTATAACCATCTTACACAGAGGATGTTTTGGTTCCCATTTTACCGATGAGAAAGCCAAGGCCCAAAGTCTAAATAATATAATCCAAGGTCACATCACTAGTAAGTGGCTGAGTGGAAATCAAGCAAATTTGCTTCCCGGGATTATCCCTTCTTATGCCCTGCCACTCCCATGCTCAGAGTGGACAAAGGGTCTTTAGAAGTTGTCTATCGCACCTCCCTGGGGTGTCCCCACTGCATCGCATGGCCGGTAAGCACCACGCTCAGGGCTTACACTGCAGAGTCTACTAGTGCTGACCAGAGTGCAAGGCAAGCTCCTTCATACAAGACCCGAATTGGCCCCTGCATGGCCCAGAGTCAAAGTGCAGTGGAACAAGGAGAGGGGAGCTATAGAACAGCTAAGGCAGCACTGCAAACCCTAAAGTCCACACGGAGTTTTCATATTCATACCAACAACTTTTCCAATCATTATGGTGCTTTTAGCTGCATGTAACAAAAAAAGTCAACTTTAAATGGTTTAAGCAATGAGGATATTTCATTATTCCACAAAACACAAGTTCTAAAGGAGCCTGGCTCCAGGGTTGATTCATTATGAGGCTCCATCGAGGCCCAGTTTTTTTCTGTTCTCCATCTTTAGCTTGTTTGCGTTATCCTCGATGAGCTTCCATCTCAGTCACAAGAAGGCGGCCATAATTTAGGTTTCACTTATAGATAGGACAACTAGCCAGAGGAAAAGGGGCCATTTCCGACTTATGACTTCTTTTTCAGAGCAAGAAAACATTTTCCCAGATGTCTCTGCACCAGCCGATTTCTCAGATCCCAGAAGCCAGAACTGGGTCATATGCCCAACCCACTCCATTAACTGTCTCGGGTGATGAGAAGACCGCATGTGGCTTAGAGACTAATCGGAATAATTAGTCCTAGAACAATTTACCCTCTAGCTGGGGATAGGGTCACTTGAAAGACAATTAGATGGAAAAAAATTAGAGTTCTGTTAGCAAAGAGGTGGGGGAACTTATCTGAGATAAGTAACCAATAGTCTTGTCTCTACTCTGCTTGGCTTGCTCAGAAAACAGTCCCACTTTCTAAGCAGCAGGAATTGAGTGATATCAGGTTCATTGATGGTGTTGCTGATCAATCCATGTGGCATAAATAAAGCAATAAACAATGGATAGGAAGAAGGCAGTCTAACTTTGCATCTTGATCTCTTCATGCTGAGAGGAAGAGAGCAAGACCAAATCCCAGGCACACCCCAACTGTGGCAACAGTGAAGA
The DNA here is from genome assembly GCF_963455305.1 of Plecotus auritus. NCBI lineage: Eukaryota > Metazoa > Chordata > Mammalia > Chiroptera > Vespertilionidae > Plecotus > Plecotus auritus. The sequence continues at coordinate 155,192,725 of NC_137773.1, read as the reverse complement.
TATTATCAAGCCTGCATTGTACCCCATGCGTTCCAGTGTCCAAGTTAACTGCCCACACATGAGGGTCAGTGACACATGCAGGCCAGTCAGCCCTAAACTCAAGGACGACGTTTAGATTATCCTGAGAGACCATTATCAATCAGTGGGATGAAAAATCACAGAGCAATCATTTGGCACATCACTCCCTCTGTTTCCATCTCAAGAGACCAGGGTGAGCTATAAACCTTAATTGGGAAAGACCCACAACCCTCCTGAGATGATAGCAGAGTTAGAATCGCATCTGTCCATCACAGTTACCTCAGAGGACAAACAGGCAGCCACCTAGCACCTTTCCTGGGGCTCATGACAAATGACATTGAGACTCAACAACTAGTGGGTGACTCTGAAATCTCGTTCAGACATAAAAAGAAAGTCGCATGCATCTGAGTTGCAAACAAGACCACCAATGAACTTGTAGTGGGGGGTTTTTGGTAATATTGTCACCTCTGTCCTCTGCAGACAATAAGTCCCTGTTCAAACTCCCTGGATAATTCTGATAGGGTCACTTGAGAGTTTCCGACAAACATATACAAACATCTATAATATAGTATGAAGTAGAAGTGAAAGGAAGGGTTTAGGAGTTAGATGTCGGGTAGAATACCAGCTCTACTATTTACTAGCTGTGGGGCCTACTTTGCCTCTCCACACCTCAATTTCCTCATTGGTTATATGGAAATTCTTTTGGTGGGGTTGTGAGAATTGAATGGAAGAATAACAATACAGTGTTACAGAGAGTGCATGACACATAATAGGTACTCAGTAACCACAGGCTTTGTGATGAGGAGGTGTCATGCCTTAGATAACACACCAAGGAGCAAATCAGACAGCCACAGGGCATGGGGGAAGAAACGAACTCTCAGAGAACAAGAATCCCAGGATCAGCAGATCATGAGGTGAAAGAGGCCCCAGAGACAATACAGAACTACTTCTTCAAACCACACTCTAGGACTAGTGAAATATTCTAGTTCTCCAGAAATTTAGAGAGATTAATGTCCCTAGAAAAGTAGAGACCCATTCCACAGTCACGACACTGTAAACAAGCCCTTGAATCGCAGATGTGAAGTTTCTCACTGCTGTCACTCTTTAAAGATTCAATCATGCACTCAGCACACATTTCCTAGGTACCTACCATGGAGCAGGTGACTTTAAGGCCCATGCTCAACATACATAATTTCTTGTCCTGACACTGACCCTAAAGACTAGCTACTACTGACCCCATTTTAAAAGGTTGGGTATATCTCAAAATCATAGCTGGTGAGTTTCAGGGATCAGATTTGAACTCTATCTATGTATTGCCACCGAAAAATGCTGCTCCCCAAACTATCCCTAATATCAGTAAATTAAACCTACATTCACTTATTCTTAGTGAGGGTCATTGGATCTAGGCTGGGCTAGATTCGGGGTAACTCTGCTTCCAACTGCCTCTCATCTTTCTGAGAACATCAGGCATCTCCAGCATGTTGTTCTCATGACCACGGCAAGCACCTTTCAAACATAGTTACATCATCCATGCTAACATTCCATTAGCCAAAGAAAGCTTCATGGAAAAACCCAGGTAAGGGCAGAGGAATATACTCTACCTTCTAGTGAGAGGAACTTCCAAGTCATATAGCAAAGGGGTGAAGAATTGAGGCCATTTATGTAATACACCAGAGTCTGACTTCAAAACCTGCACATGTGCCCTGGCCAGTATTGCTCAGTGGTGAGAATGTTGGCCTGCACACGGAAGAGACACGGATTTTATTCCTGGTCAAGGGCATATATCTGTATTGCAGGTTCAATACCCGGCCCCAGTCAGGGCACATTCAGGAGGCAACCAATTGATGTCTCTCTCTCACATTGATGTTTCTCTCTCTCTCTTCCCCCTTCCTCCCTCCCTTCCACTCTCTCTAAAAAAAAAAAAAAAAAAAAAAAAAAAAAAATCAATGGAAAAAAATATCCTCAGGTGAGGATTAACAACAACAAAAAAGCCTGCACATGTTCCTCCATGCCACCAGACTCCCAAGATAAACAAATAAATAGAATGTCTGTAAAGGGTTAATAGAAATACATCTAAGATGCTGGGAAAGTTTGGTGGAAAGGGCACCTCACTCAGCCCAAGAGAGTCAGGGAAGAGGTGTAGTGAGAAATGAGACTGTTGAAAAAAATGTAAATATGCTCATATGTCTCCTGATTAAAGACAAGGAGAGGGACAGGCATGACAATGCCAAGCTCTGGCCTCAGCAAGATCATCACAACGGGAGAAAGCTTGGGAGTGGAAAAGGCTTTTGATGACTCAGATTAAACCTGGAGACAAGCAAACTGGAACTGAAACTTTTGTGGTTAGCCTAACCCGGGGATCAGCTCGCTGGAGAGATGGACGTTATGATCAGTTAAACAATTTCATCAAACTTCATGTTGTAACTCTTGGGCAGAACCAGAAATAGACATTCCATGGGAGAAGTTTAACAGAGAGGGGTAGACAAACCAAAACTCTGACAGAAGAGTGGCATCCAGTGGCCAGCGGTTAATTTGCATTGAGCCACAGATGCAGGCGTGCAGATATGGCAGTTGCTGGCTAACCACATCCAAGCGATGTTCAGCAGACCACAAGTGGCAGGCACCAGCCTGGGGTCTGCAAAGGAGAGAACTCAACCAATGACAAAGACAGATACCGTCACCCTCCTCCTGGAAGAACACCAGAATCTGTGATGTCCTTCTCTCCTGGTGTTCCCATCCAATCAGTTCTATAAGCAAACTGTATCTTATGTACTAAAATGTAGATTTAATTACCTCACAATTTGCACCTCTACTCCTGGGCCCATTAAATTTCTTAGGTTGCTAATGTAAATTTTATCTTTAGTTTCTCAGAATAGTTCTGTCTGGTTTTCCTTTCATTGCTGGAAAGAAAACATACCACACATCCATCAAACCCATAAAAAAAGGACCGTTATGCACATGACGCACCCTCTCACTCTCTACCATCAGATTTGACTCTGGCAGGGGACATGGCTATTAAAGGCTGACTTTCCTTCGTAGCTGGAGACCATATCCTGGGTCACAAATAAAATTTTCATTTAAAAGAATTTAAAACATACAAACTATATTCTCTGACCATAACAGAAATAAACTATAAGTCGATAACAGAAAAATAACAGGAAGATTTCCATATACTTGGAAATTAAACAACACATTTCTAATCCATGGGTAAAAGAAAAGTAAAATCCCCAAGGGAAATTAGAAAATAATTGAACTAAACAAAATTCTTAGAGAGAAATTCATAGCATTAAATGTTTATGTTTTAAAACATTCTAGTTTCTTGAGGTGGAAGCTTAGAGAAGTACACAATAAGCCCCATTTGGCAGAAAAAAGAATAAAAAGAAATCAACAAAGTTGAAAACAGAAAGACAATAGAGAAAATATATAAAACAAAGAGATTTTTTAAAAGATTAATGAATTAATAAATGTTTAACAATCTTAAGAAGGAAAAAAAGAGAGATGAGACAAATTATCAGTACCAAAAATAAAATAGAGGATTTCATTATAGACCTCAAAAATATTAAGAGGATCAGAAGGTACTACTATAAATATAAATGCAAAAACTTGGGTGAAATGAACCTATTCCTTGTAAACCACCAACTATAAAAACTCACCCAAAATAAAATAGATAACCTGAAGAAGCCTAAAAATATTAAAGAAATTGAATTTGGCCCTAGCTGGTTTGGCTCAGTGGATAGTGTTGGCCTGCAGACTGACGGGTCCTGGGTTCAATTCCGGTCAAGGGCGCATGCCTGGGTTGTGGGCTCCATCCCCAGTAGGGGGTACATAGGAGGCAGCCAATCAAATGATTCTCATCATTGATGTTTCTATCTCTCTCTCCCTCTCCTTTCCTCTCTGAAATCCATAAAAATATATTTTTTTTTTTAAAAAAGGAATAAGAAATTGAATTTGTAGTTTAAAACTTTCTGGAAAAGAAATCCCCGGTCCCAGATGGTTTAACTGGCATATTCTAGCAAACATTTAAAGATGACATGACACCAATTCTACACATTCTCTTCCAAAAAAACAGAAATAGAGGGAGCATGTCCCAACTAATTTTACAAGCATTACCCTTATACCAAAACCAAACAAAGACATTACAAGAAAATGAAACTACAGACCAGTATTCTTTAAATACACATAAAAATCCTCAACAAAACATTAACAAATCATATCCAGCGATATACCGAATGAATAATACAATACAACCAAGAGGATTTATCCTAGGAAAGCTAGACTAGTTTAATATTTAAAAATTATAACTCACTATATTAGCCTAAAAAACAAAAACCATGTAGTCCTATCAATAGATGCAGAAAAATACTTGGCAAAATATAACACCCATTTATGATTTATTAAAATCTCTCAGCCAACCGGGATGGAAGGGACATTTCTAAAAATTATAAAGGATATATACAAAAAATCTGTAGTTAATATCATACTTGATAATGAAAGACTGAATGTTTCCTCCCCGCCCCCCCCCACACACACACACAACCAGAAACAAAACAAAGATGTTTAATTCTTACCACTTCTATGTGATATTGTCCTGAAGTCCTAACCAGTGTAATATGGCAAGAAAGAGAAAGAAAAGACATACAGATTGGAAAAGGAAAGATAAACTGTCCCATTTACTGACAACGTGATTGTCTCTGTGGAAAATTCCATTCTGAGCTCTGCAGAATAAGGATATATTTAGTCTATATCAGACTCCCAACTGGAGTTCTGTGTTTAGTTTTGAGCACCATATCTTAACAGGTACATGGAGAAAAATCAGTGGCCTCCTAAAGGAATCTGACCAAAAGGATAAAGGTTTGAAAAACTATGCCATTATCACAGCAAGGAGAGGTGCTTACATGGAAACACATTGGCCTTAACAGTTGCAAGACAGCCATCCACAAATACCTTTCATGGGTGTGTGGATAAACATTCTCCAGATAAACCAATGACCAGAAAGTAGACAGTATACACTTGTTTAAATGTAATGTTAGAAATAACATCTAAAGCTTCTCTCAACTGGAACGAGCTTTCTTGTGGGGTAAACAGAGAGAGGCTAGGACTGGAGTCCACAGTCTTTGGCTCTGCTACTTGGTCAAGTGGCCCAGGCCTCTTGAGTGAAGCTGAAGCCAAAATGCAACTGTTTTGAAGCAACTTTCTAACTATGCTTGAGTTAGTCCACAATGCTGAGGTTAAATAGAGAGAGGTGCAAAATCTAACCATCCAACCAGTGAGAGCTATCCACCAAATATATGTGGGGTAGGGTGAGAGGGTGTGAGCAGATGCTATTGATGTTTTTTGCCGAGTGTTTGAAAACCCACTGTGAATATTGATTCCAAGAGCTTGCTGCTGGCTCTCGGAAACAAACAGAAGATGAAACAACCATTTCTCCCCCTCAGTACAGGATCCTGTTAGCCAAATGCAGAATTTCAATTTGATTAAGAAACACAAGTCCATCATACATTTGCCCCTGTTGTTAAAATGTGGTTGTTGATGCTTTGTGGAGTGGACTCTCCTGAAAGGGTTACACAAACCACTGAGCACAGAGGCCCAGGTGGCCAGCCCATATGTGTAACAATGCCCTGTCCTGAAAGCCGGATCAGCCAATGGATGGATTATTAAGTGATTATTCAATCCCTTCCAACAGAACCTCATTAGCTGCTACCATTGTCACCCTCTATCCTGCCAGTGAGTTGGATTTTCAGTTCAGTGGAAGCTTAGAATTTTCCTACTCATGCGGGCAGATTAAAGCTCTCAACTAACTCAGGTGTAACTTATTTAATTCACCACCCAACTAATTACTGCAGATGCAGATAAACCAGGCTAAGGGGAAAGAATCCATCTTCTAACACAAAACAAAGAGCAAAGCCTATTCCGAACACTCAGCAAAGGATATGTCAGATGGCAGACATCTTAAAAAAAAGCAAACAAGTGTTCCAATAACTTCAAAAATCAATGAATTCTAAGAGGAAACACATTCTAGCATGGCTTTTGTTCATTTGGGGTCTACTTGGTTCAACCTTGAATGCCACTTAACATCAGAAATAGAATCAACTATTGCAATCAAGTAAAACTTGAATTCAGCAGGTTCATACACAGTTCCATTTTAAGCCAGGTATCCCACCCTACCTCACCCCCACCAAATTGGGCTTGATTCACTATGAATATAGGACTAGAATATAGGACATTTTTTAAAATGTGAACTCTCTTTCCTACAGAGAGGTTAACTTTGAAATATGAACTTAATTGAATGTCTTTTGCTCTAAAGAACATTAATTGAATGTAGTTTATTGTGATTAAAAAATATGTTTCAAGGAAGATAATTCTGAAAATCTGATTTTTGTTTTGACGAGTCATTTTCTCAAAAGACATATTTAGGAAATAAGTGATTTGAGCATATACTTTGAAAACAATATAGAATCAATCTAAAACATCCTGTAAAAATAATTTTTTCATTTACAAAGATTATAGACTGGATAAAAGTTTCAATCTTGGCCGAGAATGGTATTCTTACTATGGAAAGAAATCTCCAGGAGAGGATCCAAGATGGCGGCATAGGTAAACACCTAAACTGCTGCCTCGCACAATTTCAAAACTACAACTAAAAGACAGAACGTCTATCACCCAGAACCACAGGAAAGCTGGCTGAGTGGAAGTTCTACAACTAGAAGGAAAGAAAAACAGCATTGAGGGGTGCACAAGTGCTGAAAAGCTGAGGTACGGAGACGCCAAACGGGCTGGCGACGGGTGACTGGGAGCGCTGCTATTTTCAACCTGAAGGGAGATAAGCTCCCTATTACTCTGAACTCGTTTCTGGGGAGACGTGGGGGACCCAAACTCCTATGGGGAGAAGCTGGACTGTCTGCCGTGGGGTCGGAAAGTGAGAGAGGCTTGCTTGCAGGGCTGAGGGCAGGAATAATTGTTTTCTGTGCTGGGGCGCAGGACACGGGACACGGTAGGAGACGCAGAGCCGGCTTACTGGCAGCCATCGCTGTTTGCCACGCCCTAGCCTAGTCACGCCCTGAGACCCCGCCCTGCACAATCTACAAACCCACCCAAGCTCCAAGCAGCGGCTTTAGCATATGAATGACCTGCCCTATCGCAGCTTAACCTAGCAAACTTGCAGCCCAGGTCAAACAGCTCCAAAACCTCCAAACCCCAAGCAAAGAGGAGAAAACTGTAGTTCTTGCTGTAGCGCCTGTTGGGTGGCCTCAGACAGTAGCTGACCTGCACCCCATTGGAGATCCAGAAGTCAGTGTACCTAGTGGTCAGTGTGAGAACCTGATTTCAACTCCTCACATCCATAAGTGACACATTCAAGAGGCAGACTCAGTGAGCACCAAAGCCCCACTGAAACAAGTCCTGCACCATAAGTGTGTCTCCAGCGCAGCAGTTCTTCCATTATAGACACAGCGGGTCCTCACAGCCAATTGGCCTGGAGGTCAATTCCTCCCAGTGTACCAACAGCAATCAAGGCTTAACTACACCAAGACTTTGCACTCAGCCCACAAAGGGATGTACCAAAGGTGTCCACCTCAGGTGATTGGAGAAGCTGAGCTACTGGCCCCTATAGGTCACCTACCACACAAATCCACTCCATCAACACAAGGAAGCAACAAAATGCGGAGACAAAGAAACATGTCACGAATGAGAGAAATGGAGGAAAGCAAACTACTGGACGACATAGAGTTCAGAACCACATTTATAAGGTTACTCAAGAATCTTCTAAAAAACGCTGAGGAACTTAGTGAGACCTTTAAGGATCTTAATGAGAATGCCAAAAAAATGGAAAAGGACCAGTCAGAAATTAAGCATACACTGTCTGAAATAAAGAATATACAGAAACTCAACTGTAGATCAACGTACCCCAAGAATCAAGCCAAAGATCTGAAATATGAGGAAACAAAAAACACCCAACCAGAAAAACAAAAAGAAACAAGAATCCAAAAATATGAAGATAGTGTAAGGAGCCTCTGGGACAACTTTAAGCATACCAACATCCGAATTTTTGGGGTGCCAGAAGAAAAGAGAGAGCAAAATATTGAAAACCTATTAGAAGAAATAATGACAGAAAACTTTCCCTACCTGATGAAAGAAATAGACTTACAAGTTCAGGAAGCACACAGAACCCCATACAAGAGGAATCCAAAGAGGACCACACCAAGACACATCATAATTAAAATGCCAAGGGCAAAAGACAAAGAGAGAATCTTGAAAGCAGCAAGAGAAAAACGGTTAGTTACCTACAAGGGAGCACCCATACGACTGTCAGCTGATTTCTCGGCAGAAACTATGCAGGCCAGAAGGGAGTGGCAAGAAATATTCAAAGTGATGAACAGCAAGAACCTACAACCAAGATTACTCTACCCAGCAAAGCTATCATTCAGAATTGAAGGTCAGATAAAGAGCTTCACAGACAAGAAAAAGCTAAAGGAGTTCATCACCACCAAACCAGGATTACATGAAATGCTGAAAGGTGTTCTTTAAGAAGAGGAAGAAGAAGAAAAAGGTAAAGATAAAAATTATGAACAACAAAATGACATCAAATACATACCTACCAACAAGTGAATCTAAAAATCAAGTGAATAAAAAATAGAAGAACAGAATGGACTGGTGAATATAATAGAATCAGGGACATAGAAAGGGAGTGGACTGACAGTTCTCAGGGGGAAGGGGGTGTGAGGGGTGCGGGAAGAGATTGGACAAAAAGCTTACACCTATGGATGAAGACAGTGGTGGGGGGTAAGGGCATGGGGTTGGGTGGGGAATCAGGTGGAGGGAGCTATGGGGGAAAAAAAGAGGAACACCTGTAATAATCTAACAATAAAGATTTATTTAAAAAAAAAAAAAAAAAGAAATCTCCAGCCTGGCTGGCGTGGCTCAGCAGTTGAGCATCGACCTATGAACCAGGAGATCACGGTTCGATTCCGGAATATGCCCAGGTTGCGGGTTCAATCCCCAGTGTGGGGTGTGCAGGAGGCAGCCAAATAGATGATTCTCCCTCTTCATTGATGTTTCTATCTCCCTCTCCCTTCCTCTCTGAAGGATCAATAAGAATATATTAAAAGAAGAAGAAGAAGAAGAAGAAATCTCCATATAATTCTTTTTCTGTTTTGTAAGTGACTACTGGTAACATTTTACTCATCATATTCCTACTGATCCATCACTCTGATATTTTGGGGTAAATATTTAATGGCTCCCTTGTGTAAGAACCATAACCCATTCCAAAGAGTATGGCACCAAGGAAGACAAGCTTGGGCACTAGGAAAAGTTCAAGTACTAGCTCCATCATTCCCTCTGTGTGTCCTTAAGTCTCTGGGCCTTCGTTTCCACATCTGTAGAGTATCAGTCCTTAAAGAAACATATAGCACAACTGAACAGAAATAAACCTTTAAGCCAAAATTCCATTAAAATGGCCAGGTTGTTGGAGGACTTATTACCAGAATTTTGACTCATAATCAGACTGTAGAAATCCATTCAGTCTGGGTTTCTAGGTACTACATGAAAAAAAAACAAAAAAAACAAAAAAAAAAACACAGCATATGCACTGAACACATACAATGAACCAGACACCTGCTTCTATTCATTCTCGTTTTCTCTTCTTTCTTTCTCCTTTCTTTCTTCTCTCTCCTGTTCTCCCTCTCCCTCCCTTCCTCTCTCCCTCTCCCTCCCTTCCTCTCTCCTCCCTCCCTTCCTCTCTCCCTCTCCCTCTTCTCCCTCTGTATCCCTCTGTGTCCCTCTCCCTCCCTCCTTCTCTAAGTGTTTTTGTAACTCTATTTTCTTGGGTAGGTAAAATTAGCAGGCTCACCAGCCATGGGGACAGTGAGAAAGACATTCTTAAAATCTCTTTGGTATAAATTTACTTACAGCTGGGAGAAAGAAACCATCAACAACCCATTGCTCTGAAACTTGAGGGCCATGACCTTTCTGGAGAACATCCTTAAAATTTTCCTCAGCAACCATAATTTAGTTCCCAGTATTTATTCTTCAGAATCAAATCTCAAATGGTTCATTGAGAAGAAAACAGGTCGGAGGCTCAATGACCAAATGTTTGGGAAACGTTACATACTGGACTCCCCTCTTAGAAATTCTTCATTCCTCTTAGTTTAAATGAACTAATATTTGCAGGAAATAAATCTGCTTAACTTTGTTTTACCTGGTATGTCCCAAACATATTTGACTTTGTCCTCTTGGTAGCTATTTAGAAATCCACTTTAGTACTCTGCATTTAGGAAATTCTGATTCAATCCCATGGCGCCCGGTTTCATGTGGACAGCTTTCTGAGGAAAACTTCTTGTTAAAGGCGACAGGAAAAATCTCAAAAAACTAGAATTTAAACAACACACTTCTAAATAATACCTGGGCCAAAGAGGAAATTTTTTTCTTCATCCTTGAACTTTAGAAAATTCACCAGACTTGTTTATCAATAATTGCTATTTCCATAATTCCCAGTTCAGGAATTTTGCCTGAATCATGGCAAACTCTTCCAATCCACTGACCCTGAGTTATTTTGTTTTCATTTTTGTTTTTTTTTTTAATGCGAGTTTTCTTCTTACATTGTTCCTTGTTACTTTAATTATTACTCATCTGCTTTCTTTCCTCCAACTCTTCTCCTCTAGCCATTTTATTATATTTTTCCTCTGCATTCCTAGAGAATACTGCATGTTTGTCCTCTAAATCATTAATTCTCAGTAGGGGAGGGAAGTTTGCCTCCAGTGAAAATTTATATTTCTATCTGCATCTTAGCCAGTTCCCTTTTTATCCCACCTTGCATCTTCTTGGTGTGCAGTTAGGACTACGTGGATAATGCAGATACTGTTCCTAGCATGGCATCTAGGACACAGCAAACATGCAATACACAGCAACTATTGTTGTAGCTATTATTCCATTGTACACAAATAGTTGAGTATCCACACACACAAAAAAAACTAAATTATTTGTGCAGTAAAAAAAAAAAAAAAAAGTAAACAGCCCTAGCCGGGTTGCTCAGTTGGCTGGAGCATCCTCATCCTGTACACCAAAAGGTTGCAGGTTCAATTCCCCGGTCAGGAGGCAACAGATTAATGTTTCTCTCTTCTCTCTCTCAATCAATAAATATATCCTTGGGTGAGGATTTAAAAAATGAGTATACAAAACTATATATATCATCAATGAATTTTCTCAGTAGACAAAAAAAAAAATGATAGCCATTATGTTTCTTTACATTACTGAAAACATTATGCAGAAAAATAATATGAGGCAGGAGCAAGAGTCATCACCCACCCATCAATATTTCTGGAATGTCCACTGTTTGTACAGCCCTCTAACTCTACTCAGCCTCACCACTCTGTTCCCCTGTGATTTCTGGATAGTAAATAGCAAATTATTTTGGCTCCAGTCTGCTGTTCATAACAGGAGTAAATAATCAGATAAGGCAAGCTTTAAAAAATACAGTTACAAGAAAGAGAGCAAGAGAGAGAGAAATGAGACCATAAGAAAACTGCTTTTCACGGGCGCATAACCCCAGCAATAGAACGGTAATGGCTGTTAAATACAACCCTATTCCTACAAGTGAACAGATTATTGAAAATTTCAAAGTGGCAGCTTTGATTTGAAGATTCACCTCATTGACTATCTAATTCATTCCTAATGACATAATCATTGGTGAACAGTAAACGCAATTCAGAGGGTCAGAACTCTCCTATTAGTCATTAGCTTTTATATCTGGAGTGCTGTTTTACTGCTGAGCCCTGTATTTTACTATTTAAAAGAAGAAGGAAGCATCCCTATTTCCAAGGTGATGATTACCAAAGTGCTGCCACAAACTGCACATGATTATAGCACAAGCGGAGAGCTGTTTGAGACACACAAAATGCATTTAAATCTACTGCACCAAAAAACCAAATTTTTCACAAATAAAACTCAGCTAGGGATAAATTACCTTATTATGTTCCACAAGGAAAACAAGTGTTAGATACCCTGGTGCATTGTTTGTGGTAAACAATCAATATTTTACTGTCTAACCATATTTAACTTTATGTGTATATCTAAATCCCTTTCTACTAGGAATTCTAATACAATACTCTAAGCATAAGTCATGGCCATATTCAGGTAAATTGAAGATTCCCTGAAATATGCCACATGAAGGAAGTCATATTCCATTCATCTGCATCTGTTTCTCTTACTCATTACCTAATCCTTCAACCCCTAATTCTCTTCCTAGTTCTTTATTAATTTAAACAAAATATGTTCACTTGGACTTTTCTTGGTAAGGTATAAATCTGTACACTTGCCCTGTCACAGACTATTAACAAAGAACAAAAATTTTTATATAGAAACTTACAACAACTAAGTTTCTAAAATGTTATGTGATTAATCAGAAAACTGTACTTGCTTGTATTAAGCTCCTTTAAAAGGTTTGCTTATAGATTCAACTGCCTGTAGCTCAAATATTGATGTTTCCTGGATTTTGAAGATGGGTAGGATGGGACTATAATGTTTGGGTTTTGTAATAGTTAACCTGGAAGCCTTTCATAGGTGTCCAAGAAATTGTTCAGTGGTAAATATCAAGAGCTCTTTAACCGTGGAAAATGTTTGCAGACCTACAGCTATGTGTGCGTTTTCTTATTATTTGAAATTTGTTACCAATGCCTCTATATTTCAAAATTTAAGAGAAGGGCTAATGCTTAAAAAGATAATGATGAAACAAAATATACATAATGATAACCTTGGTTTTATTTCTGTGTGTATATTGATGTGATGAATCTTAGGAGAGAAAGCTTGTCTTGTGTAACCATTTGAAGTTACTGGACTTAATTTATTTTACTTTACAGTTTATAAGATTAAAAACTAATGTGCATTTGACTTTACACCTAATGTTTAATTTTATATAATAAAATTATAATAAAATTTTCATCCTCATGCCCATATGCTGCTACTTCCCTTTCTCAAAACTTCAAAGTTGAGTATTCTCTTAGAGCATATTTCTCAATAAACTCTAAACTCTATACAAAAATTGGATATTTCCAAAGGTTGCCAGCAAAGTCTCAGAGGAATTGAATAGACCAATAGCCTTTACATAATCCATCCATCCCAACTGTGCACAGAACCCTGCCCTGCTTCATCTGGAAAGACACCAAAGAGCAAAAGGCAGGGACTCTATCTAATAGACTTGATTGGAATTAGTACCCCAATCTGAATACATTCATTGATCCAGTCATTAATCCAAAAAACAAACAAGTTATTTTATAGGTGAATCATATAACTCTGAGCCAGGCCATCATATAATACTACTGATAACATTTTGTAACCCTGAGAGTCAAAGACTGGCCCATTTATCAGTGGAAAGCCCTTTTTCAGATTTTTTTTTCCCAAGAGCATTAAATTCTCAGTCTAGTGCTTCCCTCTCCCCCTCACCAAAAAAAAGATATCTTTACTAAAAGGGTTAGGGTAAAATGTGGAAGTTTTGCCAGGGCTGGAAGTTACTGCTTCTCCTTTCCCATGCCTAAACTAACAATGTATAATATTATGCCAAAAAGCCTTCAGGGATAATTCAACCTCAGTTATTACAACCTGGGCAGCACTCACCAACATCAGACTTTATAATGTAAAAATAACTAACATATTACATGAAACTGAAGTCTTCTGAAATCTCAACTATCTCAAGTTCTTAGGAGGGAAGTGATTCATCAGCACGGTTATCTCATGGCATTAGAAATGATTTCTCGGTCTCTTATCCTTTATTTACGGTAAGTACTTATTTGTTCACGATCACTTCAGCAATGAAGATCATGGATAAAGGGGAATACATTAACCTGGAGCCTCTCATCCTTCTTTGCCAAAAAAACCTCTAGCAACTTGACTACATTCTATGAACTTCTCTAAAATCACACCTCCCACCATAACTTTCCTTCTCTCCATCAGACGCCCTTGTCTATATGCAATGGCAGCTCCTCATATTCCCTCACTTTGAATAAACCCAACTGACTTTGACTTTTGCTGTCCTGTCTTGTTTAATCCCATTTTGCCAGTAAGGGAGGCCCAGAGAATGCCTGAAAATTCATGATAGAGCTCAAGAAATTCCCAGATAGGATCTTAGCAAAATTAAAATGAGTTGCAACTCATTTAAATCATTTTCATAGGGCTCAATAAAAAAAATGTCACCCGATAGTCAAAATTGTATCAGTAAGGTGTAACTTCAGGGCTCCATTCACATTCCCTTTCCTTGGGTTGTGGAAAAGCTGCATTTGTAAACAACATTGGATTGTCATAAAAAGGAGCAATCAAAGATAAGAGATTTTGACAATTAAAAAAATATGACTATCATAACAAATTTGATAGAAAAGATGAAACAAAAAAAGTAGAGTAAGTTTCCCAAAACACTGAGGAGAATTACAAATAAATGGGAAATAAACAGGGAATCGATTGAGGGAGGAGATTTGCAAACAAAATACAAGAAGAAACTAAGAAAATGAAGGGGGGAAAAAAATTTGGAGACTTATTTCCTGAGCTGAGGAAAGACAGAAGCCATGAGATAAAGGGCAACCGAAAGAGTATTATGCTAAGCAAAATAAGCCAGTCAGAGAAAGACAAGTATCACATGATCTCACTCATAGGTGGAATCTAAAGAACAAAATAAACTGATGAATAAAATAGACCCAGAGACAGAAACATGGAACAAACTGATGAATCTCAGAGGGAAGGTGGGGGAGGGGGAGAAGAGATTAAACAAAGAACCTGTATGCATATATGCATAACCCATGGATACAGACAATAGTGTAGTGAAGGCCTGGGGAGGGAGGGGGCAGGCTAGAAGAGGTCAATGGGGAACTAAAGGGACATATGTAATACTTTCAACAATAAAATTTTTTTTAAAGTGCCTAAGAGGATGACCTAAAGACAACTCATCCTCTGATCATTTAATGAGATTTCAGATCCCTGGAGTAATATGACGATCCAAAAATAACCACCAAAAAAGGATAGGTTACCTACAAAGGAAGGAGAATCATAGAGGAACCAGATTTCTCACCAGTAACCTAGCTGCTAGAAGATGATCGAGTCATCCTGTAGAGTTTTAAGTAGAAGTTATTTTGACCCCAGCATTCTATTTCATGTCAAAACAATGCATTTTTAGACAAACAGTTGATCTCCACTAATCTTTTGTTAAAAAATAAGTTGAGGCTGTAAAAAGAAACATGAGAAAAAAGACATGGAATCTAAGAAAGATTATTTCTATAACAGGAGTTCAATGAAAATATATCCCAAGAGGGAGCTGGGCAACAGAACCAGAAAACAGTTGTTCCGTAATTGGGATGGGAGGTCAGGGGATCCAAGGAAAACATCTCTAAGAAGAAAGTATATTTCATTTCATTCTTTAAACAAAGAAGCAAGTTGAGCTTAGCAATTTGATTAAAACATATGTTTACTTTGTCATGGTGGGGAGGGGGAAAGAATGTCCATTAGAAACTCCAAGAAAAATTAGTTGCATAAGATAAAAAATAATTCAAATATGAAAGAAACTAAAAGGTGGCATGGTTTTGAGCAATTAAGTAGAGTTAAAAACATTAAAGTGGAAGGAAAATATGTGTAGTAGAAACTTTGGTATTCCTCAGAGATGACTCACCCATCCCCCAGCTGCTGACAATATCAGATGCTAACTGTTTACCTCTTCCTTCTTCACTCAGCCTTAGGAACTGTTTCACCCAAGGTTACTTTCCCTACAGGATTATCTGAGACTTCAGTTGCAACCACATTCCACATCAGCTTCTCCCTCTGCCCAATCCTGCCTTCCTCACCTCCTTAGACTCTCATTTTCATCAATTCCTTACACTCTTTCCTTCCTCCTTTCTTTGGGAGCATTCAGAAAATTGCACAGTTCTCTGGGAGTGGGGCATAGGATTCATGTGGAGAGATAGAGAGTAGGAGGAAAGAAAATTAATAGAGATATGTAGAGGCCACAGAGTATAGAGACCTGACTTTTGTAGAATCTGTGTGGAAGCCCTGAGCTGTTTGACCCTCATCACTTAACCTCTCAGAACCTCGATGTCTTCATTTGTAAAATGGATAAAAACCTCTAGGCTCTTGTGAGTAAAATGAGATACTATCTACAAAAAACACTTTGAGATGAGATTCAAATATATATTAACTAGTGGTCCAGTGCACAGATTCGTGCACATTGAAAGGAAATTAATTAGAAGAAATATTTTAATATCACTATTCACCCTTTCTCTATAATAGAAGTGTCAACCAAATTCATGACCAACAATGACAGATGGAACACATGTGTGCAATTGGCGCCAGTGAGAGCTTTACATATTTAGATAAATTTGCTTAATTAGACATGCTTTCTGATTTAGCTAAACTTTTTTCAGCTCAGTGAAGCACCCCAACTTCTCTTTCAGGTAATTGTCAGCAACACAGCAATAAATATCAACACGAAGCAGATTATTATTGTAGCTCACAAAGGGAGAATAAAGGGTAAAATATTTAACTGCAGCAGTGTTTGACTATATTCTGCACAGTGAGAAAACCTGAACTCATTTTCAAGGTCCACCATGTCTTACTTCTTTTCAGTTGAGTCAAGTTTCTAAGCTTTTTAAATCTCCATTTTCTGGCTAATGAAAAGAAAACAGAATTTCACCAAGTCTCCTATCTACCTACTCCAGGACTTCTGTGAGAATCAAATGAGATGAGGCACAGGAAAACGCTTCAAAGACATTGGTTAAAGTATAAAATGTTTTCACCTGGCTATAAAGCAAGTCATATTCCTAGGCTGAAAAAACAGCAAAGAGGCTAGTCTCTAGAGAGAGGAAGCCAGGTGTTGCTACGCGACGTCATTACCCAGACCCACACTTAGCATATTAGCCTTTTATATATGTAGATTGCCAGTATGCATCATATGTACCAGCTGGTCAGTCGGACAGTCGGATGAACGTACGGTAGGTCACTTAGCCTTAGATAGATAGATAGATAGATAGATAGATAGATAGATAGATAGATGATAGATGATAGATAGATGATAGATAGATGATAGATAGATGATAGATAGATGATAGATAGATGATAGGTAGATGATAGATAGATGATAGATAGATGATAGACGATAGATGATAGACGATAGATGATAGACGATAGATAGATGATAGATAGATGATAGATAGAGATAGATAGATAGATAGATAGATAGATAGATAGATAACAGACTTCAGCCTGTGATGTTTGAGCATGCCTTTGGGCCCCATAAAGTGGGCCAACTACAAGTCTATTTGCAACAAGAACTAAAAGAATTCTAGCCTATGGGAGAAGGGAATCAGATATATAAGCCAGTCTAATAAATAACAGTGATTATTAGAGGAAAGCATGATCCTAAGTTAAGACCTATTGCTTGGATTTGTCCATCCTACCCTCACTGACCTCCACCCCCAACCCCAGTGAACTTGGTTTAAGTTTGTGGTGATGGGCGTGGAGAGGAGGGGGACAGGAGAAGAATCAAGGAGGAAAAGCTAGGAATAAACACAGAAGCACTACCATAGTAGAGCTCTGTAAGACAGCACACATATCCCTGCATCATCATGTGTCTCAAAATTAGGCGAAAGATGTTTTATCCTCTTCTGCCAAGAATCTGATGTGGCTTTGGCATCCTGAAGACCCTGAAAGTGTGATGCACAGCTGCCACCTAAGGAATCCCACACATCAGCAGCAATGCTACTCAGCCAAAGAGGTGGAACCTATGGAGAGCAGCTCAGTCATGGGCCCCAGACGCAGTGCAAGGACTAGAGACCTAGGCAGAAGGAAGCCTGAGTAGCAGGGTGAAAACATGGACCACACGTGGTTTCATTTCCATCAGAAACCACGTGGGACTCTCAACCATAACTGCCGGAACCTTTTACAGAAGTAGAGGTCCTGCAGTTTTAGATGAGAGGAGAATCTGAGAAATATGTGTTGTTATTAATGTCATCCTATCTCAACCAGGACTTATGTATCTTGGGAAAGCATAATGATAATTACTATATTATTGCTTATCTGATAATAGCAATCTTTATAAGAAAAATATCTTTAAATTTCTTCTTTATCATTGCCTAGCTTAATCCCATACAAATAGGTGCTGAATGTTAACTCACTAAATGAATGAATAAATGCATGACTACTTCATTACATCAGGTTTCCCTGAAATTGGAATATAAAAGATATTATGACAAAATAAACAAAATTGAAACAGACCCATAGAAACAGAGGGAAGGGGTTTGGGGAGCTGAGTAAAAAAAGGTGAAGGGATTAAGAAGTACACATTGGTAATTACATATTGCAATTATATACATAGGGAATATAGTCAATAATATTATACATCATGGGAATCTAGTCAATAATACTATAATAACTGTGTATGGTGCCAGGTAGAAATATCAAGGGGAACACTTTGTAAAGTGTATGATTGTCTAACCACTATGCTGTACACCTGAAACTAATAAAAATAATATTGAATGTAAACTGAAATTGAAAAATAAAATTTTAAAAAAAGAGAAAATATATTATAAAAGCCTAGAGAATGGCAAATCAAGCTCATCATCAAAGGATGACTAGTGAATGACATCAAAGTCCAAAGGTTCTGGAACGTTCCAGTAGCACTCAAAACTTTCATGGGTGTATCATCTGTAAATATGTCTAAAAACTCCTCTGAGATTGATAATATTTTCCATCTGCAACATCTCCTTAGGGTGGTAAATGTCATATGCTACTACCCCCTGAGTAAGTAAAATATCCTTTCCCTCTACCGGCCTGTCTAAAACTCTAAAGACTGTTATTTGTCATAAAGTGTGTCTTTCCACAGGGCATTAACTGGGTACTCCGTGTTTGCTAATCAGAGTGTGTCTTGAGCTGCACCAAAACGTGGATCAGTTTCTCCTGCTCAGCTATGGTGAGTGACTGATGTGGAACTTCCTTCTTACTGACATTGCCAATAACAATGTGCTTTGACTTCTATTATTAAGAATTTAAACCGTGTCAAGCAAAATCTTACACTCTAACCGTGGTCCCTCCAGAGTCAGAGGACAAATCAAATTATTTCCCTTTTTTAATTAAATTCTTAGTCCCAAGTAGAACTTCTGCCAAATAGATCTCATCTGTAAACTTCTCTTCTAGGCTCCAGGATTCTGGAGTTTGAGCTCACTCTGTTCTGAAACCTCAGGTTAAAAATAAATAAATAAAAAGTTTGGAAGATTTATTTTGGGGGTGGGGTGGGGGGAAGGAGACTTTCAAATACTTGTATGGACAAAACTTTTTTAAAATAAATTTTTCTACATCTTTTTTTTTTAACTGAAAAAGGTCCTATTTATTCCCTCCCTTAACACACCTTGGCAGGAATATCCTGATTTCATTCAATAAGCATGATTCAACCCATTTTTCTCATCCCCTTTTTTCTCCTGCAAAGTTTCCTTAAGAGTAGAAGAATATGATTGCCATCAGCTGTAACACGATCTTTTTATCTGATCTCCTTTAGGTTGTTTATCATATGCTTCACTATTTCAGGTGGAATTAATCTTCTAAAAACAGATTACACTCTAAGATGTTTTATGGCTAAAAGCTCCATCAAGACTTTCTCACAACATGTTAATGGAACAGAAAGCAACCAGGTAACTGTGTTCCAGGTGCTGTAATAAATGCTTACTCCTGCATTCATTGAAGTCATTGCTGTTATTTCGCAGACATCGAGGAAACCTCTTTGTTGTATAAATCATTGAAATGTTTAAGGGCCTTTTTCATGAGCCAGAGATATTCTTAGAGTATTTAGCATCAATATCAATGAAAATCAACATGACAACGTCTTAAGCAATCTAAAATATTGTATGGGGAGTTCTATGGGAAGACTACTAAAATTAAGCACATTTTCATCAGCACCCCCTCCCCCCAAGCACTCATGTGTGCTCACATACACACATACTACTTATGCAATTTATCACTTCTAGGGATAATTAATCCTTTTTCTTTAATAGAGATACAATAGCCAGACTGAATGCATAATGAAAATTTTACATTTTAATCTACTAATTAAAGTGATTAAAAGTCACCAAAATTCATGATAGGTGAACTCAACTTCATGTTCTTTACTATGGAGGATCTTAGTGAAAGTTCCTTTCTTATTGGCAAAATAGATAAGTATAAAAGTCCTATCAAAATAAATGAACTTGGTCTTGGTGAGACTCATTTCTCTTCTTCCAGTTGCTCAGGCCAAAACTCAGAATCACCTTTGATTTCTCTTCCACCCCACATCCGTCCATATCAAACCCTCATTGAAAATAACCATAAGCCAATGTCTCACACCTCTGTAGCCATCACCTGATCCAAGACTCTCCAAGCTGGTTTCCCAGCTTCCTCCTTCACCCCTCTGTAATCTGTTCTCTACCAGAACCCCAATGATCCTTTAAAAACATAAGTCACATCATGTCACTCTTTGGTTTCAAACTCTCCAAATGGCTTCCATTTCTCTGAGAGCAAAAGCCCAAGACCTACCATGGTTTAGAAAACCCCTCATGGCCTAGCCACCTACTGCCTTTCTGACCACCTCTCTTACCACTTCAATCCAGTCACACTGGCTTCCTTTCTACTTCTCAAATAGTCCATGCTCCTCTTCTGCTCTTTCCTCAAAGAAGATTTTGCACTTAATGTCCTCTCTGCCTAGCATATGACTGGCTTTCTCATGTGCTTCAGAATTCTGCTCAAATAGTACCTTATCAGAGAGATCTGGTCACTATACAGAAAAGAGCTCATGTACTGGATCCGATTTATGCGTCTTCTACATTGATTCTGTTCCACCTGTCCCCAGGCATTACCCATTCGCCTTACTCCCCAATGGAGTAGTCCCAGCAAAGGCATTATCTATGACCAAAGCCTGGGTTGTCGCCGTCATCTGCTCATCTCTTACCTTTGCTGGCTGATTCAGCTTTCTCTTCGGGGAGAGCCAGCCCTCTGCAGCTCTTAAATCCAGGTCCAATCCAATCAGACTTATAAAGGCTCCAGTCTCCCCAGGAGCTGCCCAGAAAGGCTAAATAACACAAACCAAAAGTGGAACACTGTTAAGTAATCTTTGATCACTGATAGACAACAGATGGAAGCAAATCAACATAAATTGCTCTCCTCCACCACCCCCCACCCCCACAAATCCCCCAAGCACAAAGCTCCATATGGTCTCTGGGAATGTCCTGAGTGACCCAGCAACCAGATGTTTCTTTGAAGGCTGTGGTCAGCTCAAAAATATACCACATTTTGTTTTCCTGATTTCTCCATTTTATACTCTCTTTCCCCATATCCAACCCCCTTATGCTGATCCTGTCATTAGTAATAATAACTACTGATTGCTGAGCATATATGATGTGGCAGACAATGTGGTGAACGTTTACAACAACAACCCTGAAAAGTATGGAAATATTTTAAAACTTATTCATAATAAAGTGTTTGGGACTTACTACTAGTATATTCCCCTCACAGTTGTTTGCCTGGATGAAGCCGACATAGTCAACAAAAATGAATCACTGTCACAGCTTCATACATCAAGGTGCAAGGGTAACTTCCTCCCTCATACTCCTCAACTTACAGTCCTGCCCAAATCATTGCTTCACAGCCTTGTAACTATCCTGGGATTGCATCATGAGAACATGTTCTGTTTTTATATGTACTTTAAAGCTCCTTGAGACCACACGTGTCTTTTATTTCTTGGGTGTGCCTGGACAGCTGTATCTGTCTCTTAACTTTATTCCATCCTCTAATCTCTCCCACCTTTAGCCTGTCTGTACTTCCACCACCAAATTTATTCTCACAAAGCAGTGGTCTCCACAGTGGGGGTGCACATATCTAGGGATTGAGCGAGATGACTTTTTGGGGTGTGCAGAAAATAATTAGAACTTTTATTGTTATCTAAAAACTAAGAAATTATATTAGCTTAATTACATTTGCTATATGGACTCATGCTATTGTCTTCCCTGGTCTACTAGTATAAGTAAGAATGTCGAGGGTACATAAAATGCATGAGAGATCCAAACACAGAGCCTATGACCAGAACCCTTTCACCTCTTTTCCACATTCATGCATTACAGTTTAGGTATATGCACGTAACAGTGGGGTTACAAACTATATAACTGAGTTTTAACTAAACTAACTCTGGCAAAATGGATGCCTGGCTCAAAGATTCCTACAAAGAAGTCATGAAGAGCAGAGAATACCAATTTTGCAAGCTCAAGTGAACAAGAAAATCGCAGAGGTAACATGTCTAGCCCTAGTACAAACTCTTCATCTAACACATTATAAAATTGTGACAAGAAATTAACTGGCTTTAAAAAGTTCAAAATTATCTGGAAGACTATTTAAAACATGGATTCACATTTATTTTCATTAATAAAGAACTTCATCTTATGTATGTATTGTATCTTTGACATATTAGTTAATAGTTGTGATATGAATATATAGAATTGTACTTAGTAATAGCTAATAATATAAACCAATCACAATTATCAAGACATTAAAAAATAAGTGTCTAATATATAGAGACAAGCCTTTGTGGTTTTTTCAAAGATATTTAAATTAGGCAACACTCCATCCATACTTTACAAAATTTCACTAAACACGTAGTTTCTTTTTAACAGTGAAAAACAAACGGCTCCATGTTATTACAGAAATCCTAACATTTTTGCTTTGCTGAATGCTGAATACATGCAAAATCACATGGTACAAACCAAAATGGACACCTCTGTCAACAAATAGGAGTTTTTAACCAGTTTAAACTCTTTCAAACAAAGAATTTCAGTGGAACCTGAACCCACTTTGATAAAATGCATGGAAAAGGTTGCTGAAAAATTTTTTTAATTAAGAATTGGGAGAATCACTGGGGGGAGGATCCAAGATGGTGGCGTAGGTAAACACCTAAACTGCTGCCTCGCACAACAATTTCAAAACTACAACTAAAAGACAAAACGTCTATCACACAGAACCACGGGAAAGCTGGCTGAGTGGAAGTTCTACAACTAGAAGGAAAGAGCAAACAGCATTGAGAGGTGCACAAGCACTGAAAAGCTGAGGTACGGAGACGCGCGAACAGGGCTGGCGACGGGTGACTGGGAGCGCTGCTTTTTTCAACCAGAAGGGAGACAAGCTCCCAATTACTCCGAACTCCAGTTTCTGGGGAGACGCGGGGGACCCAAACTCCTACAGGGAGAAGCTGGACTGTCTGCCGTGGGGTCGGAAAGTGAGGGAGGCTTGCTTGCAGGGCTGCACCCAGGAATAATTATTTACTACGCTGGGGCCCTGGATGCAGGGACGCGGTCAGAGACGCAGAGCCGGCTTACTGGCAGCCATCGCTGTTTGCCACGCCCTAGCTTAGTCACGCCCTGAGACCACGCCCCACACAACCTACAAACCCACCCAAGCTCCAAGCAGCGGCTTTAGCATATGAATGACCTGCCCTATCGCAGCTTAACCTAGCAAACTTGCAGCCCAGGTCAGACAGCTCCAAAACCTCCAAACCCCAAGCAAAGAGGAGAAAACTGTAGTTCTTGCTGTAGCACCTACTGGGTGGCCTCGGACAGTAGCTGACCTGCACCCCATTGGAGATCCAGAAGCCAGTGTATTTAGCAGTCAGTGTGAGACACCAGATTTCAACTCCTCACATCCATAAGAGACACATTCAAGAGGCAGACTCAGTGAGCACCAAAGCCCCACTGAAACAAGTCCTGCACCATAAGTGTGTCTCCAGCGCAGCAGTTCTTCCATTATAGACACAGCGGGTCCTCACAGCCAATTGGCCTGGAGGTCAATTCCTCCCAGTGTACCAACAGCAATCAAGGCTTAACTACACCAAGACTTTGCACTCAGCCCACAAAAGGGTGTACCAAAGGCGTCCACCTCAGGTGATTGGGGAGGCTGAGCTACTGGCCCCTATACGTCACCTATGACACAATGCCACTCCATCAACACAGGGAAGCAACAAAATGCGGAGACAAAGAAACATGTCACGAATGAAAGAAATGGAGGAAAGCAAACTACTGGACAACATAGAGTTCAGAACCACATTTATAAGGTTACTCAAGAATCTTCTAAAAACCGCTGAGGAACTTAGTGAGACCTTTAAGGATCTTAATGAGAATGCCAAAAAAATGGAAAAGGACCAGTCAGAAATTAAGCATACACTGTCTGAAATAAAGAATATACAGAAACTCAACAGTAGATCAAAGGACCCCAAGAATCAAACCAAAGATCTGAAACATGAGGAAACAAAAAACACCCAACCAGAAAAACAAAAAGAAACAAGAATCCAAAAATATGAAGATAGTATAAGGAGCCTCTGGGACAACTTTAAGTGTACCAACATCCGAATTTTTGGGGTGCCAGAAAAAGAGAGAGAGCAAAATATTGAAAACCTATTAGAAGAAATAATGACAGAAAACTTTCCCTACCTGATGAAAGAAATAGACTTACAAGTTCAGGAAGCTCACAGAACCCCATACAAGAGGAATCCAAAGAGGACCACACCAAGATACATCATAATTAAAATGCCAAGGGCAAAAGACAAAGAGAGAATCTTGAAAGCAGCAAGAGAAAAACGGTTAGTTACCTACAAGGGAGCACCCATACGACTGTCAGCTGATTTCTCAGCAGAAACTATGCAGGCCAGAAGGGAGTGGCAAGAAATACTCAAAGTGATGAACAGCAAGAACCTACAACCAAGATTACTCTACCCAGCAAAGCTATCATTCAGAGTTGAAGGTCAGATAAAGAGCTTCACAGATAAGAAAAAGCTAAAGGAGTTCATCACCACCAAACCAGGATTACATGAAATGCTGAAGGGTATTCTTTAAGAAGAGGAAGAAGAAGAAAAATGGTAAAGATAAAAATTATGAACAACAAAATGACATCAAATACATACCTACCAGCAAGTGAATATAAAAATCAAGTGAATAAAAAATCTGAAGAACAAAATGGACTGGTGAATATAATAGAATCAGGGACATAGAAAGGGAGTGGACTGACAATTCTCAGGGGGAAGGGGGTGTGAGGGGTGGGAGAAGAGATTGGACAAAAATCTTACACCTATGGATGAAGACAGTGGCGGGGGGTAAGGGCATGGGGTGGTGTGGGGAATCAGGTGGAGGGGAGCTATTGGGGAAAAAAAAGAGGAACACCTGTAGTAATCTGAACAATAAAGATTTATTAAAAAAAGAAAGAAAAAAAAAGAATTGGGACAAATTACACTGTTATGAAGTTTGATACATAATTTGAATGAAGATACCAATATTTCTATTTTAACAGGTCTCAGCATACGGTTTTTGCTAGGTTGTACTTCAGTAATAACATACATGAAGAATTTTTTTCTTTTTTCAAACCACCAAAGAGAAAATATACTGATAAGAAAAATCCTCAGCAGTAAATAACTTCCTTAACGGTAAAGCTGTATAAGTAATGGAGCCACTACTTTGAACAAAATTTTAAAAAGATTTTGGCGAAGGTTACAGATACAGACACCCTGTGACTTTCACTCACCCTGCTATATATATATATAGGCGAGCATTTGCCAAGGGATTGGAGCCAGAAGCACAAAGTACTACAGGATGTCATTGATGCGGTTAATTTTATATTTTATTTTATCTTTAAAATAGATTTGACTCTTTAGAACAATTTGAAATGGGGAGTAACCATGAACGTATTGTCAACAACACAGGGATTTGCCCCTGGCAAAGCACTCAAATGAGCTGAAAACATATAGAGGGTGGGGCAAAAGGAGGTTGACAGTTGTTCATATGGAAAATAATACACGAATAAACTCTGCTTCACATACTCACACCTGTAAACCTACCTTTGCCCCACCCTGTATTTACAAGAAGACAGTTGTTCCAAATATACTAACCTTTTCTATGATGGCAAATGGGCTGTCTATAACATGCTACCTATAAGTATTCTTTTTAAATAACAATAGTAATAACATTAATAAACACAATCTATTTCTTTAAGGTGAATGTAATGTTTCAATAGTGAATAAGAAGAAACTGCCCTTCTAAGGAATAAGGAAGTTTGCGGTACTAACAGGGCATTTCGGAAAAGGTTCTGTAGAAAGCTTTCCATTGTTCTGTAATTTGGATGCCAAAAATAAGATTAGTGAGTCCATCATCTATTTTTTTTAAATCTCATATCAGCATATTCTAAAAACGTGGAAACAAGATTTTTTAACCAGTTTAAAACTCTCCCAAAGAATTTCATTGGAATTTGAACCCATTTTGATAATGAAAAGTGGTAACACCTGCCTATTGTTTTGCAAGAACAACTGATTGACACCAGAGATTATGGAAATCGACTGGTTAAATTTTAACTAAAGCCCTTTAAGAACTGGTGATTTAGTTCAAACATCCAGTAAGGAAATTCTTCCATTTTGATTTATGTGTTTTGTGAAAATTATTTTTCAGTTGCAGAAACCATAACAACAAAGTACTGAAAATTAAGTCAATTTAAATGACTGTATCACAAATTTTTAAAGTTTTCAAAACATGTGAAACACATTCAAACATAGTAATAATTGAAGTGAGAGGAAAATTACTTTTGTACTGACTTTCTCTTCCCTTCTCATTGTATTTCTGAGTTAGTCGGAGGTTTAATATTAGGAAGCAAATATACATAACAGATACTGACATGGTAGTTTGTCTATAATTTGGGAGGAATAAAAATATATAGCGAGGGTGTGCATTTAATTTTTTTTTTTTTTTTTTTTTTTTTTTTACTAATAAGGACATGCAAACAAAAAATTTGAAAGGCTGTGTGCCTTAAGTCAATGCTCTTCCCTGTGTTCTGTGAATCACAGCATCAACTTGGCATGTGAAACTGTTGGAAGTGCAAGTTCTGGGGCAACCCGCCACCTCCTCCCCAAATCCAACTGAAGCAGCATCTCTGGGACAAGGAGCCAGAAATGAGTTTTCACAAGACCCTGAAGTAATTCTCTGATGCACCATGAAGAAACATATTGTCATAATGCACAGATCAAGACCTTGTCTTTAAAAGCTGCCAGTTGCTTGCTAAATAATGTTCAAACTCACCATATCCTTAAAAGGCTCTCCAAATACAACAGAACCTCCTGTAACGGCCTGTTCCCGTGACTTCCACCATGTTGGATACCCCAGGTATTCCTGATTGCCCACTTCTTCCCTCCTCACTGCCTCCTTTATATGATCTTTTCTTCACCTGGGATTCCTTCCCAGCCCTATTACATCTGCTTAATCAAAGTCTCGTCATCTTCAATGCCTACCTCAAAAGCTACCTCTTCTAAGGGTTCTCACATGATCTTCGAAGAAGGGGGGTGGGGAAGGAACCTACATATTCTCCTTGCTTTTTTTTTTTTTAATTCCCAGAGCATTTTGTTTATGTCCCCTGGTATTTAGCACTGACTAGATTGCTCTATGCATTATACTCATTTGGGTATTTATGTAATTCCCTCAGTAGAATACAGGCTCCTTGAGAAAGAGACTTTCTTAATCTTCCTTTATCCCTGGTTTAGCAAGGCCTGGAAGGCTCTCAGTAGGTTGTTACATAGTTGAAATAAAGCCCCACAACTGAACTCTGCCCACACTGTCTGCTTCCTTCATCATTAGATCGGGGACATTAACTCATATTGGAGAACGTGGATTTCCCATGGACTTTTCCATATGCAGCTGACCCTGGAACAACACCGGTTTGAAGTCTGCAGACCCATTTACACTGCTGCTTTGGTTTCTTTTCAATAAATGTAGTCTGCCCTTCCTATCCACGGTTTCACATCCACAGATTCACCATCCGGGGAAGGAAAATGATTTTTACATTCCCAAACACAGTTTCTCAACTAGGGTGGAAAATACTGTTTTAATAGGTGTTAGTTGAATCCACCAAGGAGAAGGACTGAAAGTAGAGTCAAAAATTATACTCGGGTTTTCAAACGGGGGGGGGGGGGAGGGGGAGGCGGGGTTTGGTGCCCCTAATGCCCCCCTCCCACAGTTGTTCAAGGGTCAACTCACTGACTTTCTCTTCCCTTCACATTGCATTTCTGATTTAGATAGTCAGAGGTTTAATACTAGACAGCAAATGATGACTTTTTTTAATGGTTATCATGTTTGAGGGCTTACCAGTGCCAAACATTATACCAAAAATTTTGCATGACTATTTCATTCAATTCTCTATTTTGCAGGCATATCGTCACTCCCATTTAACTAGATGAGGAAACAGGTGCAGAAAGGTTAAGGATTAACTAGCTTGAGATCACAGGGTTAAGAGAATGGTAAACCAGGATTAGAATCCAGGCTGGCTGGCTCCAGAGCCTGCAGAATTAATCTCTACATTACCCGATCAGATGATAACACCGCTCCAGGGTCATCCTTATATTATATCACAGTCACTAGCCCTTATAACCACATGAAAAAGCCATGTGTATTATAATCAATTTTGATGACAATATAAAAACTATGATTTTACTACATAAGTTCAATTTAAATCTAGATCAAAGAAATCTAAATTGCCCTTCATTTGGGCTATAATCATATATTCCAAAGCTTAAATGCTTATAAGAAAGCTTTATCTAAGTTAAGATTACTAGCTCAAATATAAACAGAGTTAATACTACTTTTCCTCTAAAGTAATCAGTACGAAGAGTTCTATTCTTCCCATTGTAAAATATGTCCTAGAACTTGAACTAGTAGGCAATCACTATCTTTTCTTCGTAAGAAGAAAAAGCCTTTGAAATGTGTACCATAACCCCTGAAAAATACAATTATCCTTCCCAAGAATTGAGGCTTTTTTTTTTACTAAAACCATGGGCAATTGATCTATAGTTCTTTTCTTCCTCAAAAAATTATTGTATATTGTGTAATGATCATTATAATTAAAAATTAAGATGGCTTGCAATAATTCCACCATTATTTGATTCAAAATCTTTATAAAATATTGGCATTTTCCAACATTTATTTTTCCTGCCTATGTTCCATTTAAGGCCAAATTTTCAAACCCAGCTGCCAAATTACACATATAATTACTGCATTTGCGCACAAAAATGTGATAATTGCTTACACAATTTCAGAGGCCAGCTTGAGGTTCCTTTCCAAATTTGTTTTACATGTACAGTGCGGTGTATGTAGTTTTATATGAAAATGGGGGAAAGTAGAATTCATAGTTCTTCTGGGTGATGTGTGAAAATGGGTACAAAATAAAGCCTTTCTATAAATGTACGGGCTTGTCTTAATATTTTCTCTCTATAAACCTTTATAGAAGAAAAGTCTTATAGAGCAGCTTAAACTTCGGCTGGTGTTGGAGTAATGGCAATGGGAGGGGAAGATGCCTGGGATAATGCTGTCAATAAGAGAGGTGCCCATTTTGTTGGTGCTTGACATGTGGTCATGAGGTGTTCTTCTGTCTGTGAACTGCTTCCGTCAGCATGGGTAAGAAGAAAGAAAAGTGATACATGGTCCACAATTGTAGTCAGCCAAGACAGCACCAATCTCAGCAGGGCAGCATGGTTGAGCACTGGTAGCTGGAGGTTTACCCTTCCTACTTTGCATGATGTTTGGTATACTGTTTGGCAAATATCCACCATGGACATAGTTCACAATGGATATTAATAGTGGAAGGTTTGGTTCAAGAAAAGACAAAGAAATAAGATCCAGCTAGTCATACACATGAGTGAGATGATCTGAGACACTTTTGTTTCTACACAAGTAGGGCAGAAAATTATGCCCAGTTCCACGCCAGCTGATACCTTGGTTTAAAAATATCTGCTTTCCAAACTCAAGGACTATGAATCTAATCTTTGACTTTGTCCAGATACCTGACTGTGGAATTGACCAAAGCAATTAGGCCAGAAGTTTATTAAATATTGAAGGAAGCTCTATTGCCAAAGAAACCCTCAAAAAGTTCACCCTCCTTATTGCCACCTGAAATAATCATAACATTTCCTGACTACTTGATATATATTAAGCAACTTTCTGAGCATTTTGCATGCATTCTTTCCCTCTTTACATGCTTAATAATCCAAAAGGTAAGTACTATTATTATCCCCACTAGAGGCCCAATGCACGAAAATTTGTGCCAGAGTAGGGCTTCCCTTCAGCACCCAGGACCCGGGCTGGCTTCCCTCTGGCCCCAGCTTCATCAGGAAGGACACCCGGTCTAATTAACATATTACCCTTTTATTATTATAGATTTTACATCAAAGGAGAATGAAGCACAAAAGTTTTTTTTTAAATAAATCTTTATTCAGATTATTACAATTATTTCTCCTTTTTCCCCCCATAGCTCCCCTCCACCCATTTCCCACCCCTCCTTCTGCCCTTACCTCCCCCCCACTGTCCTCATCCATAGGTGTATGATTTTTGTCCAGTCTCTTCATGAACCCCCCATACCCCTTTCCCCCTGAGAATTATCAGTCCACTCCCTTTCTATGCCCCTGATTCTATTATATTCACCAGATTATTCTGTCCCTCAGGTTTTTAATTCACTTGATTTTTAGGTTCACTTGTTGATAGATATGTATTTGTTGTTCATAATTTTTCTCTTTACTTTTTTCTTCTTCCTCTTCTTTAAGAATACCTTTCAGCATTTCATATAATACTGGTTTGGTGGTGATGAACTCCTTTAGCTTTTTCTTGTCTGTGAAACTCTTTATCTGCCCTTCAATTCTGAATGATAGCTTTGCTGGGTAGAGTAATCTTGGTTGTAGGTTCTTGCTATTCATCACATTGAAAATTTCTTTCCACTCCCGTCTGGCCTGCATAGTTTCTGTTGAAAAGTCAGCTGACAGTCGTATGGGTGCTCCCTTGTAGGTAACTAACTGTTTTTCTCTTGTGCTTTTAATATTCTCTCTTTGTCTTTTGCTCTTGGCATTTTAATTATGATGTGTCTTGGTGTGGTCCTCTTTGGATTCCTTTTGTTTGGGGTTCTGTGGGCTTCCTGGACTTGTAAGTCTATTTCTTTCACCAGGTGGGGGAAGTTTTCGGTCATTATTTCTTCAAATAGGTTTTCAGTATCTTGCTCTCTCTCTTCTTCTGGCACCCCCATAATTCTGATGTTGGTACGCTTGAAGTTGTCCCAGAGTCTTCTTACATTATCTTCAACTTTTTGGATTTTTTTTTTTTGCTTTTTGCTTTTTCGGTTGAGTGTTTTTTGCTTCTTTGTAATTCAATTCTTTGACTTGATTTTTGTGTTCCTCTTGTCTGTTTTGGGGTCTCTGTATAATATTTTTTATTTCAGTCAGTGTATGTTTAATTTCTAGTTGGTCCTTTTTCATATCTTCGAGGGTCTCGTTATATTTATCGGCCTTTTCTAGGATATTCTTAAAAAGCCTTATAACCGTGGTTTTGAATTCTATATCCTGTCGTTTGTTTTCCTCCATTTCTTTCGTTTGTGATCTGATTCTTTGACGCCGCATTTTCACTGCTTCCCTGAGTTGGTAAGGTAGATTTGTGTGCTAGGTTTCCAATATGGCCCAGTGGGTCTGCCTCCCCAGTTAACCTGAGGTGGACACTCTTGGTGCACCCCTTTGTGGACTTTGTGTACAGCCTTGTTGTAATTAAGTCTTTATTGTTGTTGGTATCACTGGGAAGAATTGACCTCCAGGCCAGTTGGCTGTAAGGATCAGCTGTGTGTATGCTGGGAGAAGTTCGGTGCTGGAGACAGCCTTATAGGATTAGACTTGCCAGATTGCAATAGCCTCTGTGCTCAGCTTGGATGGGGTGGAGTCTCAGTCCCGTCAGCCTTGCCCTTGCGCACACGTGCGTGCCTTCAGACCTCTGCCTTCCCGGCTCCCGAGTCTCCGCCCGAGAGTCCAGACTCCCCCCACAGGAGCATGGGTCCCCAGGGGCTCGCCTGGAACTGGGGTTCACTGCAGTCAGAACTGGGGCTCAGTGCAGTCAGGAGCCTCTGACTCCCTTCCACTAGGGAAAGTCTGTGGCAACCTCCACAGCCTTTGTGCGCACTGGCGCGCGCGCTTTCGGTCCTCCGCCTTCCCCGGCTCCCGAGTCTCCGCCCGAGAGTCCAGACTCCCCCCACAAGAGCATGGGTCCCCAGGGGCTCGCCCGGAACTGGGGTTCAGTGCAGTCAGAACTGGGGTTCAGTGCGGTCGGGGGCTTCCTTCCCCCTTCCGCCAGAGAAAGTCAGCCAGGCTCTCAGCCGCCCTTCCTCTCTGCGCGCACAAAGACCCTTTGCTGTACCTCCAATTTTCTGTGAGCTTTTCTCTTTCCTTCTAGTTGTAGAATTTTCACTCAGCCAGCTTTCCTGTGGTTCTGGATGGTGTCCATTCTGTCTTTTAGTTGTAGTTTTGAAATTGTTGTGCGAGGCAGCAGTTTAGGTGTTTACCTAGGCCGCCATCTTGGTTTCTCCTCGAAGCACAAAAGTTTTAAGAAATTCGCCCAAGGTCATACAATTAGAAGTTAGAAAAGCCAAGACTTGAACCCAGACATTCTGACACCAAAGACTTTACTCAATCACAATAACATATTGCCTCTTCGATGAGGGAAATAGTGGGCAAGGGATAGCCTCCCAAATAGAAGACTCTGTGCAGCCAGTATCATCCATAGAATTCACTACTGGAATGTAGTCTCACACCATTTTTGTCCAGCAGGGATGATATCGTCATGGACTAATGATTAATTTGTGCTGAATGACATGGTGAAAAGGTTGGCCTTAATTTAGTAAGCAATAGGCAATTTTTAAATATTAAGGGCTGACCTATTTGTAGTATTACCTACCAGAAACATCATAGTATTTCTGTTCCTACAGACAATTGTGAGGATGCATTTTCTCCAGGAAACATCTCAGGCATGTGATTATTCTCCACAGATATTTGCCACACCATCATTTGAATATCTCTATTTTCTCAGGGTGCTGAAGGAGAAAATGTTGATTATAGAATATTATGAAAGTCACCCAGAATAAGAAGGCATATTGTGGTCATGGTAGAATTTCCAGAGGTAATGTTCATGGCTTCACTGTACCTTCCTGTTTGGTAGTTTTTCTTTTGTATAAAATGTCTATTCATTATATGGTCCAGGTATTTGTTGACTGAGTTTAGACAGAGTTAACAAGACAGGAAAATCTATATTCTTATACCAATTTTTGACAGCCCTAATAGATGTAAAAATATTTCTAATGCCTTTTATGGGGCAGTTAAATACAGTAGTCAACCACAAATATGTTCAGAATCTTCCTTTAATTGCCAGATTGGAAGGTCAGCCTTAGACAAGTGCTTTAAAACCCAGTACAGTATTTCTAAAAGAAACTTATAGGATGCCTATAAATAGTTTATTCTTGAAAACTTCTTCAGGATAAATGGGAGTGGGGCAGAGCAGAGAAGGATAATGACAACAATTGTAGATTTTCAAAGGCCCAAAAGTGCTATAAAAGATAGGCAGAGAGAGAGAGAAAGCGAAAAAGGCAAGATCTAAGGGTTAATATAAATCTCTACCCAATGATGGAATGTGGTAAATGCTACTCAGTCACTCAGCAGTCATATCATGCCCATTCTGTTTTCTACATATGAGTAGTTCACAGAATGAAAACATATAATAGATATCTGATCATTTTAAATGTTTTCATCAGAGCCATTGCCTAAATGGCCACTGGTCAGTTGGAAGGTCATTAAAGATAATGTAGTAATCTAAAATGTGGGCTCTGGAACCAAGTTCCCTAAATGTAGAATGTTTCATCTTATTAATTAGCCAAATGATTACGAACAATTTATTTAACTGACTGTGCCTCAATCTCTCATTTGTAAAATTGGAATAATAATACACCTACCTAAACTTAATCGGGATAAATAAAGTGTCACAAAATACAGTGGCTTCAAGCTAAGTTTATTTCTCTCCGGTAGCAGCCCCCGGTTTCTCATTCATTCACAGACCAGGGTTCCCCCAATCTTGTTATTTTACCTTCCCCTAGGTCAGTGATTGGCAAACCGCGGCTCGCGAGCCACATGTGGCTCTTTGGCCCCTTGAGTGTGACTCTTCCACAAAATACCACGTGCGGGCACGCACGTACAGTACAATTGAAACTTCGTGGCCCATGCGCAGAAGTCAGTTTTTGGCCTGGGCGAGTCTATTTTGAAGAAGTGGCGTTAGAACACTCAAGCAGCCAAAGAGCCGCATGTGGCTCGCAAGCCGCGGTTTGCCGACCACTGCCCTAGGTCATCGTCCCTATCTGCTTTGTTGAAGTTGGGTCATGGACAAAACTAAACCAGCTCCCGGGAATGGACACAGAACACTGGATTATATGCTAAGAGGACCCTTAAGTTGCCCTCATCATTTCCACTCACATACTGATCCAAACATATTCACATGCTTTAAAGAAAGCTGAGAAATATAGTGTCTCATGTATCCAGCTCTATTTTGGGGGAGAAGGAGGAAATGGATTTTACTGAACAGAGAGTTTGTCATTCTACCTCATAAGGTTACTGTGGAGTGAATGAGATATGCACTCAGAAGAACTTACTAAGTGTTCTGTAATGGCCAACAATTGGTAATGCCAGGTTATAGGCTCCTCACAAATATTCCCTTTCTCCCTCTATTAGGCAGATGGTAGGACTGCAATTCCTTGACCCTTCTGATGTTTGACATTTGACTTTCTTTGGCCAAAGACATGTGCATAGCAGTGATGAGTGTCACTTCTGGGCAGAAGAATTAAGAGCCAGTATGCCCTAATTTCTTCCCCCTGTCATGGCACTTACGGAAACACATGTTAGCCTGGATCCCTGAATAAGTACAATGAGCAGAGGCCACCTGACAACCCATGGACATGTAACATGAGCAAGAAACAAACATCTGTTGTGTTACACTACTGAGATTTTGGGATTGTTTGTTATTGCAGCATAACCTAGCTCCGTGGTCGGCAAACTGCGGCTCGCAAGCCACATGCGGCTCTTTGGCCCCTTGAGTGTGGCTCTTCCACAAAATACCACAGCCTAGACGAGTCTATTTTGAAGAAGTGGTGTTAGAAGAAGTTTAAGTTTAAAAAATTTGGCTCTCAAAAGAAATTTCAATCATTGTACTGTTGATATTTGGCTCTGTTGACTAATGAGTTTGCTGACCACTGACCTAGCTCATCTTGACTGATCCATGAAAGTTGCAGGACATTTAGCAGAGAAATAATTTTAAGAGGTTTCTTTACCTTAGCAGTCTGCAATGTTAATTAATATCACTAAAAATAAAATGTAAAAATTGGCTGATTAGCTTGTGCATCCTTTGGCTGCTGTTGGATAATAATTGATTATACTGAGACATCATAGATATTAATGACTGTGTGTGCAAGACAAACCAATCTATCTGGGCTTGGTTTTATGCTGTAGAAGCATGTTCAGTGATTGCTAAGGTCTTCCTTCCAAATCTTCATCTGAAAGCAAACTGACATTTGCAATCTTCTAATGCATCTCCCCTGAAATAAGGAAGGTAGCCATTTGGCCACATCTGTGGAAATGCCAGTATCAAGGGGTTGGTCCTGAATAGAAATGTAGGTCCTGTGAAATTTTTTGCATTTCCTCAATTTTGGATTTCAGTATTTCCTTCAGATGAACCCAATATTAGCAATTCAGAGAGTACCATGTAGATATTAAAAGTTGTATTGTCCTGCAAGAATCTAGAAAGTAGATAGTGTGGGTTGCTTGTGAGGGTGATAGACATAAAACAGTTGTAGTTATTATTTATGATCACTTACCACATTAATTGTCAGTGTACTAAGTGCTTTATCTACATGATCTCATTTCATTCTCACAGCAGCCTCTTAAAGTAGATACTACTGATATTCCCATTTTATAATTTAGGAAACAGGAACTTAGAAAACTTATGGAAACATTTATTTCTTGGTTATGTTACATATCCATGAATTATGTGAAATGCCTGTCACATGAAAGACATAATTGGAATTTGAACTCAGACATTATGGCTCCCAAAACCCACTTGTACCTCCAATTCAACAACTGTTAGAACTGAAATATGTTCAAAAACCTGTGGGAACAAAGAAACAGCATAAAGAAGGGGGAAAGACATTCAAGTGAAAGTAAAAGTTATATTCACCATGACCCTTATAAGTAACCATGTTTTCAGCTTTACATTGGCTGCCAGGGAACTCAGAGTCAAATTTATAATACTCTTTCAGTAACTATATAGAATCTAATGGCATGAGCCTTTCATGTAGTAACCAGGTCTTTATCAGAATTCCATTCCTACTTTACTCTTTACCCAATTTCCCAATCTCTATGTTTTCAGCCTGTGTACTATTAATATCTTTATAGTTGTCCTCTGATTCTTTTTGGATCAAGACTCAACTACTTTAATATACAAGTTAACAGGCAAAAACAAAAGTTCTTGTTTTTTTAATATATTTTATTGATATTTTACAGAGAGGAGGGGAGAGGGATAGAGAGCTAGAAACATCGATCAGCTGCCTCCTGCGCACTCCCCACCGGGTATGTGCCTGCAACCAAAGTACATGCCCTTGACCGGAATCGAACCCGGGACCCTTGAGTCCGCAGGCTGACGCTCTATCCACTGAGCCAAACCGGTCAGGGCTGTTCTTGTTTTTTTTAATGTGACCTCAGATTCATTTTGTAACAATAATAATTTTGCTTCCAAAACCACAAATAAATAAATTATAAGTGATAGCATCTTTCCCCTGACAAGGCCATGAATTCCTCAAACATAAAGGATAATTCTATCTAACTAGCAAAAATTCTAAAGTTTAATAACACTCTATGTTGATAAGGCTGAGAGGAAACAAGCAATCTCATATATTGCTGGTAAAAATGTGAGTAAATAAATTTTTATAGAGGGAAATTTGGTAATTGTTATCAAAATTACAGACTTTCCCAGGTGGTGTTGCTCAGAGGTTGAGAGTCAACCTATGAACCAGGAGGTCATGGTTCGATTCCTGGTCAGGGCACATGGGTTGTGGACTTGATCCCCAGTAGGGGGTATGCAGGAGGCAGCTGATAGATGGTTCTCTCTCATCATTGAAGTTTCTATCTCTCTCTCTCTGAAATCAATGAAAACATATTTTTTAAATTACAAATTCATGGAACCACTGACCCAGCATTTTCTTATCTAGGTATTTCTCCTACAGATATTCCGATACCAAGACAACATGATATATATACAAAATTACTCACTTCAGCCTCATTTCTAACAACAAGAGATTGGAAACAAAATAAATGTCCAACAATAAAAGACTGGGAAAATAGATTATTTTAGTTCTTAAATAGTTTTGTATATCTTTGGTATGCTCATAATCTATGGAAACTTGACCTATGATGTCTGATTATTAAATTGGTCCCAACAGAGCCAGGAAGTGTCAATCTTCATCTCTTTTTTTTTTAAAAAAAAACAATGCCTTATCATATTGCCAGGTCAGTATTTTGCTGCCTATACAAGTCACTGAGGTTAAATGGATTGCTAGTAAATGAATATGTGCACTGTTTTCATTTATTCATTCAATTCACCTATTTGTTAGCCATCAGATAGTCATAGCACCTACTCTGCACCAAGCACTCTAGTAGGCATTTTTGAGGTCAAGGATCTAATATACATATACATATATATATATATATACATATATATATATATATATGTGTGTGTGTGTGTGTGTGTGTGTGTGTGTGTGTGTGTGTAGACCACAGAGATTTCTTACTGATAAGTGATGAGTCAGAAAACTCACACTCAGTGTATAACTGTGGGGCATAAGATTCAAAAGTGAGTCAAGTAAAGACAAAGGTTTAAATCAAACTTTTATTCTTTTAGGAGTTTGATAATGTAATGTGAGTAGAATTCAATCACAACAGTGTTCATGTAATTTATTACATTTGTCTTCCATTTCAATTACTAGGTGGTCTAATGCTATTATCATAACCTTTGGAAGACATGATGGTAGTAGTTTTCAGGAGTTGAGGTCCAACGTCCAACCAGCTCATGGGCCCTAGCAAAAATCCCACCAGGATTAGGCAGGAGGTAATTAAATAGAATGTCCCAATTTATCTCTCCCTGGGGAGTGTTTGATAGTGTTACAGAAGTGTCATTATGCTTTACAAATGGAAAGGATTTGTACTCCGTTTATATTCCAATCAGGAAAGCAAAGAGGCTGGGGTAGAATGATGAATTGTACACAAATACCTGAGGTGAGGGGGCACACCCATGGCTGGTCTAGTCCTTTCCAGTTTTGCTGCATCCTGTGGAGTACACTGGAAGAGTTCTCTGAGAGGAATGTTGGAGAAGCCATTGAAATGATGCCCAGAAAAGCCAATGGACTGGGAAGCAAAAAATGGCAGCCATCACTGGTGTTTTCCTTTTTCTTATAAACCACTGTTCTTTTTTCCTTCTCACTCCACACATCACCACCAACAGAACTAAATGAAAGTCACACAGTGAATAGTTGGAGCCCACATATGTACTATCCCTCAATCAGTATAATAGCTCGTTCTTAAAGCCAGAACGTTCCCTGTAACACATCACTAGTTATTATGGGGTTTGATTCCTCTATTTGAAGTGTGCCACATGTCTTGTCAAAATAACTTCTTATAGCTGAACAACAATTGTGGGTGGCCTGTGATCACCTCACAGAGTGTTTGTTACACCCAGAGCTGGTTTCCAGATTCCACATTACTTACATCCCAACCACCTCCGCCCCCGACACACACACACACACACACACACACACACACACACACACACACACACACACAACTTATGCTCCATGTATCATCTCCTTCCTTGTTTTTTTGCTGATAGTTGCTGGGACCGAACAACAATTTGCAGTTATTTATGCAGCTTAAACCCTATTGTCAACATCCTTATCCTCAATGCACAACCATTCCAACGGTGGGAGCTGAGCTTTTCAGGAAGGACTGTGAGCAGGGGAGGAAGATGGGCTGAGGTTAACAGAAGCAAGGCTTCCTGGTGTCCTCAGCCAAAACACACACTGTTTCCTGGCTGCTTTTTCTCCTCCTCGCCTCTGTTTGGGGTGCATTTTCATTTGGAATTAAAAACGGATCCCAGCTTGCTGTTTGTTTGGTATTGTCAGGTCAGACCAAGCACTCAGGGAGAGGGTGGTAGCATTGTGTGCATAGAATTTTCTTGGCAGTGTAATAGGGAGGATGGAATTTGTCTGTGTTTGTATAGCACCTTCTCTCCTGGGCTCTCCAAAGTCTCCCGAAACAGAACTGAATCCTCCCAGAAGTGGGGCGTGGCATGGGACATTGTCCTCCTCTTCCCTCAAGCCCATTTTTGAGGGTGTAGTTCAGGGAATGAAGGTGAAAACAAATGGGAGGGGGCAGGGGAGCCTGACACTTTCTTAGAGAATCAGAGGCAGTCTTTGTGCTCCTTACAATCAAACAATAGCACCCCCTCTGTGTGGGTAAATTTCAAAAATGTGCACTTCCCTCTAGACTCTCCGTCCCCTGCCAGGGCACACAACTTTGGTGAGTGAAATGTGGGCTGGGATTTAGGCACCCACTCATCCACCTCATCCAGGCACTTTTATACATAGCGCCACTGTACAGGTGGGCCCTGAGTTCCTCCACCCAGTGAAGTGAACCAGGTTTTTGTGCTTAGTGTCAAAATTTTGTCAAATGGCTCACTATATCCCCATTACATTGACCAATGGAGAACTCCATCAATGCCTTAACATCATAATTGAAAATTACAATTTAGAGGCCCCTAACAGTCTTTGCAAGCATCATCTTATTTATTCCATAAATATTTAGTAAGCACTTATGTACAAAGCACTAGCCCCAGGAGCCTAAAGCCCTTTGGGAAGACAACAAAATTGCAATAAATATCTATAGCCATGGGCCCAGTGATCCTCACTGCCTGGTATTAATGCTCTTATATAACCTCCTCCCCTGGAATGCGGG
This sequence comes from Plecotus auritus, assembly GCF_963455305.1. Taxonomy (NCBI): domain Eukaryota; kingdom Metazoa; phylum Chordata; class Mammalia; order Chiroptera; family Vespertilionidae; genus Plecotus; species Plecotus auritus. The sequence continues at coordinate 155,152,821 of NC_137773.1, read as the reverse complement.
CCAGGCTTAGTGACTAAAGAATTCTAACGCAATTCAGTGATTAGACGACAGCAAAAGTGATGGCATACCACTTTTGAGATAAGATTATAAAAGACTGTGGCTTCCATTTTTTTTAACCCTTTCTCTCTCTTGCTCTCTCGCTTGCTCACTCTGATATACATTCAGCTATAACGTGAGATGCTGTACGGAGAGCCCCATATGGCAAAGAACCTAGGGAGGCCTCTGGCCAACAGCTTTTGAGGAATGAGGCCTCAGTCCAAAAAATCCACGAGGAATTGAATTCTGCCAGCAACCACATGAGTAAGCTAGAAAGTGGATCCTTCCCAGTCAAGCCTTGATCTGAATGCCACCTTGTGAGAGATTCTGAGCCACAGGGCCCATCTAAGTTACGCCCAGGTACCTCACCCACAACTGTGAGATAATAAATGTAGGTTAAGCCCCTACTTGGGGGGGTAACTTGTTATGCATCACGAGGCTATTATCACAAGGTTGGAATCAAGGTGTCAGCCAGGAATCCAGGTTTTAGTCCCTTGAGTAGGGAAGGATACACTTCCAAGTTCACTCACAGGGTTGTTGGCAGAATTCAGTTCTTCAAAGGTTGTTGATCTGAGGGCCTCAGTTCCTTGCTGGCTATTGTCCAGGGGCCACCCTCAGTTCTTGGCCACATGAACATGTTCATAGGATAGCTCTCAATATGGCAGCTGTCTTCCATCAGAGGGAGCAAGTGAGAGAAAACAAGAAGACAAGCAACACAGAAGCCACAGTCTTTTTTGTAACCTAATCTCAGAAGTAACCTCCCAGCACTTTCCCCATTTTCTATTGGTTAGAAGTAAGTTACTAGGTCCAGCTCACACTTCAAGAATAAGAGATTATACAAAGATATAAATACTAAGAGGCAGAAATCACTAGGGGTCATCTTGGAGGCATCCTACCTCGCCTCTTCTCTCCCTCCCTCACCCATCCCTTCCCCAGGTCCTCAAAGGCCTTGGAGATTGTATCTGCCCCGTATTTTCTCTATTTTTCCATCACTACATTAATTTGTGCACAGCCCTCACGATGCTTGCTTAAACTCCCAAAAAAAGCCTCCTATTGAACCTACCTACCTTCATTCTTTCTACTCTCCCAGCTGGTACCTAGGAAACGGCTTGATACTTCTAAGATAACACATTATATTGTATCATTTTGCCATTCAAAAATGCTCACTGGCTTCCAAATTCCTCTTCCATCATTCAAGACTTTTCTCAGACTAACGCAACATACCTTTCCAATACTATTTAACCTCCTACTGCCCTCCAGCCAAACAGGTATACTCATTGTGCAGAGATCACAGCAAACTGGTGCCCTTTTCATGTCTTTATTCAAGCTGTTCCCCCTCCTGGAATACTCTCTCCTCTCTTCATCTGTTAGAATTCTCCTACAAATGTAATGACTTGGTCAAGTCCTATCTCCTTTCTGAAGCTTTAAAACTTATGATAGAGCACCTTGGACATAGTTGGTCAAGTAGTCTATCTGTTAGCCTAGTTAGACTTCTGTTAGTCTGTTATCCCAGTAGAAAAAAAAATAGGTTATTGATGTTAAAAAATATTAATGTATATGAATTGAAGGTGTGAAACAAGTTCAGATTGAAGATCCAACCTGAGACATCTACTTTGGGGAGAATGAAATCTACCATCAAACTTTACCATAGTCACAGTATGTTTAGGAGTTGTCCGATCAACCTTCCCAAGATTCCATTGCTTAATACCCTGTCACCAGTGATTCATCATTTTTAGACAAAGTACTGCCATTTATATTCATAAGCATGAAATACTTAGACTTCTCAGACACCATTTCTTAACTACATCATACATTAAGTTTAAAAAAAGAGGGAGCTGGAGGGGAGATAGAATACCACAAGTGTCTGAGATTCAAGAGAGTGCTATAAGAATGGCTAAGAATGTAGATGTATGTCGATAAAGACTTATGGCACATGGTAAAGGTCTTGGTCGCATCTCAATGATATACTACCCAAGGTGATAATCTAAAAATGAAAAAAATAACTCAATAAAAGAGGAAATTTTTTTGGTAAAAGGAAGGGTAAGTAATTAGGGAAATATAAGAAGGTTAAAGTTTCATTCACATACTAACAGACAACAAAAACTAGTCATTAGTGATCACCTCCTAAGTACCCTAGATTGTGTTATTCTATCTATTCATCACAACAACCCATTTTACAAAAGAGAAAATGAAGGTTTAGAGAAGTTAAGTAATTTACCAAAAGTACATGACTTTCGGTAATGGATGAGACAGAGATTCTGACACCAGTCTGGCTGATTCCAAATCCCATGAATCTCCCTCTTTGGACATTACACCTGGGAGATGTGGCCTCTTGTGTGTTTAGAAGGTATCATATTATTTTGGTTATCATCAGATGGAAGGCAGCCTGTATCATTCTCCCAAAAATGACTTCATTATCTTTTAGCAGCTGTGCCAATCCAGTCTGTGCCTATAGGAAAATCATCCTTCTCTACATTTCCAAATGAAATGAAGCACAGACTAGCCAAAGTTTATGGTAAAGAGAGGGATGGATGGTGAAATTTGATGCAATCATATCCCACAATAGATCTTCTGATGTCACATTCTTACTAATCTTGGAAAAAGCTTTCAAATATGTTCTTCTTCTTTTTTTTTTTTTTTTTTTTTTTTTTTTTTTTTTTTTTTTAGACACATGTTGCCTTCAGACCTTGAAAGTGTTTTTTTCTAGGGAAATATCAGCATATTATATCTCTATATAAAATGTTTCCTGGAACTGCAAGAGGATATATGTATAGTTTTGTCTCAAAATTAGCAAATCTTGTAAGATATCTCAAGATAACTGCTTGATTAGTATTCTTTTCTGGGCTCTTTAGAACCATCCATTCAAAGACTGTCAAACTACTATGTCTAATGTATTTAATATGTAGACCTTACCCTAACCTTAACACATTCTGGTTTGACAAAGGTGAGGGTACAGAGGAGTCAAGCCAATGATCAGTCTGGGAAGTGCGGGCCTGGGAACCATGGGCCTGGGAGCCAAGAGTGTGGTCTGTGTACAGAGGGGGGCAGCAGAGAGCTGCTGGAGAGGAGTGCTCATTAGGGAGCTTCCAAGTTGGTTCTGGTCACCATGGAGATATTGGCTGGAAGACCCTGCCCTGGGATCAGTAACCCAGCTGATAAATTAGCCCTGCTGAAATCCTTGGCTGGAATCCACAAACAGGACCTTCCATTTTCCACCCTATGTCCAGAGATTTTCACAAGTCTGCCTCTGATCATGTCCTCCTCCTACTAACCAGGCACTTTAATCAATTGCTCCTCATTGCTTAAGAACACTGGTTCTCAAACTTTGGAATGCATCAGCCACACTTGGAGGACATGGTAAAACACAGGTCACTGGGCCCACTCCCAGAAATTTCTGATACGTTAGGTCTGGGGTAGAGGCCAAGAATTTGCATTTCTGACTAGGTCCCAGGTAATGCTAATGTTGGTGGTCTCTACTGGTCCAAGGACCACACCTGGTGAATCACTGGCTTAGACATGCTTGAGCTGCCCACCCATCTTCTATCCAACAGCTTTTCTAACCACTCACTCCCACCTGTTTTCCCCACACCTTCACACACTCTGCTCTACCTGGAAACTTCCTTCAGCTCCTCATAGGAGCTATGTCTTCCCTCACCTCTTGACTTATTCACATTTGCCCTCCCTGCTGAAACCTTCTCCCTCCATCTCTTCACCTGGCTAACGCTGGCTTATCTTTAGATCCCTAGTTAGAAGTCTCCATTATGAACTCCATAGTTAATGGAAGTACTTTATTTCTTTCCTTTTCTTTTTTAAAAATATTCTTCCTTTATACACCTTTTGTGCATGATGTTAATCCCTAGCTAGGTTCAGTGACAAAAGATCAAAATCTCTAAAGATGGCGATTACTTGAAATCACACCAGAAATACTGGCTCAGTCCATCTCCTAGGATGAAGGCTGCATAGATGATGTTAGTTGGGACACAAACAGTAATTTATAACACAGCGTAAGAAGTGAAGTACTGTCAGTCTGTGGAGAGAAGCAGCTTTGAGCTCCAAAGAGTAGAGATACCTGCAGTAGGGACACATGGTGTCTGTCATCAGCCACTCATCTTTGCAGTCCATGTGGTACAGGTGCATACATGGCAGAGATCAAATGGGGTCTCTGTGAACAAAGTCCATCCAACAGATCACGCACTCCTGGATCTTGTCTTCTCCATCTCTTCCATGGTCATAAACTCCTTTCGGCAGATGCTGTATGAGGCTGATTCTTTGAGCTATCCTGATTTGTTGCCCTTCAGGCAGCTTAGCACATGGAACTTGGTCCTGACGTGGCAGCCACGGCCATATCCTCTCTCCAGAACAAGTGCAAGCCCTGGTGGCCATGGAACTCAGACTCAAGAGCCAAAGTGTCACCAGAGGTGGAAGGTTGGAGGCAGTTCCACATCTTCTGGGCCTGGGCATGTGGTCTGTGCATTGTTCTGCTAGTTTTCTTAATAGCAGTTCCCCTCCCTCCCTTGTATTGGAATCCAAAGGGAGGGAAATGACAAGGCAGCTGATTCTTTATTAAGGCCACTGTCTCTTCTCTTTGGAGCTCAAAGCTGCCTCTCTCCACAGACTGACAGTACTTCACTGCTTACGCTGTGTTATAAATTACTGTTTGTGTGTTTGTGTCCCAACTAACATCATCTATCAGCCTTGGGACAGCAGGGCTCACAGACATACATGCCATTACAAATTCACGGTCTCCATTCTTATTTCAATTCTTACAATAGCCATGCTACATTTGCCTCCCTTTTCCACTCTCAATGACAATTTCAAATAGTCTTCACTTTCCCAAATCTCTAACCTTCACAGCTCCTCTATCACACTCAACAGATGGCTTTGCCTACTCCTTCACAGAGAAAATAGAAACCACCAAACAGAAACCTCTCAACTTCCCACCACCAAACCTACAAATCCACCAGAATCTGTACACACCCTATCCCCCTGACCTCCTGTTTAACAAAGGAGCTGCCTGTACTTTCTAAGGCTAGTGTCTATATCTAGACCATCCATTTATACTGTGGTTTTTCTCTCTCTGGCTTCCTCAAAACCCCCACTATCAACACACACTCTTCATATCTCTTCAACTTCTTCCTCTCCACTGATTTTTCTCCCTGCCATTCTTAAAACATGTTTGACACTCTCTTCCATAAATATTTATCCTCCTTAGACTCCATGTCACCCTGAAATAACCATTTTATTTCTGTTTGCTCCTGCTCTACCAAATATATCTAATTTTATTATTTCTATTTCCTCATTTCCCATTCATTCCACGAGCCACTTTTCCTCAAAAACTGTTCTCACTAAGATTGCCAAGGACCTTTCTTTAGCTTAATTTCATGGACACTTTTCAGTTCCCACCATGCTTGGCCCAGTTAACTCCCTCCTCCATTTTGGAGCCCTCTCTTTCCTTAGCTTCTGTGACACCCCAGCCTGGTCTTCTACCATCTGGCCATTCCTTTTTAAGGTCTGACCCTCCTCTACTTCACTTGTAAATGCCAATGTTTTATTGAACTCAATCCTCAAACTTCTTGTCGACAGTAGGCCTGGATATCCTTATACCTTATCCATTCTCACTGATTCAGTTACTCTATACATATCAACCACTCCCTCTACTGGAGATGTCTCTGTGAGGTCCAGATTCATATAACCAATTGCCTACTCTACGTTCTTTTCTTTCAAGTTCCACATGGCCCTCATACTCAATTGGCTTATGATCTGCTGCCAAACTTGCTCTTAGAGGTGCTTCTTACTAATGTCAGTGGCATCAGGAGACACATTCTTGACACTCCAAATCTTACCAAATCTACAATTACTCAATTCCACTAGCCTCTCTCCAGCTCCTCTACTACCACAGCCCAAGCCTACCTCTCCTGTACTACAGATACAACCACCAATTTCCTCTCATCTCTGGCCCCCTCCAATCCATAGAGAGGTATCCTATCTAAAAAAAAAAGAGTAACATGCAAATTAACCATCACTTCATGATAAAAATGGCCGCACCCACAGCCAATAAGGAGGGAATATGCAAATTTATGGGCCAAAATGGCAGTGCTGGCCGGAGCCACGGAGCCTGCAGAGACTGGGGGGAAGGCTTGGTGTCCTGGGTCACCCCAGCAACCCAGGATGCCAAGCCTGACGGGAGAGCAGAGCGGGAGATGGGCGGGAAGGTTTGGCATCCTGGGTCGCTGGGGAGGGCAGTTGGGGGGACCAGGCCTGCAGGGGAGGACAGTTGGGGGGGACCAGGCCTGAAGAGGAGGGCAGTTGGGGGGGGGACCAGGCCTGCAGGGGAGGGAAGTTGGGAGGGACCAGGCCTGAAGAGGAGGGCAGTTGGGGGTGACCAGGCCTGCAGGGGAGGGCAGTTAGGGGTGACCAGGCTGGCAAAGGAGGGCAGTTAGGGGTTACCTGGGCCAGCAGGGAAGGGCAGTTAGGGGCGACCAGGCCTGTAGGGGAGGGCAGTTAGGGGCAATTGGGAAAGCAGGGGAGCAGTTAGGTTTCGATCAGGCTGGCAGGGGAGTGGTTAGGGGGTGATCAGGCTGGCAGGTAGAAGCAGTGAGGGGCAATCAGGCAGGAAGGCAAGCAGTTGGGAGCCAGCAGTCCTGGATTGTGAGAGGGATATCCGAGGGCAGTCGGACATCTCTTGAGGGGTCCCAGATTGGAGAGGGTGCAGGCTGGGCTGAGGGACACACCCCCACTCCCCATGCATGAATTTCGTGCACTGGGCCTCTAGTTTCCAATAATAAATGTCACTTCCTTGCTTAGCCTCCTCATTGGCTATCCATCATCATTGGGATAATTTAGTCTTGTATTTCCCCCATACCCCAATCACATTAGTCTTCTTTTAGATCCTCCAAAGCACCAAACTCCTACCTACCTCAGGGCCTTTACACATGCTGTTCTCTCTCCCTGGAATGCTTGCCCTCATGCCCTTCTTGGCCTAGCAAACTCCCATGAATCCTTCAGGGTTCTCTGAGGAAAGTTTCACTGACCCTCCACCACCACCCACTACATGCAGAGCTAACTTTACCAGTTAAACACTCTCATAGCATGCTGTACTCTTCCTTCATAGCATTCACCACAATGTATTCAATTAATTAATTATAAAATTATTTTTAATTCCTCTCTCTCTTTCTATGCATCATACAAGCAAATCAAATCTTTCTTATTCTTTACCATATCTTCACTACCTTTCATAATGCCTGACTTGTACTAAGCTGACAACAAATCTTTAGTGAAAAAATAAATGATTTATGAAATTTTCTAATTTGAGATTAGAGATTCTAATTTGAGATTCAACACCTACTGGACTGGCTGGTTTGCTGATTCTCTACATTTTGCAATGTCCTCTATATTCACCAGATAATAAAATAATAGCTCCTATTTCTTTAAGCTTTCTGTTTGATCCTGTCTTAAGTGTATTACATTCTCACCAATTTCTGTGTCAGATACTATTATTATCTCCACTCAACAGTAGAGGAAACTGAGGCATAGAGAGGTTAAGTATCTTGCTCAAGGACACAGAACTAGTAAGTAAATGAGCTGAGCTACATATCAAGATAGTCTAATCTAGATCCTGTGTTCTAAAACACTACGACATACTGTCTTTCAAGATCTCTGCTATATACAAGGAAGACCTCTGTGAGTGTTGGGACCTGTGCATTATCAAGGGTGCTGTTACAGAGAAAGACAAAACATGTATAGATCAGTGGTTCTCAAAGTTTAATGTGAATTATAATCATTTAGATAGATTGTTAAAATACAGATTACTGGACCGCATCACCAGAATCAGTAGGTCTGAGGGGTGAGGCCCAAGAATTTGCATTTTTAACAAGTTCCTAGGTGATGCTGATGCACTTGGTCAAGGACACACTTTGAGGACTATTGCAGTACATAAAGGATTTTCGCAAGATTTCTCCATCTTTAAAAATACATAGTACCCTTCTTCTGCAATCTGCCCTTATCCTATATAATAAAGAGATAATATGCAAATTGACCATCACACCATCATACAAGATGGCCACCCCCATGTGGTCACAAGATGGCTGCCACAAGATGGCCAGCAGGGGAGGGCAGTTGTGGGCAATCAGGCCAGCAGGGAAGGGCAGTTAGGGGCAACCAGGCCAGCAAGGGAGAGCAGTTAGGGGTTACCGGGCTGGCAGGGGAGGGCAGTTGTGGGTGATTGAGTTGGCAGGGGAGGACAGTTGGGGGAAATCAGGGCAGCAGGGGAGCAGTTAGGCATCTATCAGGCTGGCAGGGGAGTGGTTAGGGGGTGATCAGGCTGGCAGGCAGAAGTGATTAGGGGCAATCAGGAAGGCAGGCAGGCGAGCAGTTGGGAGTCAGCAGTCCCAAATTGTGAGAGGGATGTCCGACTGCCGGTTTAGGCCCGATCCCACAGGGGTCCCAAATTGGAGAGGGTGCAGGCTGTGCTGAAGGACACTCCTCACCGCCCCCCCTCCCCCCCGCCCTCCAGCGCATGAATTACATGCACCGGGCCTCTGGTATAATAAATAAATAGAAAAGAGAAGATGTTCAAAAGAAATAATTCAAATGCAAACAAAATAGAACAAGGGTAAAGTGGTGTTTCAGGTTTTTCCTCTTCTCTTTCCTTTAATCTCACTGCACAGGTTGTGGTATGCACATCCTTTTGAAAAAATGAATGTATTTGCCTCTAATAAGAAGAGTGTGTTACCTACAGTAGCTAATCTTGTTTAATTCACACAACTTCATAACATTACCACTGATATCCCCCTATTAGAGAAAGAAACTGAGACTCCCAGAAGTTAAATCACTGACCTAAGATCACAAAGCTGGAAATGAGTCCCAACTCAAATGTTTGTTGTTGTCACTCCAAATCCCTATTCATTCCGTTGATTGACGCCATCCTCCATATTTCCATTTACCTTTTTAATTTTCCTACATGCGCAAGTAGCAAAAAGTAATTTCTCCCACACACATAGAAAATGTCAACTGAAAGAAAAAACAGATCTAAATTCATCTCTAGTCAAAAAATATGCTTTTAATGCCTCTTCTTTTGATTACTTTTTAAAAATTGGTTGCCATTCATTTCAAATATATAGTGAAAAAAAACCTCAAGATCTTGAATCAAAGCATTATGGGACCCTCTCTAAGAAGTAGATAGCAACCTCAAATAACCACAGCATAGTTTGTCTTTCTTGAACTATCAGACAAGCTGAATTTGATCACTTTCCTAGTTTGGTTGAAGAAAGAAGCCTTTTAGACTCCCACTGTAGTGCCGAGAGGCCATTCATCCCGCAGGATTAATCGCAAATATTTTATAAAGATGAAGTTTCGTTATATCTTTGTTCTTTGTATCTTGGCTTTTGTTAGCGCATTTTAATTAGGATCTGGTATCTGCAATAAACAGTAAACATAAAGAGCTTTGCAAAAATGTATTAGACTGTTTGTTTTCACACTCTAATGCATATTTGCACAATTTTACCATGAAAAAAGAAAAACATGCTAAGCTCTTGGGCTCCATCCCAAATGTCCTGGAATAGAATCCGGAAATTGCTAAAAATGAAACCAAACCTCATTATATTCCAGCAATTAACCTAAAAAACGAGGGTCCATTCTCTGTATGAAAAAAAAAAAAATTTTTTTTTTTGAGGGGAGAAGTCTGTGGAAGAGAATGCTTCTCGATAACACTCAAATTGCATTCTCCAAACCTGTTTTGAAATTTGGACTATTTCCCTTTCATGCTAAAAAAGCTTAATCAACAAATTCGGTTGGGCAATGTTTTGTTTTGCTCTTTCAGAGTGTTAAGAAAGCCTCTCTTTCTGAATCAAGGCAGGAAGGAACACTAAGCATAAAACAAGGGATAAAATAATCACATGTGGTCTCATTTTAAAAGTAGTTGGGGATTAATAATCTCCCTGCTAAATAGTTATACACCAGAATGAATTATCATTAAAACAGTACAATCATGGTGAATGCTGATGACAAAGGGCAGTTTGGGATTTTTTTCTTTAAACCTATCCTAATCCAAAAGTAGCAAAAACTTTTAAAATCTCCAAATGTGGCTCTTATGTGCAATTGTTATTGATAGGACACCTTGATAGTGTTCAAATGCAACACAAAAGCCTGAAAGTGTGAGCAATACAGAGGCATAAAATAATTTTTTCTTTTGTATCTAGCCCTTAATATGTTTCCAAATAAGACATAAGATTAAGTAATTTATTTCATTGCATGATTTACTTATGATTGAAACACAGTAAAGAATAGATTAAAGGCATAGTCCCAGGCATGAACTTAAAAGATAAAAAATCATTACATTTTAGAGGAATATATATATATATATATATATATATATATATATATATATGCCAATGTGAACTGTGAAGAAAGTAAAAGTGTTAGCTCAAAGTCTTAAATCTGACTTAGACTTGGTGTTCCCAACTCCCCTTTAAGGGAATGATATGTCTGAATTTAATTAGGAAGCTGATTTTTTAAGATTAAAGTTGTGAGAAAGTTAAAAGGTTGGATCATGCAAAAATAAAAATGACTCTAAGGATCTTAGGGAATTTGAACCGGTAAACTTAGATTTTATTTCCTGCCAACTGTTTGTGAGAGGATTAAGAGATGTACAGGAATTATTAGTTTTAGATAAAAGCCAGCATTTTATAAAGCAATTAATTTTTCATTAGTTTCACATAATTTTGGCTAAAAAATCGTTTTGTTCCAATAAAGCTATTGCATTTCAAGAGGTTACTCTAAAATATAGCCATTAACTTTGTATTAATTTAACCAAATTTATAACAGGCTAAACTACTGGCTGGAAAGAAGTAATAGTTTTTTACAGAATATATTAGAATTAAAAGGCAAAAATTAAGATGAAAAATATTTTAAAAAACAGGCTGTAAAACTTCTAAATTTCTAAGCATGGTTATGCATTTATTTAAAAGACATTCTCCTATAATGTTTCTTAAGCCTATGAAATGAATTATATGAAGTTCACCGTAAGTTTTTACACTTGGGAATATCTGATATCATTATTTTTATTACAATAAATTCATGTTACATTACAATAAATAAAATATATTTTAAAGATTAAAAAAAAAAGGTGTTAGCAGTGAAAACTATTCACAGAGACGTATATTACCCTTCCCAATACTAAAACTACCTTTACAGTATCCACAAAATTCCACTCAGCTGGCCCATTTACCCAGACTGATGGAGCGTCTGCACCTCCAGTTTGAGTTTTTCAATCCTCATCAGAATGACAAAGAAGTCTAGTTAAGTCAGAGACCTCAGTCTTAGGTGGAGAATGTTTCTTCTCTGTTTACCTCCAAAAAGGCCTCAATGGCTAGCATGCTCCATCTCCATCATCCATCTGTCCCAGCCCAGAACTACCTCTTTCCAGCTCACTGCAATGTCCTCCTACTAACTCCCTCAAATCCCATTTGTGTCGCATTTTCCATACTGTGAACACGAAAGACTTTGTTAAAAATGTAAATCAGGCCATGTCACTCCTAAGTTGAAAGCCCTCCATTGGTTTTCCTTGCACTTGAAGAAATTCTTGTTGCTTACCTTAGCCTACAGAATCCCTGGCTTTTGTTTCTCTCCTCTGAGTAACACTCCCTTACAGTCATTTCAGCTCAACCCTGGAGGTTTACCTTAAGTGTTCTGCAGCCACTCCTACCCCAGTCATGCACCAGGAACCAGGTAGATGCTGAATTCCTAGTTACTATCACTTTGATGATAAGAAATTTGTCCCAATTTGTTCTTCCAATGACTTTCTACCCATTCAGTTTTTAGATTCGTTGCTTGGTTTTGCACCTCTCCTTGCCCTTTGGACCGGCACCCAATATACTCTTTCATATAGGATCCTGACTCCCTCTCCACTACTGCCTTGTTACACCCACATTCCCTGGTTCAGTACCAGCTGTGGGCAAACTATGGCCCGCGGACCGGATCCGGCTGTTCTATCCGGTTCTCTTGCTCTCCCCTCCGCTCCTTTACTTTGAATTTATATTAGTTCACACAAACACTCCATCCATGCTTTTGTTCCGGCCCTCCGGTCCAGTTTAAGAACCCATTGTGGCCCTCGAGTCAAAAAGTTTGCCCACCCCTAGTAGGCCCACAATGAGCACTGTTCAAATGGATGGTACATTTGCCTAGTTTATACTAGCCCCTTGTGGGTCCAGGGAAGTACCATATTATCTACCACAGTCTATTCTTTAATGATTGTGTGTGTACTCATATTGCCTCCCCCAACAAATCATTAGGTCTTTGAAGGTAAGTAATGTACTTATTTAGATCATGTTGGTGGAGTGTTGAGGACTTAGCAGATGTCATATCTAACCTGGACTCAGCTCAGAACATGGTGGGACCTCACAATTAGCTGGCTCAGAAAAGAGCATTAAGACAGGAACTAGTAGAAACCACACTACAAGGAAGGCAGATCATTCACTCATTCATTCAATATTCTTCTATATCCTAATAGCTATGCTAAGTGATGCAGAGAGAACTGAATAAAACATAGCTACTGAGTTTTATTTCTTTCTAAATTCTTGGTGCCTCATGATCATACACATGGTACATGCACAAACACACACACACACACACACACACACACACACACACACTTTTTGCTTTTCTTCTCAGTATCATTAAGTTTGCCTAAGAAGAGTAGTGAATCATTGCGTATTTAGAAAAACCCAAGAGATAAAATGAAAAGCAATGAAAACTAATAATAGAATTCAATTTAGTGGTAGATTATTGGATATATGTAGAAAAGTCCATTAATTTCCTATATGTAAACAATAATCAAGTCAAAATTATTCCCATTTGCAATACCACTGAAAAGTATAAAATAGCTAATAATAAACCTAACAAGAAATATGTAAAAAGAAAACTCTTAACTTGGGGGGGCATATGAAACAAGCAGTATAATTTCAGAGGAATACAATGTTGTTGTTTTTTATCAGAAAATTCATTACATAAGGTATCAATTGGCCCCCAAATGATTTTGAAATATGTAATATGTAATACCAATTAAAAGCTTCAAAAATTTTTTGGAATGAGGCAAAATTATGTTCTTGTGAAAGGATAAATGAAGATGAATCCAAAAATTTGAAAAGAATAATTGTGTTAGTTGTCTATTGCTGCATAAAAATTATCCCCAAATTAAGAAGCATAAAAGAACAAACTTGTTACTATTTCAGTTTCTTTGAATCAGGAATCCAAGCTTGATTTAGCTGGGTGCCTCTGGCTCAAGTTTTCTCACAAGGCTAAAGTCAAGGTATCAGCTGGGGCTCTGATATCATCTAAATGTTCAACTGGAATAGGATCCACTTCCACACTTGCATATGTGGTCCTTGATAGGATTCAGCTCCTCTGAGTTGTTGAACTGAGGGCCTCGGTTCCTCACTGGGTGTTCTCAGAACTGAGACCTCCCTCAGTTCTTGGCCACATGATCCTGACCATAGGGCAGCTCACGATAAAGCAGCTGGCTTCAAAGCAAGTGAGAAAACAAGAAAGCTTATCCAACACAGAAGCCACAGTCTTCTTGTAACCTCACATCAGAAGTGACATACCATTACTTTTACTACATTTTATTCACTAGAGTCATTAAATGCAACTAGTACTTACGGGAAGGATATGCATGCCCAAGGACATGAACCTGAGGAGGCAGGGTTCATAGGAGGCCATCTCAGATGCTGCTTATCCCCATAATTAAGGAGAATTTATGCTGCCAGCATTAGAACATACCATGAAGCTATAATAATTAAAAGAGCATGTAACTGATGGCAGAATAGACATTATTCAATAGAGAGAATAGAAACCCTAAAACAAATGTAAATATATATAAGCATTTAGTACATTAAAATGGTGATCTTTAAATCAATGAGAAAAGGATAGATGATTAATTAAGTTGTGCTGGGAAAATTTGTTATCCATTTTGAAAAAATATATATATTGACTCTTTAACTCACTTAATTATCAAAATAAGTTCCATGTATTCAAATTAGTTAAATATATACACACTAGAGGCCCGGTGCATGAATCTGTGCACCTTGAAAGGAACTGTGGGCTGCGAGGCTGCAGTGGGCACAGGTGCAGGTCTCAGCCCATCCTCCATGCCCCTGCCCAACCCTTCCCACCACACCCCCGGTCCTCTGTCTGCCGGCAGCCCCGCTCCCACCGCTGCTGCTCCCACATGCTGACGGCACTGGTCCCGCTCTTACCAGCGGACTGGGCAAAGCGATTGGGGCCGGTGCCAGCAGCGGGTGCAAGTGGGGCCAGCGCTGTCAGCGGGTGCGAGGGGCAGCTGCTGCCCCAATCACCCCTCAGGAGCAGGGGGAGGTGGAGAAGCCCTCAGGGGTGATCAGGGCTGGCAGCCGGCAGCCGCTGCTCGCACTTGCTGACAGCGCCAAGCGACTTGCTGACAGGACCAAAGCCGGGCGCCGGCAGTGGGTGTGAGCGGTGGCTCCAGTGCCAGCTGTGGTGTGAGTTGGGACAGTGCCGGCAGTGGGTGCGAGCGGCGGCTGCCAGCCCCAATCCCCCCTCAGAAGAAGGGGGAGGTGGAGAAGTCCTGAGGGAAAATTGGGGCCGGCAGCCATGCTCGCACCCGCTGACAGCGCCATGCAACTGGGGCTGGTGCTGGGTGCCGGCAGTGGGTGTGAGCAGCGGCTCTGGCACTGGCAGTGGGTGCGAGTGGGGCCAGCGCCAGCACAGGTGCAAGTGTCGGGAGAGACCGCAGCACACAGGTGCAAAGAATTTTCAGTAACCACCCAAGGCTCACCCAGATGACAGCGACCGGAGCCATACCTTGATCTGGCGCCCCTGCTCACCAGTTTCACCATCCCACCATGGCCAATGCCTGCCATGTTCTGTTCTCTGCCACCTGCTGCCGACGCCCACCATATTCCGTGCGTGTCCCCTAATGGTCAGCGCCCATCATAGCGACCATTGTTTGGTTGTTCGGTTGTTCCACCGTTCGGTCTATTTGCATATTAGCCTTTTATTATATAGGATTACATTTGAGGAGGGAAATAAATGAATCTTTAATTTTATCAGTGGCATTTTATCTTAAGCTGAGTTGGGATACACAGATATTTGTTATATAATAGCAAAACTTAGCTCACCACACATCAGTCATGGTTATAAGTACTAAACATATGTTCATTTACATAAACTTCACAAAACTATCTTATAAAGAGAGTCCTATTATTTTCTCCATTTTAAAATAAGCAAACTAAGGCACAAAATCACACAGCTTGAAGATTCATGCCCACTGTATTAGTCATCTATCGCTACATATCAAATTACTCTCAAACCTAGCAGTCTTACAAGCATTTATTATCTCTTACAGATTCTGAGAATCAGAAATCCTGGAGCAGTTCAGCTGGGGCTCTCTGCCTCAGGGTCTGTCATGATAATGCAGGCAATGTATCACCTGGGGCTACAGTCATCTGAAGGCTGGGTCTGGACAATCCCCTTAAATCTTACTCATGTAGCTGATGACCTAAAGTCTCCATTGGCTTCCTCTTTGACTGCTGGTAAAGGCCTCAGTTCCTCATCTCAGGGACCTTTTCCTAGAGTTGATCTAATGTACTCAGGGCATGGTAGTTAATTCCCCCCAGAGAGGGGAAGAGAGGGAGATGAGGGAGATAGAGATAGAGATAGGGATAGAGATAGAGAGAGAGAGAGAGAGAGAGGAAGATGGAGACTGAGACAGAGACGGAGATGGAGATAGAGAAGTCCCAGTGTCTTTAATGACCTACTGTAGAAAGGCATAATCCATCATGTCTATAATATGTACTTATTAGAATTGAGTCACTAAATTCAGCCCATACTCAAGGGGAGGGAATTAGGCTCCACCTTTTGAAGGCAGGGGTGTCCAAGAATTTGTGGACTTATTTTAAAACTGGATCCAGGAAATCAGACTCAGAAGTCTGTGCTCTTAACCAGTACATATACCGCCTCTCTTAAATTATTCTTCATACCAATTTTTATGTGTGGAATATTTCATAATAATTTAAAGGTTAAATATAAAAATTAAAACCATTAAATGAATTATAGGCAAGTATTTTAAAAATTTTTAGGATGGGTTAATGATTTCTAAGCATGACACCCACAGTAGAAGCCCACCTAAAAAAAAAGACTGAAAGGTAGACGCGACACGCGACCTGCGATGCCGAGGCAGCGCGGCTCAGCTCGGCTCGGACGTGGTCTGGACTCGCACACAGCTCCGCGGTGCACGGATCCCGGGCTGAGATGGAGCGTGCGAACCAGTGGCCGCCGGCTCCGCACCAGGATACTGAGAAGTCGATGTCGGTGTCACCATCACCCGAAAGCAGTGGAGGGCACACCTCTTGGAACCATGACTCATCAGGCATTCAACACCTCCTTCAGAGTCCACAGCTGGAGAGGATGCCCTTGGTTTCTGCTCAGGAGCCCAGGCAGAATGCAGATGAAATGGGGCCACAGTTCAATGTGTTGCTGCCTGAGCATAGTGTGAACTATTGCCCCCAAGTGACTCTCCCTCCTTCCCAAATGGTTTACTGTCAGAGAATGTCTCCCTCTCAACAAGGAATGATGATTTTCAATGGGTCCCAGATGATGTCCTTTGGAGAGCCCAATATTCCAGGGATGGCCATGACCTTCAGTGTAAATCTGAGCATGCCCCCCAATGGACCACCAGTCACAATGTCCCACATTAGGACACCAACAATGCATTATTCTGGCCACCCCACAGTACCTTCTAATAGGGACTCTTTAACACCTACAATGTTATTGCCTGCCACTGTGCCTTCTGCTGGGGGCCAGGCTGGGCTTCCCTCTTTGGCTCACATGTTGCCCCCTAGAGATCCCCACAACTGTGGAATGCCCCCAGATGGCTCCCCATCATTAATGACTTTAGAATCCCAGGACTCTTTTGTTAGCCAGCCAGCCTCCCAGGAAGACCCCTTCCTACCCGAGCAGCCTATACCTACGCCACAAAGAGCAGAGCAGAATTGCAGGGCCCCGGAAAGGGCTTACAGGGGCAGATCCCCGATTGCAAGGCCTTACTGCTGCCCGTATGAGAACTGTGGGAAAGCTTACACCAAGCGCTCCCACCTCCTGAGTCACCAACGCAAACACACAGGTGAGAGGCCCTATAAATGTCAGTGGGAAGGTTGTACATGGTCTTTCTTCCATTCTGATGAGCTTGGACGACATATGCGGATACACACCAGATACCGGCCACACAGATGTGATCAGTGCGGCCGAGAGTTCATGAGATCTGACCATCTCAGGCAACACCAAAGGACTCATCTGCGGGCGCCAGGATCCCCCAGTCCACAGGCCAGTGATGAAGAGAGAGCTGGTCCTCCTGCTCCTGATCTTTAGGTCAACCTCCTCTTCCCTTCATTCTGGCTTCTCCACACAGATCCTGCTTGCCTCTGACCAGCTAGTCTCTTTAGTAGGTATATGCTTATTTGCAGAGCAAGAAACATTACGAGGCAGTGTTGAATGAAGCCCATCGGAGCTGGACCCATCAGGGACTCTTCAAAAACTGTCTTGGATGCCCTTACCTCTTTGGGGCCACCTACTGTTGCTGAGTTTAGCTACATGGAAAGATGAAGCAAAGTAGAGATGGGGAGCTGTATTACAAAGCTCTTTATGTCACTCCTCAACTTGAAACTCTTCAGTGAATCTCCTTTGCCTGCTATAAAAAATCCAAGATTCTTATCTTGGTTTTCCAGAGCCAGGCTATGTTCAAATCCTGAATATGCCGCTTACTAGCCATGAGACCTTGGCAAAGGTCTTCTAGTAAGTGAAAAAAATACTATTGGACTGTTTGAGACGCATCTTATGTTTTGACTCAGATTCTGTCCAGAACTCGCCACCCACATGCCCAGAGTTTATCTCCTCCCACCACTTCCAGACTTGGATGGAATGCCCCACCACAGGGCATGGGATCTGGCATTTCAGGTAGCCACTGGCAACACAGAAGCCTGAGTGAGTTAATCCTCTTGGGTAACATTTGACTAATGAGAGTTGGGAGAGACCAAGGCAGATAAATTCCCTCTTCTTTCCTCCTTGCCCTGAATTGCTGCAAGACACTTTCTCTGAACAGCACAGCCAGTGGGGAGATGTCCCAAGCAGCCAGTGAGCACACCTGCTGTGCTTCAAGGCTTGTGAAGCGGGACCCACCTGCTATCGCCTTGCATTGCCTCCCATCCTCCCCCGCCTTGCTTTTCTCCCTCTCAGTGCCTTGGGTTTACACCATCCAAATAAAATATTAGTACTTTATTCTTGTTTTAGGCTATTTTCTAGGTGACCTGGGGGTAGAGGACATTAGATTGGGGCAGAGAAGAACAAACCTACTGTGACTTTGCCTCCTCCTTACAGAGCTCAGGTACTAGATACCTTTTATTGAAAGGCCTGGTCTGCTCCTCCCCCTGGGTTGAGTGTATAATGGCTGTCCTGACAACCAGGTAGTTCAAACATCATTTCTGGACTTCTCGCCAGCCATTTTTCTGACCAGCAAACTAACTGAGAGGAATTTACAAAGGTCTCAAGTGGCAGATCCAACCAGGATCTGTCTACTCCAGAGGTACACCTCTTAACTATGATGCCTTCTACCGATGTTGCCTGTGCTTAGTCTGATGCCAAGCACTGCTTGGTGATGCCACAGTGAGATGGATCAAGACTGGTTCCTTTGTTCCAGGAACCATTTGGTCTAGGGGCTGAGAGGTCCACCTGGGTGCAGTGACCATGATGAGGAGGAGCACCTAAAGGGGAAGGTCAGAAAGGCATATGTGCCCTGACAAGGGATTGGTGAACCTACAACCTTGGGTATGTGCCCTGACTGGGAATCAAACTGGCAGCTTTTCAATGCACAGGACCATGCTCAGCCAACTGAGCAACACTGGCCAGGCTCAGCAAATATTTCTGAGTCTGCAATTCAGAGCTGTGGGGATTCATGGCAGATGACATGGAAACAGCGTGTCAGGGAAGAAGACTTCTCGAGGAGGTGCCGGAGTCAGACCTGAAGAGCTCCTGGGGCTTAGCCAGACTTGCCATATCCTGGATGTCTGCCCTGGTCATGTTTAGTGCTGGACACTAAGAACTGAGAACATGATGGTGCCTGCTGTAGGGCAGAGAGATAACGGACAACAATTCTGAAAGTGCTGCCGAGGCGAAGAGCTGAATCTCTGCGGGCTCAGCTTATTCTGGGCAGCTGGGGAAGTCCCAGAGCCTTAGCTATGCCTGCCCTCTGCCCCCACCCTAACTCTGTTCTGCATGGCCACCTTGGTGTGTTCTGACAGCCCCAGTGTACCTGGGCCAGGCCTCCAGGTGTCCTCCACCCAAATTCCAAGTGGATATATTATTTTTAAAAGGGACAAGAGGGTGCTCATTTGTGACCCAATTACTGACCGCAGAACTTGGGTTTCCATTAACTTTTATTCCCACCTGGGCATTGGGTCCTTTACATGGTGGGGGGTGATTGGAAGAGGAGACATCAATCTGTCCTTTGACCAGTGATTACCCTATCTATGTCAGGTTGTGCTAAGCCTTTCCCAGTATTATCTTGTTCAACACAAGGGTGGGAAGGATGAGCAGATTTTGAATCCTGCCATTTCCTGGCTGTGCCGTCTTGGGTAATTATCTCTGTTGTTTTTGATAGCAAGTGGGCAAGATTGGAGTCAAACTAAAATGATAATCACATTTAAAAAATGGTTTCTTTGGGGGGACGAGGGCAAGTGCCGGGGGGTGGGGGAAGCCGGGGAGGCCAGGGGGGGTCGGGGGTGGGGTGGGGAAAGAGACTTATGTACTACTATTGTAATACCTTAAACAATATTACACAATGTATTATTTTTGTAGGGCAAAAATAAATAAATAAATAAATAACCCCCCCCCCAAAAAAAAAGACTGAAAGGTATAACTCCATTAGAAGTAAAAATGTCTAAATATCAAAATCACCATCAGCAAAGTTAAAAGGCAAATGGAAAACGTGGTAAAAATAATGGCCACATATATGACAGATGAAGAGTTCCTCTCCTCAATCAAAGGAGTGTAAAATCACTAAGAAAAAAAAAATACATTAATAGAATAAGACATTGACATAAATAGACAACTAAAAAGAAGAAATAGAATGTGCCAATAAACATAAGAAAAAATATTCAACTTATTCAATGTAAGAATAGCTATTAAAAAAGAAATCTGGCCCTAACCTGTTTGGCTCAGTGGATAGTGTCTGCCTGTGGACTGAAGGGTCCCAGGTTCGATTCTGGTCAAGGGCATGTACCTTGGTTGCGGGCACATCCCCAGTAGAGGGTGTGCAGAAGGCAGCTCATCGATGTTTCTCTCTCATTGATGTTTCTAACTCTCTATTCCTCTCCCTTCCTCTCTGTAAAAAATCAATAAAATATATTTTTTAAAAAATGAAATCTGTACTTTAACATTAGGAAAGATTGAAAAAATTATAGTATTTTTAAGATTTGGAGGGAAAGGGAATTTTATATGTTCACAGGTGTATAATTGGTAGAAATTCTCCAAGAAAAATTTCAATATTTATCAAAAATCTTAAGGAGTGGTATGCCTTTGACATAACAACTATACTTCTACATTTCATCTTAAGAACTAATTGGACAAAAATGTATGTATAGAGATGCTCATCACAGCACTTTATATTATACTAAAAAAATCGGAAACAACTTAAATGTCCAAAAACTGAAGCTTTTGTTTCATAAATCATGGTACAGTGGTGAATGATGGAATACAATGCCATTTTAGAAGTATGTTTACAGACATGGAGGAAATTCATGAAGTTAAATGAATGACATTTAAAGTCACATAAAAGTGATATAATTTTTGATAGAAACATGTTAAGCTGTATTTCATAGAGCATATGTTACTAGTGTTAAAATGTTATACGTAGCAAAATGTTAGTAGTGTTAGCTTTAGATGAAGCAAGTTGGGGTGATTTTTATTTTCATCTGTTTATTCCTGTTTTAAAAATTCTACCTGTGAAATAGGTCCAAATCATAAATTTGAAGTTATTTCTTCAATGACCCCTCAGTCTTTTTCCTTTGTCCCTCACTAAGTGACTAAAAGATAGAAGAGGCTGGAACCTGTTATCATCATTTAGTAGTCATTAACTCCCTCACCCCTAGCACAGCCTTTGTAATTTGCATAATAAAGAAATGAGTCTGAATTTCCCTGCCCAGGGATCTGCAACCACTTTAATAAGCCTACTAGAGTTCTGCTTTTAGGCAAGAACTTTAAGCAGCATATTCCAAATGATATGTTTACACTTAGAGCAAGTGATCAAAAATGTACATGATCACTTGCTCTAAGTGTTACACACCTAAACACCTCACAGTAGCTTTGTCAATGTAGTCTACCACTTCTCAAAACTGCATCACTGTCATTTACCTCTGTCATTTTAGAGATGGTTGAAAGTTTAACTTTGAATAGGAATAATTCTTACACTGCACACACAGGTCTATAATTAACAGTTAATCACTCATATTGAAAGGTAACCAGGGCCAAATAGACAATCCACTTATTACTCCTATGCTCGAATGGATTAATGTTTTTAATTAAATTAGCCAAACTCTGGCAAACTTTCTATCAGGAAAAACAAAGTCCAAGAAAACAGGTAACTGCTTTTTGATCTAAAAAGAGAAACTCATATTGAGGTCAACATTTTTAGAAGCCAAAAACTACCTAAATTGCATAATAATAATAAAGCATTTTAAAAAGCAATGACAAGCATAAAGTCACCACTTACTTTTTTTAAACAATAGAGTACTCCTGCATTTTAAAAGCAAGAATGAATTTGCAGTACAATGGGTAACTTCTAAGAGGTAGAAATTCTAAGTTTGAATTGTTAAGAAAGAATAAGTGGTTTTCCTCTTTCTTAACTAATAAAATCTCACAAACTCCTTTATTCCTATTAGGCCACACATGCCAAATCAAACCAATATAAACTTACAAAGTTTTAAAAATTACTTGATTACTTCATTTGGGAAGATTTTTATGGGTAACTTGCCACTATTTTTCTGAATGATTATTGATTATCTTTGGAAAAGAAATATTGGCTGATGGTACTTGTCCATTTAGAACATGAAGAAAAGGTTTTGGAGCTATCAATTCCCACTGAGAACCAACTCCTTTGATAGTATTAAATAAATAATAAGAATAAAGTTATAACATCCAATCTCTGATTCAGCACCTGGCTTAATGAGGTAATGTTAAGTGCTTTGAAATCCTCAGAGAGTAAAAAGAACATAACATCATTCTATTATTAGAGATTAATATTTCAACTTTTCTTTTTTTTTAATATTTTCACATTGATCTCTTTTGCAATGCTTACCTATATTTGATGAAACAAAATAATGTAGATAAGATAGAAATAACCAAAAAGTCTAAGGAACTAAGAAATATTTGGGTGGTCCTTTCTATCAATGATGTTTAATGAAGTAAAGTTTATTGAATTTAGAATGGCATTAAACTAATACTTAAAAGAGGCATCTGTTACATAGTAGAAACAAGCTAAGAATTAGATTAGGGTTCTTTGATTCCAGTTCTTTTTTCACTATCTATGGGACTGCTGGCTGATCATCAACCTAAAAAGTGGTGACTAATAAGACCATCTCCAGCTACAATATTCTTTGAGCACATTAAGTCCAAGTTGAGAAAGACCTGTACCTGAAAGTGATACCGAATTTTTGGACTAGAACTCGGATTCTTTGTCTGCCAGAGTTGAAGAATGAATCCACGGACAGAGGGTAGTATAGCAAAGGTGGAGATTTATTGAAGAACAAGTACAGACTCCCACCTGGGGAGAGGGAAAGAGTCCCACAGAATGAAATCCCACATAGGGAGGGGGAAAGGATCCCACTGAGTTCCTTTTCCCTATGGCTTATAAAGGCTTCAGATCCTGGTGCCTTGATATCCCCTCTGATTGGTCACTATTCCCTTAGACTGGTTACTATAGTGACTCCTGAGGCCCTCCTCCCTCTTTGTCCTCCTACTCCTTCTGGGCTTTCCTCCTCCTTCTTTATTTTGTAAATATAGACCTTTCTTGGCTGCTTCCAGTTCCCTTATCTTATGGAAATGTAACTGCACCTGGCTTCCTTGTGTTATGGAAATGTACCTTCTCCCAGTCTGTAGCCCTGTGTTTTTCCATGGACCCCAATTCTAAAAATTCCCTAAGCCTGCATATATTCCCCTAAAGTTCCTGTTTCAAAAGTGTCTAGTTAGGGTGGTTTGTGCTTCAATATGGGGTTGCTTCCTTAGGAATCCTAACATAAGAATCCACAGTCTATGAGAACTCCAAGGTCATACATTGACATAACCAAGTTGCTTCCCAAGGAAATCAAAAGGATCACCTTTAGCTCTAGCTGGTTTGACTTAGTGGCTAGAGCATCAGCCTGCAGACTGAAGGGTCCTGGGTTAGATTCCAGTCAAGGGCACATACCCCCAGTAAGGGGTGTGCAGGAAGGAGGCAGCTGATGGATGATTCTCATCATTGATGTTTCTATCTTTCCTCTCTAAAATCAATAAAAATATGTATTTTTAAAAAACACAAGAATGATCACCTTCAATTATCAGTTCACCGTGACTAATGACATAATTTGTTCAAATTACTTTTAGAATCAAACCAGCAATTTGGTCCAGAGCTTACCCATCCTGAGTCAAAGATGTACTAAGTTCCCTAGGTTTTAAGATATGTGAGAAATCAAAATAAACAAAAGATTTTCCGTCATTATTTAGCCTAATCCTCCCTTTTCAATATCATTAAAAATTCATGTCACAAAACTAAGTTGAAGAATTTAAAACATTCTGTTACGATTTCACTCTTGGAAGGTCCCACTCCCTTGAGATGAAAACACTGAGGACCCTTTCCTTGAGATTTTGGTACTGAGAAGGCTAAAAGGACTAATTCCAATGTAACCCTGATATTCGGGGCTAGTGACCTGAATCCAAGCCAGCAAGCTCAGTGTACATTCCTGATAACCTATAATTAAGTCCCTCTCTCCTTCCCAGATACTAACTGGTCTTGCAGAACCTGTTACTGTGAACAGTGCACTGCCCCGGAGGGAGGGTTATTAACACTAGCTACAGGCCAGACCATCAGATATGGCCTGGAGATCCCCCAACACCTGGGGGCCTTCTTGCAAAACCCGAGAAAAGGACCGGAAGCATAATCCATGTTTGTGGGACAAAGATCACAGGGAGGGAGATATCAAGGAAAGCCCCATGCGTGTTCCTTCACTCAGATTTGGAAGGCTGTTCCCTGAGTTCACTGGCGTATTAAACAGTGTCCCTCCTTTTTTTCTCAGAAGCGTCCTTGGTTTTCTTTGGTCTTCTGCAACAGTACTAGACAAAGCTTTGCCTCCCCTGAGAGTGAAAGAATGCACTCTCAGAGCAGGCGCAGGAATAGTTAAAATAAAGCAGGCACAGCTCTGTTCCCAGAGAAGAGCATGCTGACCTCCACCTCAGCGCTTATCAGTAAACGTCCTAGCTTCTGGTTTCTGTTAAAATTTCTGTTCTCACAAAGTTTTCTGTTGAGATAAAACATACCATTCCCGTGAGAATAAGTCAACATTCTATCTTGCCCCCCACCTGCGTGTGATTTTTTGCCTTTAAAAGCCTGTAACCAACCCTGGTTCAGGGCTCCAGTCAGCAGTCTCTTATTAGAGTTGTTGCCTGTGAGTCCCTGCGCCGCGCTTGAATAAAGAAACCTCTTGCTTTTGCATCGAGACTCGAGTTCGGCGTTTGATTTGGGGTCGTCGCTCTGCCAAAGGACCCACCGGGGGTCTTCACGGCCCTACAAGAGGTAAGTACACTTTCTCCTTTCTGGTGGCTGAGTTGTAATTTATCATGCCTCCCTCTTACCCAGCCTGACAAGAAGCTTAGACTTAGGGTTGATACTCAGTCACAGCAACCACGTGAACAATTACAGTTAGCATATTTTTCTTGTCCTTTTTTCTATACCCTGCTTTTTAAAAAAATTTTATAACTTTCTTTTTAAGTCATTTTTTATGTCATTGGCAACCTTTTTTCAAAAGCGATAAAGAATAAGTACAACTGTAAAATGAGCCTAAAATATAAACATTAGTTTATTTCCAAAGAACAACATCCTTTACCTCTATACCAGTGGTTCTCAACCTTTCTAATGCCGCGACCCTTTAATACAGTTCCTCATGTTGTGGTGACCCCCAACCATAAAATTATTTTCGTTGCTACTTCATAACTGTAATTTTGCTACTGTTAATGAATCGTAATGTAAATATCTGTGTTTTCCGATGGTCTTAGTGAAGTATGGTAGCAATCAACTCAGGTAGAAACTGCTGTTTGGCTTCCATACTTATTTGTTTGCTAAAACAATAGAAAGTTATTTTGATTTTCTGAACTTATGTATGCTATCCCAATAGTCCATTGATGATGGTTTGAATATCCCATTGATTGTGATCTCACTGGTCATCGAAGCACATTCTTCTGGGAACCAGGACAGCTCAATTATCCTAAATTGTCTCAGTAGCTACAGATAACGAGTTTCAGTTGACTCAGTGGTCCCAGAATCAGAACAGACCCTAAATTGCCTCAGTAGCTACAGATAATGCATTCCGGTTGACTCAGTGGTACCAGAATCTGGACAGCACAATTATTCTAAATTGCCCCGGTGGTCCCAGATAATGTGTTTCTGTTGATTCAGTGATTCATAGATACTTTAGATAACTAACTTGCTCAATTTCGCTTCTGTAACTGCTTTGCACGAAACAGGTTCCTCATTTCAGACCCAAAGATGTAATTTATACCTTTGTGATGTTCTGCCAATATAAGCCAGATGTGGCAAGCTGTTCCAGGCTGCGAGGTTTGGAATGCTGAATGGCTCCCTCATATGCCGCCGGCTTTTAATAAATGACTCCATAATTCTACTTCTTGAGGCGTCCTTTGTAAGATGAGGGTACACTACAACATTAGGCGCTACAGCAGCCTAAAACCATCGGAAAACACAGATATTTACATTACGATTCATAACAGTAGCAAAATTACAGTTATGAAGTAGCAACGAAAATAATTTTATGGTTGGGGGTCACCACAACATGAGGAACTGTATTAAAGGGTCGTGGCATTAAAAAGGTTGATATTAAAATTAAAAGTTAATTTATTTGGAAGTGAACAGCATGATATCAGCAAAATTTAGACAAGTAATTTGTTTATTAGATGTTTCATCAACTGTCTCAATCCATTTTGCTTTATTAAGCTCTTGAGGAAAATTGAGACTTCTTTAAACACTTAGAGTGCTCAATTAAATTAAATATTTTGTAAAAATACTTAAAACTAATTTTTTGGTAAAAGCCTACCTTCAAAGTGAAAACAAAACTTTTTAGAACCAGAGGCTCTGTATTATCTAGGGGAGTATTAGCTGCTCTAATAAATCCAAAGTGTGTAAAGACTCAAACACATCTGAAGTTTATTTTTCCTGGTTAGCAGGAAAAATATATAGGTTGTGCTTCAGGTGACCTGGGTTCCTTCCATCTTTGCAAGCTTCGCCACCCCCTAGGGTATCCAGCTGGCAGAAAGGAAAGAGAGCATAAAGCATTGGATTGAAAATAACATATTACTCCCATCCTTATTCCATTGGTGAAGACCAGTCAGGTGGCCACATCTAGAAGTAAAACAAGGAATGGGGGCAGGGCATTAGGACTAGGAAATGTAGTTCATGGCTGAATAGCCAACTTTCCAGTAATAACTCCATACAATGGGAAGGGGGCTTGCCCTGCCTGTTACAGGTTCATGCCTTTCCATCCTTTGTGTCAAAACTCTCCATCCTCTATGCAATGGCAAACACTCAAACACAAAGGAGTAATTTGGCACCATAACTTATTTCATGTCAGACTGGGGTGCCGGCGGAGAAGAACTGTGGCAGAAGGCAGCTGAATAGAACCAGGAAATCACACCAAAGACTGAAGAGGTAAGTAGACACCAGTCCTGAGGTCATAAATGGACATCTTCCTTCTGTGTTGTTGAGTTCATGGAAACCAAATAAACGAGATAGTCCAGGACAGACTCAGTCTCATTTTCTTGTCTTCAGTGAAGGTTCTTTGTTTAACGTGTTACAAAATATAATACATCTAAAAGACTTTTCTTAGTAAAAAAATTACAAGTCAGAAAATTTACTTTGTCAAGCCAAATGTCCTGATGTTTATTCAGGAAATACGGTTATTACCTGGGTTATGGGTTTAGCTCAGCCATTAAATAGTTGTGTGACTTTAGACAACCTACTTCACCTCTGTGGCTCTCAGAATTCTTTGTTTAATATATATATATATGGATTATACATATATATATATATATATATATATATTATATATATGGATTATATGGATTATATATAATATATATATATATATATATATATAGTCTCAAGGGATTCAGCCAGATGGTAGCTAATATTCAACTAAGATCCAAGTTGAAAAACTCTGCAATCTGAGTTTTTAAAACTCTGCAATATAAAGCCAATCCAACTTGAACATATTTTTAACTTAATATATTCTGGCATCAACAGTAAATCAAGTTATTGTAATAAATGCATCCATTGACTGGATTTTGAACAAGAAATGGTTTGTTAAATCCAAATATTGCCTACAGTGGGGGCTATTCTCTCCATATACAGACAACACTTAACAAAATGCCTAATCTGATGTTGGAGAATAGAGTCTTGATAAGTCTTTACCTCTTTATAACCATGAATGACATTGCCTTTAATTGAATGACATGAAGCTTCATGCACAACTTCTCCACCTAGTTATCTGAAAAGAAAGCACACTAAAGTTAATTAATCAAAATGTGTTATAAACATAAATACCACTCTTCACCCATAGGTGCTTCCTGGGCCAGTCAGAATGTCCTTCAGTAATAGCTCAGTGCCTGGTTTAGTGAACTAATCATAATCTAGTTACTCATTGGGGTAACTCTGCCTTCCTTAAGCAGTGCCCCAGGCCAGGGAGCTGCTGCCAGGAAGCGAGCCATTTCCACCCACTGTCCTCCCTGCACCACTTAGAGAGTCCAGGGCTGGGGAACTGTCCTGTCACCTCTCCCATGTCCGAGTTCAGTATCCATCATGCCTCCCCAGCAAGTATCCTCACGCAGCCTAACTCAACATCTAACTCTCAATGAAAGAACGAAGTAGCACTATCTTTGGCTTTGGCTTTATTTGCTTTGCAAACCTCATTAAAGAAACTGTGGTGCACAGTTTCAGAAACTGGTAGGCATAAAAGAGGAAGCGGTCAGTTCTATCTCGGTGGAGTGTCAGGGGGAAGGTTTAGAAAAGGCTTCATAAATAAGATTGGCACTTGAGCTCTTCCCGTAAGCGGCCTGAGGTGGCCTCTGAAAATAGTTTGCTATTCATTTGACCCAGAAAGCCCCACAAAATCATGCAAATCAAGAGGTTCAAAACTTGGTATTCACTTTAAGAACACTCATGAAACTGCCATTAAGGGTATGCATATCCAAAAAGCCACCAAGAAACAGTGTGTGCCATTCCGCCGTTACAATGGTGGAGGTGGTAGGTGTCCTTCAGGCCAAACAGTGGGGCTGGACACAAGGTCGGTGGCCCAGAAAAGAGTGCTGACAATTTGCTGCACATTCTTAAAAATGCAGAGAGTAATGATGAACTTCCGGGTTTAGATGTAGATTCTCTGGTCATTGAACACTTCAGGTGAACAAACTTCCCAAGATGTAGCTCAGAACTTACCCATTCATGAGCTGTCCCTGCCACACGGAGGTGACCCTATTGAAAAAGAGCAGATTCTTCCCAAACCAGAAGAGGAGGCTGCACAGAAGGAAAAAGTATCCTAGAAGAAACTAAAACAAAAACTTACAGCCCGGGAATAAATTTGGCATGAAATATATGCTAATGAAAGTTAAAGGGAAAAAAAAAAAAGATGACACTTGAGAAGCTCTTTGAAGACAGGAGGGACAATGAGATTGACAAGGAGGGATACTCTTTCTAAAATGCATAGACTAGAGAAATAAACCCAAACTAGGTCATGGAGGACCTAGTACAGGGGGCTAGAGTTTGAACTTTGTCATGAATAATGGAAAATCCCTGAAGGATTTTGAGCATCAGGGTAACATGATAAAATTGCATTTTACTAAGATTGTTATTCCGGCAACAGTGTGGAGGGTAAATTATGTGCCAGGATGGAAACAAGGGTCTAATCAGGAGATGACTGTGGTCGTTATTCCAATCTCAGTTTAGCACATTGGCTAGGATGAAGTTCCAGGCCAGAAAACCACCCGCAATACACCTGCCCTCAGGCAGGTTCACAAGCCACAGACAAATGCCTCTAATCTAAGCATAGATGCTTCTAGGCAGAAATGTTAGCTCAAGTTGCATTTATGAAATATGTAGAGCTAAATAAAAATGCCTTCCTTCTTATTGATTACTTTCAATTACCTGGGATAGTCTTTTGCCAGATACGCCTTATAATTTAGATCAGTATTTATCTGTGGGGAAGAACCAGGTTTGTGTTTTCTTCTTCCAATTTGTAGCAGAATGACACTTTTGTCAAATAATAATCATGATAAATCACTGGAAAAATGAAATGACACAGCAAAGAATACAAAGTACAAGCCCCTTTCTCTAATTTTGTTGAACAAATGTAAAATAACTCCATCAGATTGCTATCAGAGTTTCTGAATGCTTACTCTCAGTTTCTTCCACAAACTAGCAAGAATTTGCAGACCACACAATGATTAGCACTGGCCCAGATGCGCATAGCAAGAGGTGTGGGAGCACAAGAAAAGGGATAGCCTCCAAGGGGAGCCCTGACTCCCCTCGTTTAGTCTCCCCAAAGACACTGAATGATAATAGTACGAAAGCCATTAGGCAGAAGTGGGCAGACACAAAGTCCAGCTTTGTATCATAAAACAATGTAAACAAAGCAGCATTTTTATTAGATTTGGGTTTTGGGGGGTGTTTCCCTCCTACATAACTTTGCTTTTAGCAACCACTGAGACCAATATTTAAACACGTTAGCACTGATGAGCAATGCCAGCAAAATATAATCAAACAAAGTGACTAAATTAATAATTTATACACTAACAACTATGTGAAAATATAAGGCACGAGGAATTAAATTAGAAAAAAAATGTAATCCAAATTAGAGTGCGTTTCAATTAAATTAGATTCCTCAGCAGTGCTGTAAGTTTAGTTAAAGCCCACAGCACTGCAGTGACCTTAGCATCACTAATGGTAACTTGACTTGGAGCATATCTGGTATATTTGAAGCACTTTATAAATACTTATGTAGCTGTTTTGCTTAAGCTTAAATGGTAATAATGTTACAGAAGACCAAAGAAAACCAAGGACGCTTCAAAGAAAAGGAGGGACACTATTTAATACTCTGGTGGACTCTGGGAACAGCCTTCCAAATCTGAGTGAAGGAACATGCATGGGGCCCTCCCTTATATCTCCCTGTGGTCCTTGTCCCACAAACGTGGATTATGCTTCCGGTCCTTTTCTCGGGCCTTGCAAGAAGGCCCCCAGGTGTTGGGGGATCTCCAGGCCATATCTGATGGTCTGGCCTGGAGCTAGCGTTAATAACCCTCCCTCTGGGGCAGTGCACTGTTCACAGTAACAGGTTCTGCAAGACCAGTATCTGGGAAGGAGGTAGGGACTTAATTATAGGTTATCAGGAATGTACACTGAGCTTGCTGGCTTGGATTCAGATCACTAGCCCCAAATATCAGGGTTACATTGGAATTAGCCCTTTTTAGCCTTCTCAATAAGACTCTTCCCAGACTTCTCTTTATAATGCCATAATAAGAGTATTTTATTGAACATTGGTTATGCTTCAGAGACATTATTTCCTTAAATATACCCTGACAAACCTGCAAGATAAGAACTATATTCTCCCATTTTAAAGATGAGAACTTTGAGGTTCAGGGAAAGTAAATACCTAATGAAAGGTTCACTGTTGTTAAGAGGAGAGGCCAAGTTGAAACCCAGATCTCTCTGATGCTAAAGCCTGTCCTTCTGGACAATATGCTCTATAGTACTCTGCCTGAATCATCAGCTTTAGTAGAGCTTTGACCCAGAACTGGAGACTGCCTGGCTGGAATTGTGTTTTCAGGTTTGAATGGGGGGGGGGGGGGGGGAGATACACTCGTCCTTGACCTTCACTCAGCAGTAAAATCCCTAGCAATGTGCTTCCACCCAGGGAAGACCTCTCTGTACCTGCCAGTCTTTTTTTTTTTTTTTTTAACTTTTTATTTTGTAATAACTTTACACTGATAGCAAAGTTACAAAAATAGTATAGAGAGTCCCCATAGAGCCTTTACCCCGTTGCCCCTAATGTTAACATCTTATATAGCCACTAGAGTCCTGGTGCACGACATGTGTGCGCTGGGGTGGGGAGGCGGGGGTTCCTCAGCCCCAGCTGCACCCTCTCACAGTCTGGGCTCTTGGTTGATTTGCATATTAGGGTCTTATTATATAAGATAGTACCATTAGTGAGACCAGGAAATTAACATGGTTACAGTGCTGCTAATTCAGCTACAGACCTTGATTGACTTTTGTCACCTTCCCCATTAGTGCCATGTTTCCTGTTCCAGGATCCAGTCCAGGATTCTTCATTGCATTCAACTTTTATCCCTCCTCAGTTTCCTCCAATCTGTGACAGTCTTCCATCTTTCTTTGTTTTTCATAATCCTGACACTTTGGAAGAGTACTGGTCAGTTATATTGTACATGTTCTGTTGGAAGCTGCCCATTGCCTTCACTAGCAGAGAGGTGTGGACAAGGAACCCGGAAGGCTGGTCAACCGTGAGGCTCTGGCAAGGGTCAGAGCCATACACCCACTGTCTGGTGGAGACAAAGGTAGCTGAAGCAACTTCCACCTTTTACCCTGTTTCCCAGAAAATAAGACAGTGTCTTATATTAATTTTTGCCCCCAAAGACACGCTAGGTCTTATTTTCAGGGGATATCTTATTTTTCCATGAAGAAGAATACGGTACACATTTATTGTTAAATGAAAATAAAGGAATTTTATTACCTGTATACAGTACGGTAGTATGGTAGTTGTCAACACAAACCAGACAAACTGTGAATCCTACAGTATCAAGAATTTACTCATTTATTCAATGACAATCATGTCATCATCTTCTGGAGCATCATCATAACAATCCAATTCCTGAATTTCCTGGTGAATTTCTTGTGGCTCCATTTCTTTCAGAATCAGTGGACCAAATCTCTCATGTTTAGCAATAGCACTGTCTTTAAATGAGTACTTCTTGTCAAGGTAGCCTGCTCGCAGTGCATTTGCAATGCAACTGTCAGTGATTTTCTCCCATGAATTCTTCACCCAAGTCACAACTTCTTGCAGTTTAGGTTTCACAAAGTTTCCACACTGATTTCTCTCCATTCTATTTTCAATGTAGTCATTAATTTCCATGCGCAAATTGTCTTTGAATGGCTTGCTTATTGCAATATCAAGAGTCTGGAGATAGGCCGTCATTCCTGCGAGAATCATTATCTGATCTATTTTTCTTTCGTGAAGAAATATCTTCATGTCTTTAGCGCGGTGAGTGCTGGCTGCATCCCAGACTTGCAGACCTCTTTGGCTCCCTCGCATAACAAGCGGCAGCATTAAATCGACCCACTTCCTTATAACTGCTTGTGTGGCCCAGGCTTTTTCAGTTTCAAGAATAAAAACGCCCAAAACACGTTCAATCTTTTCCTTCTTGCCCTTAGAAATGATTAAAAGTGGGATTTTAGTGCCATCCAGACGAATTGCCAAAATACAGGAAACACGTGCACTTTCGTAAGCAGTGGAGGGAATGTACGCCAAGGAGGCACCCCGCTGTTCAATTGTTGTTTGAGATGATTGGCCCATAAACACTGCAGTTTCATCCATAGCAATCATGTTGGAAAGATTGTATTTAGAGAAGTCAGCATCATCAATAAAGGACTTGAATGCAAGTGCTCGCTTAATAACTTGAGTATCTTCCAACCTAAACAATGTTGTAGATCTTCTTAAAGACAGTTCACTTCGCTGAAGAAAATTATCCAGCCAGTGTTGTGATGCTTTGAAGTCTTCGGGGGCTATGTCAAACTGTGGTGCCATTGCAAGGGCAAATTCTTGAATCTGAGCCCTATTCACAACCAAAGCCTTTGCTCTCCTGTCAACAACCCATTCACAGATCAGGTCTTCCAGCTCGGAAAATAATGGTTGCCGACCTGATCCACACTTGCGCTTTTTAGCATTTCCCTTGTCCACTTGTTCAATGAGGTTACCATACTCTGCTCGCCATTTTCAGACCAATCGGATGCTCAACATCTTCTCTTTGCAGAAAGCAGTAAGATTTTGGCCCCAAGAGTCTTCCACGATTCCTTTCTTGTACTCCACAGAGTAGCTTTTTCTTTTTGCACTCATTTCTAGGGGTAAAAAAAAAGGAATTGGGGTATCAAGGTGGGGGGAGGGGGATCACTCAAAATGACACAGGGGGGATCAGAGGGGGGAATCAAAATGGCACAGGAGAATCAGAGGGGGGATTACCATTTTAGTAACCCCTTTTGATCCTCCTGTGTCATTTTGATTGCCCCCTCTGATCCTCCTGTGTCATTTTAAGTGATCCCCCTCCCCCCACCCCTGTGCCACTGAACACCTTCACCAGACATCCCCCCTACCCCTTTATCAGACATTTACCCCCTGGGGCCTGCCTGGGGACTGTCACTGGGCTTGCTGGGGCCTGGATCTGGGCTGGAGCAGGGTCTGCCACTGACTGAGAACCTTCAGTCATCATGAAGGCGGCCGCGAGCATCAGGTAGTTATCACCAGAGACAGACCAGCACTCACCACCTTCGCCGCGTCCTGTCCACTCTAATCCTCCTGTTCTTCTACAAGCATCTGCGAAAGTCTCCTCCTCTCTCCCGCCCTGCGCTCACCGCTCACTCCGACCTCCGCTCTGCCTCCACACAGCAGTGACATCAGGACTCCGCGTAACGTCACTGGTTGCTAGATGCCAGTCGGGGCGGCCCTAGCGACCAGTTTGCAGTAAATTAATTATCATTCTGAGACAGAGCCTGGGCCTTATTTTCGGGGGATGCCTTATATTTCACTCAGAAGGAAACCCGTAAGTAGGTCTTATTTTCGGAGGATGTTTTATTTTCGGGGAAACATGGTAGTCTCATGTAAATATTACTGGAAATTGCCTGCCTAAGGGCTATGGGTGGGATCCCAAACCTGAATAAAAGGGATCACAAGGCCAGAGCAAAGCGGAGTCCTCTCTTGGGCTTCCGCCTGGCCCCCAATTCCCAAATTAGTATTTTCTTGTCTTGTCTCTTTCATTTGTGTGCGGCCTCCTCCAGAGCCCGAACCCTGAACCTGAACCCTGAACCACACGAGACGTGGGGGGTACACTTGCAACATTGCATTTAACTTTTATCCCTCCTCAGTTTCCTCCAATCTGTGACAGTCTTCCATCTTTCTTTGTTTTTCATAATCCTGACACTTTTGAAGAGTACTGGTCATTTATATTGTACATGTTCCTCAATTTGGATTTGCTGGATGTTTTGTCATGAAATTTTAAAGGTCAGGATTTGGGAGGAGGAACACCACAGAGGTGTTTTATGTCAGGGGATACATGTGAATGTGTCTATTATTAGTGAGATTAGCCTTGATCACTTGATTTGAGGTGCTATCAGGTTTCTCCATGGTAAAGTTACTATTTTTCCACTGTCTAATTAATAAATGTATATTTGGAGGGAGAGGAGATGCTTTGAGACCATCCTGCCAGCTTTTCTAGTTTGGACATACCAGCCTATTAATTTGGGCATGTGTAAATATTTCTCTCTTTTCCTGCCCATGTGCCTTCCCAGGCGCTCTCTACAGGCATGTACAACACTGACTTCAGAGTCCTGTTTTGTGTAACTGTTCAGAAGAGGATGGTTGGGGTGGATGATCAGAGAACAAACTGACTCAACACTGAGAAGGAAGAAAGGCCTCCATGGGACTGGATGAGGAGCACATAGGCAAAGTGAGAATGTTCAATAGAGAAAAAATGAAGCCACACAGAACCCCCCAAAAAAGACTAGAAAGTGTCCCTCACCCTAGTGTTCATTATTCCCTTATTTCTTTAGTAATTTAATCTCTACTCATCCTCTAATTTTAGCAAGACACATCGCTTTCCAACTTGAAACTACATTTCCCAGCTAGATGTGACTAAGTTCTCAACAATGGCATGTGAGCAGAAAGTCTGGGTGCCCTTCATTAGAAGGATGGTTCTTGCCCTTGTGCCCTCTACTGTCCCTCTTTGACCTTGACTTAGACTTCTTATTCATTTTATACCATGGACTGGTTTGACATGCTGGTGAGCCCCCTGAGACCTTAACAGAATGATGTTTTAAATACATCAAGATACAAAGGATTAGAAATCAACCATACTAAAATTATAAAAATTATGAAGGAAACCTATCATAATGAAATAGCATTATTAAATATTTAAAATAAATATATGATACATTTTACACTTATTTAGTGACATATTACATAACAAGATTTAACAAGAAGTCCTAATAATTCACATGATTTTAAAGTGATGACTATAAATGGTAGTTTGAGATAACTGCAGTAACGTAATGAGATATAAAAATACCTGTGACTTCAGAGAAACCAAGATGGCAGCATAGGTAAGCACCTAAACTGCTGCCCCGCACAACAATTTCAAAACTACAACTAAAAGACAGAACGGACATCATCCAGAACCACAGGAAAGCTGGCTGAGTGGAAATTCTACAACTAGAAGGAAAGAGGAAAGCTCATGGAGAAGGAGCGGCAAAGAGCTGAGGTACGGAGACATGCGTGCGCAGAGAGGAAGGGCGGTGGAGTGCCTGGCTGGCTTTCTCTGGCGGGAGGGGGAAGGAAGCCCCGGACTGCACTGAACCCCAGTTCCGACTGCACTGAACCTCAGTTCCGGGTGAAACCCTGTGGACCCAGGCTCATACAAGGGGAGTCTGGACTGTCAGGTAGAGAGAAAGGCACATGGAGACTCAGAGACTCAGCGGAGCCGCGGCGGCAGGAGTCTGGAGGCGCGAGTGCGCACAAAGACTGACTGCGGAGGTTACCACAGGCTATCCCTAGTGGAAGGGAGTCGGAAGCTCCTGACTGCACTGAACCCCAGTTCCGACTGCACTGAACTCCAGTTCAGGGCGAGCCCCTGGGGACCCACGCTCTTATGGGGGAAATCTGGACTGTAAGGAGGAAACTCGGGAACCACGGAAGGCAGAGATCTGGAGACTCGCGCGCAAGGGCAGGGATGATGGGAAGCCAAGACTGTCTGCTCCGCCCTGAACTCCACCCCAAGCTGAGCACAGAGGCTTTTGCAATCTGGCAAGGCTAATCCTATAAGGCTGTCTCCAGCACTGAAAATCTCCCAGTGTAGACACAGCTGATCCTCACAGCCAATTGGCCTGCAGGTCAATTCCTTCCAGTGATACCAACAACAATCAAGACTTAACTACAACAAGGATGTACACACAGTCCACAAAGGGGTGCACCAAGAGTGTCCACCTCAGGTTAACTGGGGAGGCCGACCCACTGGGCCATATAGAAAACCTAGCACACAAATCTACCCTACCAACTCAGGGAAGCAGTGAAAAATGGGGAGATGAAGAAACAGATCACAAACAAAAGAAATGGAGGAAAACAAACGACTGGATATAGAATTCAAAACCATGGTTATAAGGCTTTTCAAGGATATCCTAGAAAAGGCCGATAAATATAACGAGACCCTTGAAGATATGAAAAAGGACCAACTAGAAATTAAACATACACTGACTGAAATAAAAAACAATTATACAGAGACCCAACAGCAGACTAGAGGAATGCAAGAATCAAGTCAAAGATTTGAAATATAAAGAAGCAAAAACACTCAACCGGAAAAGCAAAAAAAAAAAAAAAAAAAAAAGAATCCAAAAAGTTGAAGATAGTGTAAGAAGACTCTGGGACAACTTTAAGCGTACCAACATCAGAATTATGGGGGTGCCAGAAGAAGAGAGAGAGCAAGATACTGAAAACCTATTGGAAGAAATGGCCGAAACCGGTTTGGCTCAGTGGATAGAGTTTCGGCCTGCGGACTGAGGGGTCCCGGGTTCGATTCCGGTCAAGGGCATGTACCTTGGTTGCGGGCACATCCCCAGTGGGAGGTGTGCAGGAGGCAGCTGATCGATGTTTCTCTCTCATCGATGTTTCTAGCTCTCTATCCCTCTCCCTTCCTCTCTGTAAAATATCAATAAAAAAAAATATATTAAAAAAAAAAAACCTATTGGAAGAAATAATGACAGAAAACTTCCCCGACCTGGTGAAAGAAATAGACTTACAAGTCCAGGAAGCCCACAGAACACCAAACAAAAGGAATCCAAAGAGGACCACACCAAGACACATCATAATTAAAATGCCAAGAGCAAAAGACAAAGAGAGAATCTTAAAAGCAGCAAGAGAAAAACAGTTAATTACCTATAAGGGAGCACCCATACAATTGTCAGCTGATTTCTCAACAGAAACTATGCAGGCCAGATGGGAGTGGCAAGAAAGTTTCAAAGTGATGAATAGCAAGAACCTACAACCAAGACTACTCTACCCAGCAAAGCTATTATTCAGAATGGAAGGTCAGATAAAGAGCTTCACAGATAAGAAAAAGCTAAAGGAGTTCATCACCACCAAACCAGTATTATATGAAATGCTGAAAGGTATTCTTTAAGAAGAGGAAGAAGAAAAAAGTAAAGAGAAAAATTATGAACAACAAATATACATCTGTCAACAAGTGAACCTAAAAATCAAGTGGATTAAAAATCTGAGGAACAGAGTAAACTGGTGAATATAATAGAATCAGGGGCATAGAAAAGGAGTGGACTGATAATTCTCAGGGGAAAGGGATATCGGGGGTGCAGGAAGAGACTGGACAAAAATCATACACCTATGGATGAGGACATTGTGGGGGGAGGTAAGGGCAAAGGGTGGGGCAGGAACTGGGTGGAGGGGAGCTATGGGGGGGGGAAAGGAGAAACAAGTGTAATAATCTGAACAATAAAGATTTATTAAATTAAACAAAATAAAGCATAAAAAAATATACCTGTGACTTCTCTAAGTGACAGTCATTAGTCCTAGTAATACTGCTATGATTTGTTGCCTGTAATTGATGGAAATGCTACATTTGTTTTGTTTTTAAAATAGACTCTATTTTTTAAAGAGTTTTTAAGTTCATAACCAAAATGAGCAGAAGGTACAGAGATTTCCCTTATGCCCTCTGCCTCCTCGTGCATAGCCTCCTCTACTTTCAACATCCTGTACCGGCGTGGTTCATTTGCTACAATTGATGAACCTACATTGAGATGTTATAATCACCCGAAGTCCATATTTTGAATTAGAGCTCACTCCATGAGTTGTAAATTCTATGGGTTAGAACAGTGGTTTGCAAACTCATTAGTTAACAGAGCCAAATATCAACGGTACAACGATTGAAATTTCTTTTGAGAGCCGAAAACCGACTTCTGCGCATGTGCCACAAAGTTTCAATCACACTGTACGTGCGCGCCCGCACGTGGTATTTTGTGGAAGAGCCACACTCAAGGGGCCAAAGAGCTGCATGTGGCTCATGAGCCGCAGTTTGCCGACCACTGGGACAAATGTGTAACGACGTGTCTCCATTACAGTATTACACAGAGTAGTTTCACGGCCCTAAAAATCCTCTGTGCTGCACCTACTCATCCCTCCCTTCCCCTCCCTGCTGGAACCCACTGGTCTTTTTAGCGTCTCCATAGTTTTGCCTTTTTGAGAATATCATATAGTTGGAACGATACAGTATAGAGCCTTTTTCAAGTCAGCTTCTTTTACTTAGTAATATGCTTGTAAAGTTCCTCCATGCATTTTCATGGCTTGATGGCTCATTTCTATTTAGCACTGATTAATATTCAATTGTCTTTATATACTACAGTTTATTCACTGCTGAAGGACATGTTGGTTGCTTCTAAGTTTACACAATTATGAATATAGCTTGGAAATGCTACATTTCTGTTAGAGATTATCTATTTAGGTTCATAGATATACTGAATTCTATCCATAGAACCCAGATTAGAAGATATTAGAGCAAAAAGATATAAGGCATCTGAGATCCAATTGTTCTGACTTCCTCTCTATTGATCTCTGGACTACTGCATAAAAAGAGAGAAGTTTCTATATTATTTGAACCACATTATCACCTTTTTTCCTCTATGTGTCTCTTAGTTACAATAGCTAAGCTATCCTCCAACTCAGTAGTTCTCAAACTTTTTGGTCTCCAGAACTCTTTATAATCTTGAAAATTATTGAGGGCCTCAAACAACTTTTAAATGGGTTATATGTATCAATATTTACCACATTAGAAATTAAAACAAATAAATTTTTAATTCATTAAAAATAACAATGATAAACATAGATAACATTTATTATGAAAAATAGTTTTTTTCCAACCCAAAAAAATTAGTGAGAAGAATAGGCATTGTTTTACATTTGTGAAAATCTCTTTAGTGTCTGGTTTAATAGAAGACAGCTGGATTCTCATTTCTGATTCCGTATTCAATATGTTTTGCTTCGTTGTTTTGGTTGAAATACATGAAGAAAATTCAGCCTCACACAGATATGTAGTTGGAAAAGAAGGAATATTTTAATAGCAATTTCAGCTCATTTTGAGTATTCTTTTTTTATAGTATACTAAAACTCTACAAGTGGTAGTTTCTTAAAAGTTAGTTGTAACAGAAACTAAAACCATATCAATGAAATTTTTACTGTAATTCTGTTACATTAAAATACATTGGTCTATCTTGCATTTTGAATGGGTCTCTTACCCACACACAATTTTGTAACATTATGAATTGCTCATTTTAAAAATATTGGTTCACTGAGTTATGCAGATCTTCTCAAGGTTGATACACGTCATTACACAATATTGAAACATTCCATTGGTTAACATCACCATAGATCTTATTAAAAAAAAGTTCTAAGTATTGGGAGGTTGTCAAGCTCAGGGTGGTGGATACAAGTCCTCCAAAATTAGAGTTTTCACTTGAGAGCTCAAATGTTATCATTGGCAACAAATGCTGTCAGTTGTTTTCCTTGAAGTGACAGGCTCACTTACTTCATTTTTGAGGAAATGTCTGCCAACCACCATAGCTTGGCTATTATTCATTCTTTTAAGAAAAAAAGGAATTCCATAAAAAAGTGGCTAATTTATTTCACAGCTCCAACAACTGCAGAGGCACTTCTTCTTGAGACAACCATCACATCTGTGTGTGCAATAACAGCTGGCCCCCAAGACCTATGAGTGAGGCTACCCAAGACTAGCCAAGCCTGTTCCAGGTCAGCAGACCCTCCCTGCCAATCCATAACCTCATAAGAAAGAACAAGTGATTATTGTTGTAAGCTACTAAAATTTGGAATTGTTTGTTATGCAGCAATAGCTAACTGATGTATGTAGGGAAATGCAGCAAAGGACTTGACTGTATAGTGGAAATAAAGTGTCCTAAAAAGGCATAATTCACTCACAGTACTCAAATTTCTGTGTTTCATACACTAAATCACTACTGCAGATGGTGGGATGTTTTCAATCTGTATGTTCAAATAATTTTCATTCAAAAGACTGATGAGTGACCTGAGTCCTTTCTAGAATGAATAGAGCAATAAAGAGAAATAGGAATCAAATAGCAAAAAGAAAGAATTCTGCTGTGCTGTTCTAGACACAGCTGCCCTAATAGAGAAATGTGCAGTTTCTACTTTCCTTGCAGTTTTTCAGTTTAGAATTACTTTAAAATAAATCCCAATGAAAGCAGTAATCAATTATGTCAAGAAGAAAACAAAGTTTGATCTGAAAATACTAACAGAATCTAACATTTTAGAAATAAAGCACTGTGTCTTGTCTATGACAACATTGTATCAAATGCTTAAAAATAAATCGCACAATCAACTCTTGGGTATCTGCACATGTATTACCCTTTTTGCAGATTATTCATGGAAAACATTTAGTTCCAGGGTTTTATCCCTCTTCTCTTCAGTGTATTTTTCTACTACCTTTCTGACTACTATCAGTCATAGTAAGCTAACGGGACAGAAATGTAGTGAAATACAATAGTAATTAATTTTTACTGAATCCTACAAGAACAAGGTGTTAAATGTAAGTAAATTTCTAACATAGCCTAAAAGTCATTCAAGAACCCTTGCTCATAAAAAGGGGAGAGGGGGGACGAAGGGGCTGTAAAACGTATTTTACATTTTCTTTCCTTATGAAGCTAAATATGCTTTACTCCTTACCTTAAGTAAACCTTTATTGTACAGATATTTTAATAAATGTTAAAAGGAAACAAAGATGGCCCTAGCCGGTTGCTCAGTGGTTAGAGCACCAGCCCACAGACTGAAGGGTCACAGGTTGGATTCTGGTCAAGGGCAAGTACCTCAGAGCATGTGCGGGGGCAACCAATTGATATGAGACACATCGATGTTTCTTTCTCTCCATCTCTCCTCCTCCCTTCCACTCTCTCTAAACACCAATGAAAAAATTATCCTTAGGTGAGGATTAACAACAATTACACCAAAAAAGGTGAATCAAAACAGTATTTCAAATTG
The DNA here is from genome assembly GCF_963455305.1 of Plecotus auritus. NCBI lineage: Eukaryota > Metazoa > Chordata > Mammalia > Chiroptera > Vespertilionidae > Plecotus > Plecotus auritus. The sequence continues at coordinate 155,111,116 of NC_137773.1, read as the reverse complement.
CAATATTTCATCTTTTTATAGCTGAGTAGTATTCCATTGTCTTGAGAGCATTATGCTAAGTAAAATAAGTAAAATGAAGGACAAGAACCATATGATTTCACTCCTATGTGGAATATAAAACAAAATGCAACAAATAAACTCATAGATACAGACAACAGAATGGTGGTTTCCAGAGGGAAAGGGGCAGGGAGAGAATGAAGAGGGTAAAGGGGGTCAAATATGCATAGTGACAGAAGGAGACTAGTTTTGGGGTTGTGAATACACAACACTTGGAGTATATAAGTGTTGTATTATAACGTATTATAGCCCTGGCCCATGTGCTAAGTGGGCCAGGGCTATAATATGAGCATCTACCAGAAGGGCTTCTGCCAGAAGGGCTTCAGGTTCAATTCTCAGTCAAGGGCACATACCTGTGTTGCAGTTTTGATCCCCAGCCCCAATTGAGGTGTGTGTGGGAGGCAACCAATTGATGTGTATCTCACATCAATGTTTCTCTCTCTCTCTCTCTCTCTCTCTCTCTCTCTCTCTCTCTCTTTCTCTCTCTCCCTCCTCCTCACTTTGTTCCAAAAAAAAAGTTGTATTAAAAAGTTGTATAATGTTATTAACCAATGTTGCCCCAATAAATTTAATTAAAAATGAAAGAAAACACCCACAGGATTCCAACCTCACGTGGTTTTCAACTGAATAAGGGAGGATAGATGGTAAGACATGTATATGTAAGGTCATAAGAATGGTAAAGAAAAGTGATATATGAGTTTAAAGAAAATATTGAATCTATTAGAATCTCCTCTCATGAGAGGAGTTGAACCTTGAGGACAAGAGAGCTGGGACTAGGGTGAAGCGAGTGAAGCACTTGCCCCAGGAACAAAATTTAAGGGGGTACCAAAATTACAATAATCAAGATATGTAATATTTTAATGTATAATTTTAAAAGTCAAAATTAATGCAGGTTTTAAGTAAAGACTGGATCAGTAACAGTACCATGCAGAGCCATGTTGGAGTGTGAGGCAAAAGGAAAAGTCAATGAAAGACTGTTGGGGCTAGTGAGTGGTGAGTCCACTAACTAGGAAGTTATATCATTATCTAAAATTAGTCTGTTGTGAAAAAATAGTGGCCTACTGCAAGAAATAATAATTTTTATGATCATTGGCCTCTTTCTACAATTTTGGGTGCCACACTCTCAGTGGAATACTATTATATTGCTAATAGGAGCAGATACTAGCCTTGGGCACTTTGTCTGCTAACCATTAGGATTTTTAGATAGAATCTAAAACCTGATACCACTCTTCAAGTTGTAAGTCAGAATACTGGGTCAGAATTGTACTGCTCTAATAATTATATTAGTGTGTTTTTTCTCTACACTTTCTGCTAGAGACAGCTCTCTCTAGGCAGCCTGAGGCATCCATCTGCCTTGGGGCAAATTAAGATTGTGAAACAAACAAAACAAAAAAAACAAGAAAAAGAAGAAGAAAAAAGCAAGTTATAATTTGCCTCTTCCTTGGAAAATAGAATTTTCAAATATGCAGCAAGACTTACAAGCTCAGTTTTAGCCTATCTAATAAAAAAGTAATATGCAAAATTAACCATCACTCCGCTACACCCACAAGCCATGCCCACAAGCCACGCCCACCAGCCAATCAGGAGCGAATATGCAAATAAACCCAACCAAGATGGCTACAGCCACAGAGAGCAGGAGGGAGGTTTGGGTTTCCCCCGCAATGGAGGAAGCCAAGCTTTCCACCTGCCCTTGCCAGCCTAGGCCTCCACTCAAGGCTACAAAGTTTCAATGTTAGAAGATACATAAATCCCAAGAGAAATGACTGCTGCCAGGGAGCAAGCAGAAAGCTTGGCTCCGCTCCAGGCTACAAAGTTTCAATTGTAGAAGATAAATAAACCCCAGATACCAGGGCCTCTGCTTGGGTCACCAGGGGGCGTGGCCAGCCTGCAAACCACCACAGGCCCCTCACCCAGGCCGCCCCACACCCCAAGGCAACTCCCCCCCACCGATCCAGGACATTGTTCAGGGCAAACCAGCTGGCCCCCTCCCGTGCACCAGGCCTCTATCCTATCTAATAAAAGAGTAATATGCAGATTGACCGTCACTCCAACACACAAGATGGCTGCCCCCATGTGGTCAAAGATCCTGCTCCCATGTGGACACAAGATGGCCACCACAAGATGGCCAGCAGGGGAGGGCAGTTGGGAGGGACCAGGCCTGCAAGGGAGGGCAGTTGGGGGCGATCAAGCCTGCAGGGGAGGGCATTTAGGGGTGACCAGGCCTCCAGGGGAGGGCAGTTAGAGGTGACCAGGCCTTCAGGGGAGGGCAGTTAGGGGAAAACAGGCTGGCAGGGGAGCAGTTATGCATCAATCAGGCTGGCAGGGGAGTGGTTAGGGGAAGATCAGGCTGGCAAGCAGAAGTGGTTAGGGGCAATCAGGAAGGCAGGCAGGCGAGCAGTTGGGAGCCAGCAGTCCTGGATTGTGAGAGGGATGTCCGACTGCCTGTTTAGGCCCGATCCCAAGATTGGAGAGGGTGCAGGCTGGGCTGAGGGACACAACCCCCCCCCCCACCCCGTGCATGAATTTCGTGCACCAGGCCTCTAGTAAAAAATAAAAATAAAAAAGGAATCCCTACATTCCCTTATCTCCTCCTTTAACTTATCTAGAAAGGAGCTGACTCAGATCAGAGAATGTTTTCCATAGTGAAGATCAGTATCCCGCCCACCTTTGGCCAAGGTCTAGGCAAGGAGCACAGGATATACAGAAGGTGAAAAGCACACCTGCTGCTTCTCACACGAAGAGCTTTAGGAAGGAGACAAAGGGGAAGGAAATGAGTTCCTCTGAAAATGGTATGTTGAGAGTTGAAGGAAATGACAAGACCATAGGGGATTTTCCCCAATTCAATTTTAAGGTATGGGAGGACATTGCCTCACAGGCTGCCCTGCCTTCAACTTCAGGGACAGCCCCATTAAAGTCAAAAGCATAGGAGGGTAGAGTTAGGCCCAGGGTTTAGTTTTTCTGAGTCCAAGTAAGGTATGGACAGAACTCGAAAGTTCTCTCATGCTCCCAAGGGGAGCTAGAAAGGTAACTGAGATGAGAGCCAAAGGGCTTTCTTCCCCATATAGCAAAGACTCTTGGTAAACGGTCTAAGCCATGACCAGGGGAGGGTGTGCCACGTGAACCATGGCAATGCTAAGTAAACAGGTGTGCATATACGTACACAGGCTATGCAATGCATGGTCACAGGTAGAGGGATTCCAGGTCCCGACCAAGCCAGGAAACTGCACTCTCAGTTATATGAGCTGTCCCCTTTAGCAGCTGGTGTAATGCAGTTTATTCTCTTGGCCTACATGGTGACCATGTAGACAAAGAACAGTGTTACAAAACCAGGAGAGCCCGAAGACATCATGAGGAGGACACTATCAAAGCTCTGCCCCGACCCCCTTGGATCTATTTAGAGGTTCTGTGTGCACCAACCCTACCCCCCTCGTTTAAGTGTGCTTTGGCCTCCAATGCCTGCAACTGGGGCTCTTCATTGGAGATATGCCTTCAGGCTACGGGAACAGCTTCATGCATCTGCCACGTAGACTTAGAAGTGTCATGTGAATGGGCCCTAGGCCAAGATTGATGCGGGAGAAGGATGTATGAGGGGAATAGGAAAGGCCAATCGCTTCACTTTAAACCCTCAAATGAGACTACATTGGCTGCCGGAGAGACACACTAACCCTGGAGAACCACTACACACTATTGAAGCCGGCCTTGCTCTATCTCTTCTCTACGTAAGGAAAGGGCTGTTTTGCCCAGTGCTTGACGGTGCTGTGTTTTCCCTAGAGACTCTGATACCAAATGCAGTGGGCAGAAATGCTTAGAATCACCCCCTGGGGTTGGTAACCAGTACAGGTCACCTGCTCTACAACTCTTCTCCCTCCATCATTTTAAGGGCTAGAGCAAGTCACAAAAGCCATGCCTCTGTTCAACAAGATAGGAGTATATAGTTTTCTTGCAGGGAGGAGCTGTGGGCTGAGGTTCAAAGACAACATACAAGTCCCTGGGATGTCTGGTAAAATCATGGTGCCCCTGTCTTTGGGGTTCAGAGTGGTAAAGTAGGTTAACAAAACAGGGTTTCAGCCAATGAGGAACATGGCAGGGGGCAGTCATTGAAAGTGGGGTACAGGACATGAATTAAAGAGTGGAGAGACCAAAGCAAGGGAAATAGTCCCAAGATCCCCACAGTAGTTGGAGAAGAGAGGGAACTGAAGCAACTATGAAATCCAGTATGAGTGGTGAGGGCGAGAAAGAGTCAAAAGTATAAATATTCTGAGCTCTGTAGGAAACTGTATTGTAGTATGTTGTCGACTTGTAGAGCAGGTAACATGCACTGGTTGCCAATCCCAGGGGATTACTACATCTCCCAGCATTCCTTTCCCTCTTTAAGTTCAGGCTAGGATTTGCCACAGGAGACATCTCCTGTGAAATTTGGGAGGCAGAAGTGAAGCAGTAGCAACAGTTTTTTAGCCCCTGATGGTCAGGGTGCTGGACAGTGTGGCAGCTCAAGTACATTGTCACTGACCCACATGGGACAGCACTGACTCACAGCTCCTCCAGCTCTCACCAAATGTCTGTCTCCATCTCCTCCCAGTGCTGTATCAAAGCATGGCACCTCCATGGCAAGGGGCACCAGCTGACCCTGCAGGACACCCACAGTACCAGGGTTGGAATTAGTGAGAAATGAGTATTCATTTCAGTTCATCTTCACAGATTTCAGATTGTCCTTGCTCTTGTCTTATTTACTATATTCTCCCAATTTCCACTGTCAGTTAAATGCCAATGAAATGAATAGGATATGTGAAGTTACTTAAGATGAAAGCAAGAAATGCACTGCTAATTTATGCCAGAGACCAAATATGTACGGATGTTGTCAAAGTATAAATATTACTACCACATGGCATTAGTTCACAGGACACTCAGGAGATCACCCTGCATCTGGAGAAGACTTCACAGACCAGTGATCTAGAAGACACTGTATTAGGGAGTATATATGCTCTAAATTCTAGAAAGACAGATTTCCTTTTTCCTTCTGATTTAATTAAGTCTCTCCTTAAGACAATCCTATTATGTGTGGATTTATTATAGTTGAGATTAGTCTTTAAAAAGAAGATAAACACTGAAGGCAATGCGGTCATTGAGTAAGAAAATCAATTTAATTCGTCATTATTCAGAATTGGGGTTTTACAGGAAAAAAAACATAAATTCTGACTCTCTCATATTTCTATATTGTGAAACAGGTGATCATAATGCAGATTATAGAGATTATTTAGGTACTGCCTAGATGTAACTCAGCAATAGAGTATGAGCTCAGATCTTGCCAATAGATTACAGTAAAATTTTGAAACATGGGAATACAGGTAAGTTTTTTGTTTTTTTTAGTCACTGGTCTTCCTTTATGCTGAATATATGTATGTAGGAGCCTACTAGAAATTCAGATGCAGAATTTCCTTTCATCTGCTCATAGAAGTGAATTAATGTAGATAATATGAACAGAGAAAGATAAAAAGATGTCATGTTGAATATTCAATAATCCATTACTCAAAGATAAAAGTTTTCTAATAGCCATTAAAAAGAAAATCAAAGAATATATAAATTTTAATCTAGCATAGCATTGCATCACATCATAGCTTGTGGGAGGCTTCCAGAGCCTCTAGCAACAGATGGATTACTGGTCATTGACTAAGAATTTGCCAATGCCAAAGGTAAAGAAAATTGGACTGCTCCTAAAAGACTTTAAATAAAAAAAGAAGTTAAATTCCCCATCGTAAACACCTTATGGAAAGCTGTTATGAATTTAGGAACTACTGAATAAAACTGCAGTTAAGAAAGCCAATTATTTTTATAGGGAAAATAAATTTTTCTATGATAATTCAGATAAAACTGGTAAGTGGATAACTGCCTTAATAAAAGAGAGAGAGAAAGCTCACCATAACAGCAATTTATACAAAACAAGGAGTGATAACGAGGAAAGAGATAAGAAATATCTTTACGGCATATTATGAGAGTATATAAATCTGAGAACCTGGTAAGTATGGTAGATTTAGAAAGTTTGAGGGGGGGGGGGCGGGATTGAAATCTTATATCTCTTCCAAAATAAAAACGTTCTTAAAGATGAAAGTATCTGCCTACCTTGAATGTGTGCCTATAGGATTACCCCAAAATGTGGGGAGTTCTAACCAGGACCCAAAATTTCAGTTGACACATTTCAATAATATAGAGGACTCAAACTTATTTTGAAATTACTATATTCTATTGAATTGCTCCTAAATCAATTAACAGATTCTGTGAAAAATCATTCACCTGCATAAGTAAGGACTCTGTAATTGTAAATGACAAAAACTAACTAAGGTTGGCTTAACCAAACTAGTAGGCTAGGTTTGTTATTGCAGCTGGGTTAGCACAGGTGCTGAGCTTAAGGACTGGTGATCTGGATTTACCACCACCTGGATTTGCTTCCCTTTCTACTTGTCTCCAGTTTCTGATTGCTTCTGATGTCTCCAACCACCTCCAGTGGGAGAGAATGAAGCCACGCCAAGACAGTCCAGAATTAAAGTAATTAGAAGCAAGAGCGAGAACAAGAGGGAAAGGTGTCTTTATGGCAATAGAGTTCCAGTTTCAAACTCTGAGATCCCCAGGACTGTGCCCCTCAGGTTCCTGAAGCTTTTCTTCTGGTTCTGCTACCTGTTACAAGAGCCTTTAACTAAAATAAAAAGACCCTCTTTTGGCTCAAGCTAGTTTGAGTTGGGTTTCTATTGCTTGTAACCAAAAGAGTCCACATTAATATAACTTACCTCTCTGAATGATGCTGGAGAACTAACTTCCTGGGAAAGGAAATGTGTGGGTAATTAAATTAATGTTTGAGATTTGTTACAAAAAGAGGGAAGTCTTCTTTAAGTGGGGCTTCAGAAAAGGGACTGGTGCAAGTTATTTGTGAGGCAGGGAAGTGGAGGAGAACAAAATTTATAGGCTTAAAGTAAGGAAGTAGAGTTAACGATATGAATATGTTATATTAATCAGCAAAATTATTGATATCCATGCTTGACAAGTATTTACTGAGCACTCTTATGTGTGGGGCATGGCAGTTTTAGCAGAATAGGGTTGCTGAAAGCTACTTAAAAATATAAAATATTTTATGACACATAAAAATATTTAAGGAAATAGAGCATTATCAAGATGGTTGAAGCCTCTGTGTACTCCTTTCCAACAAGAGGTAGAGATGAATTAGAATGTGTGCTTAAAGCCACATTTTGAAGAGTTAAATGGTGAGAGAATGGAGGCAGGGAATCTGGGAGGCTCTTTGCTGATTTGATGCTAAAATGAATGAGAACAATAGAAAGAAAGCTTGAGAGGATCACAGAGTGGAGGGAAGGTTTTAAATTTAGAATAGAGCAGAAGGGAACAAGCTTCTGGCTGAAGTAAAGGAGCCAGGCAGAGACTAAGGATGTAAGACAGAGAGAGATGGGAACTCTCTAAGTGTCTGCAACTAAGACAATCCACTCTCACAAAGGCAGGAATGGTGGAAACAGGAACTGTGGGGTAAAATTCAGCTATATCCCTGAAGATCCATTCTAGTTATTAAGACAATTCCATTTATTCACTTTAATATGTTTATTTTCCTTGTCCTTTATATATTCCTCCAGGTAAAATATATGTTACATTAGCACAAGCTTTTTTTTTTTTATTTCAAATCACACAAATCCCTTTGGACATTTTATAAAAGCAAAGAAATGGTTAAAACTCAACAAAACAGTAACAGAATACCAAGTGAAGAATGTTGCTGCAATTCCTTGAAGAATTGAACCCTGTAAAAGAGACAATTTCTTCATTTTTATTTCCAATAGTGCCACATGCATAAATCAATCTGTGTTCCCATTTTTACATTATTATTGTAAATGAATAAAAGAGTTTCTTGGCTGTTGAAGATGTTACTCTATTTTCCTCAACAAGATTATGCAATAATATCCCAATTTTAACCAACAGAATGAGTTGGGTTATGGAACAATTTATTCATAGAGATAGGACTCGCTTCATAAAAGGTAGACTCTCATGAAACAATGTGAGCAAGGTCTGGGTATTATTAGCTGCGCCCCAAATATTTTATTCCCAGTTCCAATGATAGTGAAATATACTAACTGGCATTTGATACCATTTAAATGGCTATATGCTTTGGAAGGGTTTAAAGGATTTGGTCTCAAGAAACTATTTACAATATTCAGTTGATATGCCTCCTTATATACATCTTTGAAAGTATTTATTAAAATTAATAATATTGATTTAAAGGATAGGGTGATCCAAGATAGCATCTGTCTCCATAACTATATGTGCCTAATATTAAGTTGCTTTTGTACACGTTTTAAGCAAAATAATGATATATTAAAGTATTAAAAGCTCAGGCAGCATCTAATTATTTATCACTGAAAATTATTTTAAATTTTCTTTCATTTAAAAAACATCTAAATATATTATTACACTAGAGGCCCTGTGCACAAAATTTGGGGTCCCTCGGCCGGGCCTGCTCCCTCTCACAGTCCAGGACCCCTCAGAGGATATCCGTAAGCCAGGAGGCAGACATCCCTCTTGCAATCCGGGATTCCTCACTCCTTACTGCCCGCCTACTCACTTCTTACCTCTCGGCTTGCTGCTCCTTTGCGCTGCCACAGAGGCGGGAGAGGCTACCGCCACCACCACTGAGCACGCCAGCTGTGAGCCCAGCTTCTGGCTGAGCAGCATTCCCCCTATGGGAGTGCACTGACCATCGGGGGCAGCTCCTGCATTGAGCATCTGCCCCCTGGTGGTCAGTGTGCATCATAGTGACCCGTCGTTCTGGTCATTCCACTGTTAACGGTCGCTTAGGCTTTTATTAGGTAGATTTCTGTTTCTGAGAGATATCACATGGACATATATTTGAGTCTCAATATTTTATGTCTAGAAAACTAAGTCATAGAATAGAACTCTAAATAGGTTTCCAAACTGACTTCATTTATTAATGATACAGTCAATAGTATTGATATGTCATTTTCATAGGATTATATATTTGTAAAATAAAATACCAACATTTTCCTATATGAAGTAATACTGTTATTCTCATCTTGGTAAATATCTGGAACATATTTCCAAAAGAAAAATAAAGTTCTTTCCTATGGACTGCCATGGCTCTTGGGCAAGTTATTTAACCTCCGAGACTAAACTAGTACCCCAGATCAGCTAGTTTATCCATAGCCATAAATCAAGTACTTGTCACTCCTACTTATAGTCCTACTGATAAATTATCACACCCATAGGAAAACCCAAGTCATCATTAATCAAACATGCTACTGGGCAAGGGCCCATTGTAGTATTTGATATTTTGAACCATGTCCTTTGAAAAAGATAAAAACTAAATTTAAAAGAACTCAATGGGGGGAAAAGGAGACTCATGTAATACTTTAAACAATAAAGAATTTAAATTTAAAAAAAAAAAGCCAAAACAGAGATAAAAAAATAAAAGAAGTCTCCATTTGACATTGTCTCCTCCCATTGTTTTTGCCACTTCAGTTTATTCTGTGTTGTCCTTTTGGTGGGATATTAGAAGGGGAACATTGTCAGAGGTCTTCGACCTGGCATATTTAAACAGAAGTCTGCAGACTTCCATTTTCTACCTGATATGCTATGTATCTTTTTTTTGGTTTCTGTACATACCAATGAACTCTAACCTTCAGGATCCTGTCTTATAAAAGGACAGCTGCTTTGATGTCATTTTAGGAGTGGAAATGGTATATACACCTTCGCCAATAAAATCTTGCTTCAGGAATTTATTCTCTTTTGGGGAAAAATGCTTTGATCTGTTAGCCATCATTAACATTGACATGCAAATGAGTTTTGTTTTTGTTTTTTTGATAGGGGAAAAACCAGAGGATCCCATTTAAGATCTTGATGCTGATTTGCAAAGGAGTATCTCCTGGAGGAAAGGGCTGAGGCTGGGATCTGTAGATACAACTGAGCTACTTCACAATTTTACTTGGGGCCAGCACAATATTTTTTCACTAAGCTGAGGTGTGTATCTCTTCAAGTCTCTAACTTCTCAGGAAATAAATAATGTATTGAATCCCCAAATCTTCCCGAAGCTTCGATTACCCCCAATCCTTTGCAATAAAGAGAGAAAGCACAGCTTCTGCATCTTCTGCCCATTAGAATAGTTTGGTTTACCTTTCCACCAGCTTAAACAAAATAGCCACTCAATGGTCCTCAGAGGACTAACCAAATAAGAAAATCAGGCTCTAATCAATGTTACTGCTAGGCTTAATAGTTTTCTGATATTTCGTCTAAATTTTATTGCTGTCAGTTGAGTATCCCTTTTTAAGCAATTCTATTTGCCTCTCAATTATGTGCATATGTTTCCTGTAATAGCCCTCCTTGTGGTAGAAGAGGAAGGGGACACTGAGAATGACATTGGTTATTTCTTTTTTCTTATTATTACAATCAATGGTTTCTTTATGATCGTTTTGTTAAACTAGGCATCTATTAGGATTTTTATTTTGGGTTCAGCGAAGTCAGTATTGTTGGCCATTTACCCCCATGTTCAGTATTTTCCTCCCATCTGATGAGAAAGTTGATAATAGTGTCGTTTCATCAAGATGCTTTTAAGGTAATTTTTATGTTTTTGTTTAACATGGCTCAAAGAGCAACCCCAAACATCAAGACACAGATGCTGATTAAAACACATGGCTGTTTGCTTCCCTGCATATTGGCCCAGTGCCTGGAAGGATCGCACACCAGCAGGTGCATAGGAGTGTGGCTGATACACCTGACATGAGAATGGACTAAAATGAAGCCCAGGCTGCACTCCAGTAAAAATCAGGATCTTCATGTCTTTGACTAAATCACTTCAGATCAAGCTTCTATTATGGCAGAACTAACAAGTGGTTTTGAAATTAAAATCAGGAAGAACTTCAATGTTATTAGGCTGTTTCCATATATTGCAGGAATCTTAGAATTGGAGAATGATATCATGAAGCTGAAGGAGGAAAGGAAAACCTCTGTGGCAGATTAAGAACAAAAACTGGCTCTAATTCTTTACCTTCCTTTGCCATAGTGCAAGCCTCGGCCTTTAATGGGATACATTTGAGTAATAATAAATAGAACATCAGTATTATTAAAAAATAAAAGAAATGTAATAAAATATTTTAAAATTGCTATTGCATCAAACAACATTCCAAGAAGCCATTCCAACTGCGGGATGAGACCTGACAGAGGATGGTGAAATCAATGTAAATCCGTGTTCCTGAGCCCAGGCTACTCCTTAGAAATGCAGAGTTTACTTTTTAAAATCCCAGTGCCTAGGTTCTTCTCCACACCAATTAAATCACAATATTCAGTGGTGGGAATTGAGGGGGAATGCTGAAAATGAGGGATGAACCCAGGCATCAGTATTTTTTAAAGCTCCCCAAGTGATCTTACTGCACAGCCAAATTTGAAAACCACAGATTTAGACAGTCACAAATAGCAATTCTTTTCATAGCTAAAGTAGAATAGCAAAGAGTAGAGTGGATAGAATAGAGAGAAAAGAAAATATCAGTGTTTCACACGCAGTCAGGGAATTATTTTAGATGTTTTTGTTCCATATACATGCATGTTAGAGTATATGGGTATGTTATATTACAAAGTACATTTCTAACTGTGGGTCACTGCCAAGAAATTTTTTAAACTACTGTTTAAAAATGAACAGTGAATAAGCACATAAGAAAAGATGGAGAAATATTCACAAATGATGGTCTGGATTTTTTAGAAAGTTACATCCCAGCACAAATGGAGAGAAGACAAGAATTAGTTTAGGACACACAATTATCAATAAACCTTAAATAGAAAGCAGAAGAATCTGGAATGTACTGGCCTAAAACTTAGAGCATTCTTGCTTGTTATATGTACTCATGTTCAAGCTAAAGATGGAGGAAAATACACACCATGAGCTTCCAATAGTGAAAGGTCACTCTCAAATAATCTGTTATATCCATAAAATCCCGATTCAGAGAACTTTTTAAGATATTGTGAGAGAGATATCTGAAGTATGTGGCCAGTGAAATTTAGCAGACTATACACCCCTTATAACAGTGGTTCTCAACTTCGCCCCTCCCCCGTTGAAAATCCACTAAGAGCAAAGGGACTTCTTTAATAAAAATACATATATTCAGCTACACATGGAATTTTGCACAAAATAAAGACACCCCCTCCTCCCAAAGCCATTTATGGACCATTTCTTCACAGTGTTGATCCCTAGTTTAAGAGTGCCTGAAGGAATGTGACTTTGAGAAAGCTGATTTCCACATGGGTGCCCTGCAAATGATTCAACTATCCATTAATTGATGACACTTGATATGTAGAGTTTTCATTTCACAGAATTAATAAAGCAGGGACCAGATTTAGTAAACAAAGTAATCGAAGGTGAGGTCCTAGGAGCCCAGTTCTAAGGTCGGGCTGGTGGTGCAGTACCCTTGCCTGTGCTAGACATAGCTTCCTATTCTTCCTTCTGTCCTCTTTATCTCTGTTTTAATCATGGCTTCTTTGTCGTAAAATATACTTAACATAAAATGTATCATCTTATTTTTTTATAAGTGCACAGTTTAGTAATGTTAAGTACATTCAAATTGTTGTGCAACCAATCTCTAGAATTCCTTCATCTTTCCAAACTGAAATTCTACATCCATTTAGCAAGAACTCCCCATTTCCCCTCCCCCTGATCCCCTGGCAACCACCCTTCCACTTTCTGTCTCTATGAGTTTAGCTACTCTAGGAATCCTATATCATAAAAGCCTAATATGCTAAGTGTCCTGTTGGCTAGTCGGCCATTCAACCAATCAAAGCGTGATATGCTAATGTATGCTAAGGCTGCTCAACCGCTCGCTATGATGTGCACTGACCACCAGGGGGCAAACGCTCCAATCGGTAGGTTAGCTTGCTGCTGGGGTCCGGCCGATCGGGACTGAGCGAGATGGGCCAGACATGCCCTGGAGCCCTGCCACAGTCACTCCCTTGTTGGCCAACCTCCCTCGTCCCTCCTCATCCCCGATCATGCACCAGTGGGGTCCTTTGGCCTGGCCTGCACCCTCTCGCAATCTGGGACCCCTCAGGGGATGGCGGAGAGCCAGTTTCGGCCTGACCCTTCAGGTCAGGCTGAGGGACTCCACTGGTGCACAAATTCGTGCACCAGGCCTCTAGTCTCATATAAGTGGGTTCATACAGTCTTTTGTCTTTTTGTGAATGGCATATTTCATTTAGCTTAATATCCTCCAGATCCATCCATTTTGTAGCATGTGTCAGAATTTCCTTTCTTTTTAAGGCTGAATAATGTTCCATTGTATGTATAGACCACATTTTATTTATCTATTCAGTAATGATGTACACTTGGGTTGCTTTCACCTGTTGTGAATAATGCTGCTGGTTTTGTTTGTTTGTTGGTTTTGTTAATCCTCACCAGAGGATATTTTTTCCATTGCTTTTCAGAGAGAGAGTGGAAGGGAGGAAGGAAGGGGGAGAGAGTAAGAGAGAAAGAGAGAGAGAGGGAGAAGGAGAGAAGGAGGGAGAGGGGGTGGAGAGAATGGGTTACATGTCCTTGACCAGGAATGAAACCCTTGAACCTACAGTGCACAAGCCAACACTCTAATTACTGAGGCACACCAGCCAGGGCTAATGTGGCTATTTTGTTTTGTTTTTAAAATATATTTTTATTGATTTCAGAGAGGAAGGGAGAGAGAGGGAGATAGAAACATCAAGATGAGAGAGAATCACTGATTGGCTACCTCCTGCACACCCCCCACTGGGGATTGAGCCCACAACCTGGGCATGTGCCCTTGACCAGAATCGAACCTGGGACCCTTCAGTCTGCAGGCCAAAGTTCTATCTACTGAGCCAAACCAGTTAGGACTAATGCTTCTGTTTTAATCTTTTAAAAACTTGTTGCAAAGTTCACCCCAGAGAGCAGCCAGAAAGAACCTTAATTTGGGAGTCCTACAAATTGGGAGTCCTGCACACTTAGCATATTAGGCTTTTATGATATAGGATTCCTAGAGTAGCTAAATTCATAGAGACAGAAAGTGGAAGGGTGATTGCCAGGGGGTTGGGGGGAGGGGAAATGGGGAGTTCTTGCTAAATGGATGTAGAACTTCAGTTTGGAAAGATGAAGGAATTCTAGAGATTGGTTGCACAACAATGTGAACGTATTTAACATTACTAAACTGTGCACTTAAAATATAATTTTGTTTTCCTTCTCCATTTACAATAACACACTGTATTGTTAGTATTTTCTTGTTATTAAAATTAATTCTAATGTCTCTATAATATTCCATTTCATGGAAATATCGTAACTATTTGTTTCCCTATTGTTTAATATTTAAGTTATTTCCAATGCTTTATCCTATCTAATAAAAGAAAAACATGCAAATTGATCGTACCTCTGCTATGGCCCACAAGCCACGCCCACCAGCCAATCAGGAGTGAATATGCAAATTAACCCAACCAAGATGGTGGTTAATTTGCATATCCAGGTGCAGAGCGAAGACTGAAGACAGCGTAGAAGGAAGCCAAGCACTGCAGAAGGGAGCCAAACTGCAGAGAAGCAAGGGGGGTGGCGGAGACTAGGGAAGCAGGCGGGGCTGCAGAGAAGGGAGGGAAGCAGGTGGGGCAGTGGAGACTGCTGCAGGAAGCCATATTGCAGGAATCTTCCTGCAACGGGCCTCTAGTCTATTATAATCTGGTAAACATCTTTCTACAAAATCATTTTCTACATTACTGATTAATTTCTTTTGGCTAGATAACTGGAAGTAGAATTGTTGGGTACAAGGGTGTGAATTTATATAAATCTCTTACTACATATTTCCAAATTACTGGAAACCTGCAACCAGCTTGGCAATATGTAGTAAGAGATTTATAAAAATTCACACTATTGGGTCCAATTATTCTAGAGTATTATCTTTTATTAGTTTGTGCTTATTTGTAAGATCAAAAAACAATTAGTATTTTTGTTTTTCTTTCATTTGCATTTTTCATAAGTTTAATGGCCTTTACATTTCTTCTTGAAATGCAAAACTATGGAGACAGTAAAACTATTAACGGTTTCCAGGGATGGGAGTGGGGAGGAAGAGAATAATGAATAGGTGGTTCATGGAGGCTTTTTAGGGCAGTAAAAATACTCTGTATGATACCATAACAATGGATACATGTCATTATGTATTTTTCCAAACCCATAGGATGTACAACAGTAAGAATGAACCATAATGTAAACTATGAACTTCTGATGTTTCCATTTTTATATTTAATTTTTAACTATCTAAAAGCTATCTTGATATCCTGTGAGATGACAATCTAACTTAATTTCTTCCCACCCCCAACCCTACCAACTACCACAAATTTAGCCTTTCCCAAAAGGAATAAATGTTCAATAACATTTTGGGAAACAGTGCTGTCATATTTTACTATTAAGAATTGTTTGGACTATTGTTTAAGATAGTCATTAAGGACATATATTCTTGGACCCTTAAGAGTTTCTATCAAGAATGAATATTCACTTCATTAAAGAACTTTTTCAGCCTCTACTAAGATGATAATGAGTTTTTCAGTTTTTCCTAATCACATATGTTTATATAATTTCCTAATTTAAAGCAACCTTACACTGCAAATCTAAATACAAATAAATCATGGAAGATGGTTATTTTAATATAACTGATCAATTCATTTTATTTTAATCACAATTATGTTAGTTGTGATTTTTTTTATCCTTTACATAAGTAAAATTGCATATTACATTTTTCAGGTTTAAAGTTCCATTAGTTTCATAAAGTTGTTTGGATAATTTTCCAATAAAATTTTCATCTTATTTGCTTTTATATCCACTTTTTAAAAACTATATTTCTTTATATATTGTCTCTTTTTCAAAGAAATGCCTTATGAATTTATCAATTCTTCTATTTGTTTATTGTGTTTTTTTTACTAATCTCTACTTTTATCTTTTTCAATTCAATTCTTCTGTTTTCCCAGTTTTTCTGTTTGAGTTGTTTTCCTTTGGCTTTGATGTGTTTTGTTTTTTTTTGGTAATAAAGTATAACACATTTATACCGAAATGTACAAATATATACGTAAAGCTCAAATGACAATGATCAGAGTAAGTTAATTCCACCTGCCTCTTATTAGAAGGAAAAAATAGTTAAATAGAACATTATTTCATTGACAGTTTAAAAGGCACAACTTCTCTTTGTGGAATTCTGATGTATATTATGTTAAATCAGCCTTAAAGTTATAACTATCGTTGGTATATGTTATTCAAATTATTTTAGAACTATTGGTTACAAGAGGCAGATTCCACCTGAACATTCTTAGAACTAAGGAGGATTCATTGGCTAGATTGAATGGTGTTCTTGTTACTTGCAACCAAATAAATTCCTTAATTCATTATAACGCATTTTAGGAGGATTTCTCAAGTTTGTCCTCCATGTTACTAAAAGAATCAATAAGCCGAAGAATGAGACAGGCAAGTCCGGCTTGACCGTTTAGAGAGTTTAATAGGGAGGGAGCTTATATACAGAAACAGGTCCTGGGTGGCTGGAGGACATTCAGGTCTCTACCTTCCTGTCCTAGGCCACCACCCTCTTTCATTTCCCCCCTGAGGTAGATCTATGTGCTCTGAGAGGAGTGCATGGGTAGTCCTGGGGAGACCGAAAGGCCAGACAGATATCAGCAGGTGCTATATGAGCTAAGAGATAGGTAACATCTAGAGCTCCTTGCTAGAGGAAGGAATAATGAAAACTCCATGACTAGCCCCAAACCTCTGTACACAATCCAGAGTCCACCCAGGGGAAGAGGAGGAGGTCAAAGGTCCCAGCTCATTCACTGGCAAGTTAAGCTGTCAGATTAACTTCGAGATGGTGTTGGCTCCATCCACACACCCTCTTTTTTGCTGTGTTTTTTTTTTTTTTTTTTTTTTTTCCTGGGAGTTGTTCCTGAATGTGTGGAGAGATGGATACTCCTGCGGTTAGGTGGGGGAAAGAGAAGGTGCATGATAGAGCTTTAGCTCTCACTGGCTAAGCTGGTGTTTATGGTCAACAGAGTACTTTTGCAAGCTGGACTTAAATACAGACAGTGAGGGAGAGGCAAGTCTTACCCTGGTTTTTCACATCATCTGTCACATTCTGCTTTAGAGGAAAGAGCTCACAGAAAGTACATTTTCAGTCCATCATCATCAATAAAACAGTTAGTTGAAATTCCACCTGGACTTTAGCAACTGTTCCTCTCTCATTTTGCGTCCACAACACCATTGCCAGTCTTTCTCCTTTTCTGTATCGTTATGGGCATTTTAACAGGAAATTGTAAAGCAGCCCATCAGGATCTCTAGACAATTCCTTTGTGATTCCAAATTGGAGACGTGCTTTTAAAGGCTTTTGCCCTAGGAATATACCTTCAATATTTTAACATAAGATATGGAAGTTAAATGAGAGAATAGTCTGGTAGATGGAATTTAGCTCTACTCTAGCCTTTCAGGAATGCATCTGTTCATGTCTTAAGGCATACATAAATGAATTGATAATTGGATATCCGGAGTTGGCTACATATGTGACACTTACTATGACACCACAGAATTTGGAAAGAATCGCATTATGTTCTTTAAGTATACTTGATAAAATAGTGTTTCAACCTCTGGTGTTTCTATGTAATTTAAATTAAATGTAATATTTATTTAAATAGTTCATACAGTATAACATTCAATGTCCTTCAGATAAGCCAAGTTAAGTGGCAAGATGAAAATTATTCCATATTAATTCACTTTAACTGTGAACAATAGTTGAAAACAGATGATTTCTGGAGGACCTGTGAGATTAAAAGTAAACAGAAATGTAGTATGTCAGTTTTCCAGGTTTATAAAGCTGACTCATTTATGAGGAAATAGATCCCAACAAAGAACCATGAGTTAAAGAAAACTACTAAAATTTGAAACCACAAACAGGAATAAAATATTGGCACTACCCATAATATATCTAAGAGAATGCGTTTCTTTTTCTTTGGATTACACCACTGCAGCCTTTTTGAATGAAAATTACTTTTTCCAGTCACCTATTAAACATTCACGTGTACTATGCTGTACATTACTTGAGGCTTCGTCCATAAGATAAAATTCCCAAAGTAATTTTTCTAACTGAACCCATAACTCTTTCATAACCCTCATCCCTGAATATGCATGATTTCCCATTATTGTTTATGGTTAGGACTTCTGTCTTTACAGTATATGGGCACAAAAATCTATGTTACATTTACTATGGGAACTATAATTTTTAAGGCGCTGTGCTTGTAAAATCTTTACCTTTATTATATTACCATAATGTAGATTTTATATTTTATAGAGTATTGCATGTCGAGGGAACACAGTATTTCACTGCTGGATGGACTGAGTTGTTAGTTACATCATGGTGTGGCTTTTTCTTTTAAAGCAGCAGTCAGGGAGCTCATTATAGTGCCAGAGCAACTTGATCAGCTTCTAAGGTTGGCTACCTTGTGCTTGTCTCCACTCATTACTGCCCATTTTTTAGTCTCTCCTTATATTGGAATTATTGGCCATGTCCTCGATCATGGGACTTTGCATTGCCTTCCTCTACAGCAAACAGAGTTATTTTCATACCATATTGATATTGAACTTGGCCATATGACTTGCTTTAGCAATAGAATGTGGGAAGTGTGATAATGTACTGGTTACTCTGCTTACCTTTTGTCATCTGCCATGAGCAGAACATGAACATTCCCTATGTAGCTGCTGGTCCCGGAATGAAGAAGACAAGTGGAACAGACCTGAACCTAGCCCAAAGCCTGGAGTCCAGCCTCGCCCAGTTTGGCCCAGCCAAGCCCAAGCGAGATCATGTGAACCACAGCCAAACTGCAATCCCTGAGCAAGAAAAATAAATGCTTTTGTAAGCCATTAAGATATTGGAGTTGTTTGTTAAGCAGCATTGTTGCAACAATAGCTAATTAATACCTCTCCCATTCCTGATGGCTTCCATGCATTTGTCTACTGTGTGCATGTTCTGTGTTTTTGGCTGGCTCTTCAAATGGACAAAATCAATTGAGCATGCCAAGGACCACATGAGACATTTTGCTGTGAATTCCTAAGCTAGCAAAGAGATGTTGTGTACCTTCAATGTTCATATTTCAGTCACCATTTTAAAGGACTTATAGGTGGGCATTCAACCTAACCAAACTACTGCCTGGTGATTTGGGGGTTCAACTATTTTTGGTTAATGAGTTATGACTCACCCATTCAAATATAAGGACTTCTGTGAAAGACATTCTTCCTTTTACATCATGTGTTTGGAGCATTAACGCATTTTAGCAAGCATCTGGCCATTCTTATGAATTAGCATGTGAATCTTACCAAGTTTCTTCATTTGAGTGAACCAAGTACTAATATCTTATTTATACCGAGGCCTGTTTCTGGTGAACAGACTCTAGGATAGCCCCAATTATCTCTGCCTCCTGGTATACCTGCCCCAATGTAATACTTGCCCCTTAAGTATGGAAAGGGCCTATGACTTGCTTCTAACAAACAGTATATTGTAAAGGTGACGCAATGGCACTTCCATGATGATGTTCTATGAGATTGTTACATCTTGCTAGGAAACTCTCTGCCTTGTTGAGCAAATTGCTATGTGGTGAGCTGCCCTATGGGAAGGCCCACTTGGCAAGGAACAGAGGGCAGCCTCCAGCTGACAGCCAGCAAGAAACTGAGGCCCTCAATCCTGCAATTGGCAAGGAACTGAATTCTGTCAGGAGCCATGTAAGCCAGTCAAGCCAGAGCTACAGCCTCAGCTAATATGATTGCAAACAGGCAAGAGATCCTGAAGCAGAGAACCTAAGTATGCCATGCACAGATTTTGGACCTGCAGAAACTGTGAGATTAGAAATGTGTGGTTGTTTTAAGGAGCTATACTTGTGGCAAATTTTTACACTACAACAGATCCATATAATACTCTTCAACCATGTAGCAAGTCGATGATTTCCATAATGTGATGCATACTTATTTTTATTCATATCAAACATTTATTGAATACCTCCCAGATGCTAAGCACTTCTTAAAATACTGCTGATGCAGAGATGAATATACAGGCTGCTTGCCCTTGAAGAGCTCATAGTCTAGGGAATGTGACATTCAAGCAGCTAGTCATGCTGCAATGGGACAAACATTATAACAGGGATATGAACTAAATGGTATAAATGATTTTGCTTATTTACCATTTTCATGGCACATTTTAAGCCTTCTTCATCTGGAAAAATGTAAGGGGCTCATACAGCATACAGACACTATAAAATCACTGTTGAAAGGTGTTTACTATGGAGCCATCTGTACATTCCTGACCAAGAATAAGTAATCCAGTGAAAATAATTGCTATTACAGGAACAAAAGCTTCAAAGAAATGGCTTTACATAATTGTGATCATGATTCCATTACCCTTCCACAAGACTGGAAAATCAAAACTGATTATTTCCCCCCAATAAGTTCTTTCTCCTTGTTGGGTAATGTTTGTAGATGTCCTTTCAGGATAACAAAGTTAAGACATTACTTGTATTGCCATGCTATTTAGGCATATTTGTATTATATATGTTTGGGCAGTGCAACAAAAATACCTTTGTCTTGTTGATGTCCAAAGTAAAGTCCAGAATTTGCTCTTTTGTGTGTGCAAACAATGAATCCCAATCATTATTGTTATATCCAGAATAATTTGCTCTTCCTCCAGACTGATAAAGACTTTTCGGATCAAGACTCTAAGATATAAAATAATATAATATAAAAATATCTACTTTTAAAAATTAAATGGACATGAAAACATGCTCAAAGTCACTAATTATCCGAGAGATGCAAATCAAAACGACAATGCGATACCATCTCACACCTATCAGAATGGCTATCATCAACAAATCAACAAACGACAAGTGTTGGCGAGGATGCGGAGAAAAAGGAACCCTCGTGCACTGCTGGTGGGAATGCAGACTGGTGCAGCCACTGTGGAGAACAGTATGGAGTTTCCTCAAAAAACTGAAAATGGAACTCCCATTTGACCCAGTAATCCCACTCCTAGGAATATATCCTAAGAAACCAGAAACACCAATCAGAAAGGATATATGCACCCCTATGTTCATAGCAGCACAATTTACAATAGCTAAGATGTGGAAACAGCCTAGGTGCCCGTCAGCAGATGACTGGATCAGAAAACTATGGTACATCTACACAATGGAATACTATGCTGCCATAAAAAAGAAGGAATTACTACCATTTGTAGGCACCTGGATGGAATTAGAGAACATTATGCTAAGTGAAATAAGCCAGTCAATGAAAGAAAAATACCACATGATCTCACTCATTTGGGGATAATGAAAAACATTATAAACTGATGAACCAAAAGATAGTTACAGAGGCAGTAAAGCATCAAACAGACTGTCTAATTACAGCGGTAAGGTTAGGGAGAGGTGGGGGAAATAAGAGATCAACTGAAGGACTTGTATGCATGCATATAAGAGTAACCAACAGATGCAAAACATTGTGGGGGGAGGGCATGTATGGGAGCGGGGTGGGGGGGGCAATGGTAAGATATGTACACATATAATACCTTAATAAAAATTTGAAAAAAAAAATTAAATGGTTCCCAGGTGCTAAATATCTTACTTCATGGTGGATTATCTCCATTAATGCTCATAGTCACATGATACGTTAGAAATTATTAATCCCCATCTCACATATGGAACTGAAGCCATAGAGGTTAAGCGATTTAATTAATTTGCTTGAGATTACATTGTTAACAAGTAAGAGGAACTGAGATTTGAGCTTGGCGAATTCTACTCCTGGCTCTATGCCCTTAACCTCTATTCTCCATTGCCTTCTAATGTCTCTGGCTGCTCCAAGATCTTTATGGTCAACTTTGAGCACGGGTGCTCTGGGGATCATGAAGAGCATAATGGTGCAAACATGTGCCTTGTAATATCAAAGTATTTGATGTTCCTCACAGATCCATAAATGTTGACATGATTTCCTCTAAGGGCAGGTGGATTTATCTATTTGTGTTTTAAAAATTGATCTAGAAAATCTTTTGTGCGATTCCTCACATATCAATTTAGTTAACAGAATATAATACCTTATATATTGCATCAGGTAAGGTGCAGGGTATGCAGATTTTTAAAAAAGATATAAAAATTCAGTGGCTTACACAAGGTAGAAGATTATTTCTAACTCAGCGTTATAGTGGGGAAAGTCAAGGTTGGGGAGGCAGTTCTCCATGAAGCAATTCAGGGACCCGGTTTCCTTCCATCTCTACCAGCTCAGCACACTGGGCTGGGTCACCCCCATCTCTGTGTACAGGTGGCAGGAATAGAGAAAAAGGCAGTGTAGGGCAAGCAACTCTCTTTTAATCAAGCGATGTGGAAAATGTACACACTGCACCTCTTATACTCCATAGATGAAAACAAAGTCACATGTTGCATCCAGCCACAAGGCAGAGTGGGAAATGCAGTCTCCAGACAGATGGCCATGTGCCCAGCTACAGCTCAGTTCCAATGAAAAGAGAGAAAAATAAATTTGGAAGGGAAGATGAGCTAGCAGTCTATCACACATAGCTATGCAGACACCACATACAAATTAACTTCTGGTTTCAGCTTTTTTTTTCTTTCTTTCTTGGTAAGCTCTCTGTAAAATAATACCATTCTTGTTTTTCTATGACTTGGATGAGAGTTAAATTGACTTTCAAGCCTAATATCACTAAAATCTAATATTACTGATCAATTGGTTTCATACCTGCCAATAATACCTACTCTTTAATGACAGGGTTAGTAAATGGACAGTTGTTTTATGTTAGGTGAGAGCATTTTGAATTGAGTATAAGAAGGTTGGGTATGTGTGCTGAGGAAGTAATGGAAGGAATGCAGTGAGCAGGTACTGTTTTATCTGCCAAGCATCCCTTTTCCCATCTGACAAATAGCTACAACCCTTTGTTAGGAAACTGGCTCTGTCCCACTCCTTGAGACTGTCAGTGGGGTGGGGGAAACCTTGCAAATGCCTTCTAAGGAAAGCTGCCTTAAGTAGTTCTTTCTGCAGGCAACTACTCAGACTCTGTGTTACCATGGTAACCAGAGGACCCCAGCCCTAAGAACATGATCTCTTCCTTGTGTCTCTGACTTAGCAGTAGCACAGTTCCTTCTTGCTGTTGCTAATCTCTGGGTAACCTCCCCATCACTTGGGCTCTCAGCTCTTCCATCACCTGTGTAACTCATTCCCTGTATTAGATCCCCTCTGTTGTAAATAATTGAAGTGGTTTCCAGTCTCCTGATCAGAACTTGACTGGTGAAATAGCATACTGCATTGGGTTGTTACCATTCTAGTCATGGACAAAGACTAACCAGTTGACTTTTAACCCCAGTTCTCTCAGAAAGAGAAGCTGGTTGGCTCTGTTTGTTTCAGGTTCTTGATGGGTTTGGGGGTGAGGAGAAGAGAAAGGCCTTTGAGAGTTGGTGGGAGATAGCCCTTATTAAGAGCTGGACACAGTCCCCAGTGTATCTTCTACAGCAATCCAGAATGGGGTACCCAAATGGCCCTTGTTAGCCCACAAAACTTTTAGTAATTTTTAATATTGGCCTCACAATCTTTATTACAATCTTAATTATCTTTATAGTCAAAAGAACTCATAAATAATCTTTCTTATTTTCTTAACAATGAAAAGTTTTAGGTTGTTGTTATCTCTACCTGAGGTTAGCTGCTTTTTAATGGATGGCTCTGAAAAATGAAACCCCAAATGCAAAAGAATGAAAGAACTTAGGTTTCTTGTCATTACTCAATAACTGTATCTTGTAGCCCTAGTCTGAGGTGGCCCAGTATAATGGGGGGTATTTTAGCTCAGGTCCCCAGAGAAGCAGATACCAAGATGAGATTGGATATACAAAAGTTTTAATCAGAGAAAACCAGTGAAGGATAAAAGGAAGGAAGCAGGAGTAGGGTGGGAGAAACTTCAGCCAGTTCTCAGAAAGCTTGAGCAGGCCTAGGAAAAATCCTCCAGCCAAAGCTGCCCAGTAGAGCAAACCAGCATCTTCTGAGAATGAGCCTGCACTAATACCACAGCAGGCAGCAACCAAGGCTGAAAGTCAATTATGCTTCTTGTAGCAGGAGATCTGAACTGGGTATTTCTATGAATGAAAATTACAGCGGGAAGGCTGGGGAGTGTTGGCGAGTTGGGGGAAAGAGATCAACCAAAGGACTTGTATGCATCCATATAAGCATAACCAATAGACACAAGACACTGAGGGGGTGGGATGAGGGAATGGGACAGGGGGTAGGGGAGGCTGGGGGAAGGTCAATGGGGAAAAAAAAGGAGATATATGTACCACTATATGTAATACTTCAAACAATAAAATAAAATTAAAAAAAAGAAAAGGTAGCAAAGGAAGAGATAATCTACACTTATAAAAGAGAAATATACAAATTGACTGTCACTTCGTGACACCCACCAGCCAATCAGGAGTGAGTATGCAAATTGACCCAACAAAGATGGCGGGTTAATTTGCATGCACAGGCACTGAGTGGCCAGGGGCGGGATGCAGGTGTTCCGCACCGCCCCAGCCGCTCCAGGCCTCTGGGCAGCATGGGAAGGCAGAAAGGCAGCTCTGGGCCGGAGCAAAGGCGGTACCGGCAGCCAGGGGAAGGAAGGCCCATTCTTGCACGAATCTTCGTGCATCGGGCCTCTAGTGTTATCATATTAATCTAGGCCACTATGGCATTTTCAGGATTTGATGGTGGCTCATTTACCCAGGCAAGTTGAGTGGCATGGAGGAGAGAAGAGCCAGGAGAGGGGATGCAGATGTTGGCCTGGTCAGACAAAGAACATCTGCATTTTTTTTGTTGTTTTTGTTTTTGTTTTGTTTTTATTTTTTAGAGAGAGAGGAAGGGAGAGGGATAGAGATAGAAACATCGATGATGACTGGCTGCCTCCTGCAGGCCCCCCCCCCCCCCAGCCCACAACCTGGGCATGTGTCCTGACTTGGAATCCAACCAGTGGCCTCTTGGTTCCTGGGTCGATGCTCAATCACTGAGCTACACAGGCCAGGCCTGCATTTGTTTTTAAGCTTCACTTTCTGCCATGCCATAAGACAGAGAATGTACACAGATGCTAAAGCAGAGAACCAACTAGCACACAAGTAGCTGCAAAACTGTCTCAATTATTCAACTCTTTTTTTCTAAGAATGCTGATGTTGGTTCAAATTTAATTTTTCTAGCTTAAAAAATATGAATTGTATTATAAGTAGCATAACTCAAAATGAATTTCCACACAATGTTTATATTTTCTGGAGTTATTAATCATCAGCTTTATTACTTTAGTTTCTTTTTCCTAGATTAGATTGCAGGCCACTCTCAGCCCTGTCAATATGGTCTGTGTTGCCTGGGGACTAACAAACCCTCATGTTTTCTCTTGGAGACTAAGGATGTGAGAAGCCAGAGTAGAGCTGGATTCTTAGAGCTACTATTGTACCTAAATATGAGGTCATTGGTATGGGTCTCCATAGCTGGGCCTCCCAGCCTTGAAACAACCAGGATGCAGGTGATGGGAGATGACTGGGCTGGTTTCCCATGTCTCCTCACTTCCTGCCTGCCAATTAATCTCTAAGGCAGGGGTGGGGAACCTTTTTTCTGCCAAGGGCCATTTGAATATGATTTTTTTTTTCTGTTAATCCTCACCCAAGGATATTTTTTCCATTGATTTTTTTTTTTTTTAAAAGAGAGAATGGTAGGGAGGGGGAGAGACAGAGAGAAAAACACTGATGTGAGAGTAACACATTGATTGGTTGTCTCCTGCATGTGCCCTGGCCCTGCAACCAAGGTATGTGCCCTTGACTGGAATCAAATCCAGGACCCTTCAGCCTGTGGGCCAACACTCTAACTACTCAGCCAAATTGGCTAGGGCCATTTGGATATTTGTAACATCATTTGCAGGCCATACAAAATTATCAACTTAAAAATTTAGCTTGCTTAAAAAAAAAAATTAGCCTGCTATATTTGGTCGAACATTTAATTAACTCACCCCTAATGCCTTGGCAGGGCCAGACCAAATGATTTCATGGGCCTTAAAGGGTCCACTGGCTGGTCATTCCCTACCCCAGCAGTCTAAGGTAATCTGGGGGCAGATGGGAATCTTCCTTGCAATGCTGAAGAAACTGACTAATCCTCAGTACTTCAGGAGAGATGATGAGGTTTGGAGGTGAGATGTTGTTGGGGCTGGAGAAGGAACCCCGTTACTTGGTGCCTGAATGTTGCAGGATACGGAAGAGTCAAGGAAAGCTCTCAGGTTATCTGCTTGGGGCTCAGAATGGGAGGGGAAGATAATGCACTACCAGTGGCTGTAGGGGCACAGGAAAACGGGCAGATTTGGAGGGAATTTGAAAAACTCAATTTGAGCAGGTTGACTTTGAGGTGCCAGTGGGACCGTTTGGGACACATCTCTAGCAGAGCTGGATATATAATTCTGGCTATTTATTGCTACTAACAAACCACCACCAAACTCAGTGGCTTAACAGAACAACAAATTTGCCCACAATTCTGCAATTTGGACTTGGTGGAGAACAGCTTGTTTATGCTCAATGTGGTGTCAACTTGATTGGGGTTGGAGAATCCACTTCTAAGATGGCCTCACTCACGTGTGTGGCCGATTGGTGCTGTGTCCAACTGGAGCACTGCTGGGGCTATTCGCCAGCGGCCTCCCTTTTCCTCCAGTCAGCCTCTCTGGACGGCCAGGTTAGACTTCTTACAGCATGGTAGTGTCAGAGTGGTTGGTTTGCATACATCATGCTTCCCCCAAAGGATTAAAACAGAAGTGGCTGTCAAACACAAAAACTAAACAAGCAACAGAACAGATTTTATTTTGGCTACTGAAATAGGGAGAGTACCCAGATTTGAAGATGAAGATCAGAGTGCCTTGGGAAGGTGGTTGTGCCTTATGCTTTTACTAGTAGCCAGTAGCTCTCTGTCTCCCTCCTGTAGCTATCTGCCCGCTGCCCCGCCCTCCTGTAGCTCCCCCAACCTCCCTCCCTTCTCTCCCCTCGCCCCCCTCATAGCTTGCTGCCCGGCCCCCTCCTGTAGCTTTTCACTGCCTGCTTGTAGTTTGCTGCCCCTACCCTCCTACAGATCCATGATCTGGTCCTTACGCAGTTGGTCCTTAAACCTCAAGGCGTAACGGATAATTAGCATATTCCTCTCTTATTATACAGGGTTATATAGGATAGGGAGGAGTAGACAAGTGGCAGCTGGGATTATTTTGTAATCTGGAGAAGTCTTGGTTAGTCAGGAAATGTTTATCTCTGGGTCTAGCTAATTTCAAGGGGACAAACAATTCTAACCTCAGCTAAACTTTCTTGAGACAAAGACCAGGAAATGGAAGGATTTTTGTCGGAACTTGTGATCAAGTTCAGGAAAAAATGGAAAGGTCTGTGTTGGGCTTTGTCACAGGTAAACAAGGAGTCATCTTCTAGTCTCATGAGAAAAAGTGGACAGTGAATCTCATCTAAATCATATGGGGAAGGGTGTTTTTTTGTGTGGTAAGCTGTTTCCCAGAACACAGACAGATGGGGGGATTTCCTAGTCACTGCTTTTTTCCATAACTAGGGCTTCGATAAAGTTCAACATGGTCACTGAAAGCCTTCTTAAGGCCTGGGCCTCGACCTGGCGTAGTCTTTTTGCCACATTTTATTGTTTAAAGCAGGTAACAAGTCCAGCCCAGACGCAATGGGAAAGGATTACACAAAGAAGTGAATACTGGGAAGGCATGGTTCATTGTGAGCCACCAAATTAATGTTCTCCCACAGTCTGAACCTTGGACTGGATATTTAGAATAGGTAGCTATTAGCACAAACTAGGTAGCAACAAACTATTTGGTAGGATCACTCTGTGAGTGTAAACATTGGTGAGTGCAGAAAAGTGTCTGTCAATATTGCAGACATATAAGATTGGAGTTTTGAGGGCTGTGATTGAAGGGATTCACAACAAGCCTCCCCAAAATGTGTCACTTTGGCAATGTGGACTATTTGAAGGCAATCAAGGCCCAGGAGATTCAAGAAAAACTTTTACCTGTCCCTAAATTACTGAAAGAATTTAGATAGACCGGGTGTCCCAGAAAGAGAACTATTACCAGACATAACTTTTTATCTGGATAACCTATCTGTATGGCAGGGCAAACACTTAATTAACAAACATCTGCTCTTCTTATTTTCCTATGAATTACCCTTTCCCTCCTTTAAGCCCTGTTCCCTATCCCATTTCTTAGCTCAGTATGGCATACAGCAGGTCCTTGAATAATGTCCTTTCTTTCAATGTCATTTTGCTATAATGTTGATGAAATGCCCTAGGAACTTGATTATATCAATTAGCCTACAGTAAAATTGATTTTGTTATATGTTTTTTCACTTAAAGTCACAGAACCTATCAACAATATTAAGTGAAGATTTACTGTATAAGCCTCAACTGCCCAACTTGCCCTTGGGTCTCACATTCTTTTGGGACCCCATATACTGTATATGTAATTAAATTTGTTTTTCTCCCGTTAATCTATTATTTTGTGTAATTTGGTTATTGGACAAGCCAAAGAACCTAGAAAGGTAGAAAGAAAATTTTTCCTTCCCAACATGATTTTCCTAGTTTCTCAGAAGCTCTGCTAATACTGTTTATTGATCAACATTTATCCCAACAGTTTCTGGGATTTTGTTGCTAGTCCTGTTTCTTGAACATCATGTCAGTATTCACTAGTTTTATAGTAATGACTGGTCTAGCCAGAACTGCCAGTTTTTACATTTTAATTATTTGCCCTGATTAAATCTGGCCAGAAGCATTCATTTAGCCTAGCCACATTCTACATTAAAGAGGGGCAACAGAGCCAGGCTGGTGTGGCTCAGTGG
The DNA here is from genome assembly GCF_963455305.1 of Plecotus auritus. Lineage (NCBI taxonomy): Eukaryota > Metazoa > Chordata > Mammalia > Chiroptera > Vespertilionidae > Plecotus > Plecotus auritus. The sequence continues at coordinate 155,082,148 of NC_137773.1, read as the reverse complement.
TTGAGCATCGACCAGGAGGTCATGGTTCGATTCCCACGTGCCCAGTTGGGTTGCACACTCCATCCCCAGTGTGGGGTGTGCAGGAGGCAGCCGATCAATTATTCTCCCTCATCATTGATGTTTCTATCTCTCTCTCCCTCTCCCTTCCTCTCTGAAATCAATAATAAAAAATATATATATTTTTAAAAAAGTGGGGCAACAGAAAGAAAGGGAAACCCTTGGTGAAGGGGAGTGTTTGTGAAGAAAGGTCTCCCATACTGGCCCCCTCTCTGAAGCCAGCTAACCTTTGGAAATTTGACCTTTCTCTCCTTTGGTTTCCTTTTGCTGGACTCAACAGTATCAATTTCCTTTGGAGCTCTTGGTGAAGATAGGGTAATATAAAACCATAAATCTTTTTTACAAGTGGAAGCATTTACTACTCTCATTAGCCCTGCCTTTCAAAGGCTTTCATATTGGGGAAACAAATACTAGCACTCCACGTGTGCTTCTGCTTCCGTTAAAGGGTAAGTGGAGGGCAATAAGGCACAGGATTTCAGGGGTGGGCAAACTTTTTGACTCGAGTGCCACAATGGGTTCTTAAACTGGACCGGAGGGCCGGAACAAAAGCATGGATGGAGTGTTTGTGTGAACTAATATAAATTCAAAGTAAAGGAGCGGAGGGGAGAGCAAGAGAACCCTCCACTCTTTCGGCTCCGCGGGCCGGATAGAACAGCCGAACGGGCCGGATCCGGCCCGCGGGCCGTAGTTTGCCCACGGCTGGGACATTGCCTGTATCCCGTTAGTCATCACACCTCTACTGAGAGGCCACAATGCTAAAGGCACATACTGTCCTAGGTTACGTGGAAAAGATAAAATCCGAGCCTAGGATTGCGGGTTTGTAAAAAAAATAACTGTTATATATAACTTCTCTATCGGTTATATTAAAGTAGGTCAGCACAAAATGCTAATTCTCTCCCCAGACAGGGTAGGGAACATTTCACGGAGGAAGTGACAGATAAACTGGGTCTTGAAGTATGAATAGGAGTCTACTCAGCTATAGTCAACTAATGGAAGACTACTGGTATACAAGGAAATGTAAATTCTTAGGCTGGGAGGGTCCCGGGGGCTGACATCTCCCCTTCCTCACAGTTGCAACCAGGAAAGGCAATGGTGAGTGTGAGTAGCTAAGTCCCAGTGGCAGGGTCCCAGACTCCAGCTGCGCGATTGGTGGCGGTGCTGGTGGTGCTGGTGTGGCAGAGAAAAAGGGAGGACAAAATTTAAAGAGCCTCCTGCGCATGCGTCATCGCGGCAGGCTCAGCAAGGCTGCGCCGCTGGTTCACTCCCTACCTCCAGCCTCGTGGGGCCCCACACGCTTGGCCCCGAGAGGGAGCGCGCCTCGCGCCCGCGCAGTCTCCAGGCCCCGGCGGGCGCCTGCGCACGAGCGCCGCGGACCCGCGAGCGCCGTGGGGTTATTAGAGGTGGAGCGCGGGGAGGGCGCGCGGCAGGAAGCGGCCGCCGTTACGGCGCGAGCGTGGTCACGTGGTCGCTGGTCGCCGCCGCCACCCTTCCCGCCCTGTTCTCTTTCTGGTCGGGCCGGCCGGTTCCGCGAGCGCTCGGCAGAGACTGAGGGAGAGAGAGAGAGAAAGAGGAGGGGAGGAGGAGGATTCAGGGAGTAGGAGCTGGGGAGCCCTTCTGCGCCACAGGTAAAGCAAAACGATGATAATGATGATGATGATGATGATGATCATAAAAAAGCTGAGCCCTCGGAGCGCCTCCGCCTTCCTCCAGAGCATCCCCCACATGCAGAGGCTCCTGCCCCGGGTCCCCCCTAAGCGTCTCAGGACCAGTCCCGCCTCCCCTCCCCTCGCTGTTGCTGCTGCCTCCGCCTCCCGGGATGGCCTGCGGGTGCGGGTGCTGCCGCCGCCGCTGCTGTCGCGCGGAGGGGTATTTCGTACAGCCTCCCGTTTGTGCGCTTCCCAGATCGGCGTGGGGGTGGGGTGGCGGGAGGGGAGGCTCCCCCAGTTCCCGGGCGGGCGGGGCGTGGAGGCTGCGCCCCCAGCCTGCCTGTCTTCCCTCGGGAGAGTGGGGTGCAGGCTTCAAGGCCAGCTGCAGCGAGAGGGCAGGGCATGGTGGCTGGACTCGGGCTCCACTTCCTACTTGGTAAATTTCCCGGTTCCTTTCAGCCCCGGCAGCACGCTTCCTTCGCAGGCCGGAAGCGAAACCGGCCCGCAACCCCAGACATTCTTTTAAAATGCTGCCTTTACAAGAAATGGAAGCCTTTCACCTTTGAGGGAAGAACTGTTACCTTGTTTTAGTACGACTTCAGTTTATTCACCTGTAGGAACATGCACGCTGAGGCCTTTCCGGATACGAGAAACTTCGCTGAGGGTGAAAGTTGTTCTCGCTCCCCCTTCCCCCCTAACTTTTCCTGGAAAAACGAACACCAACCTCTAAAACAATTTTCGTTTTACGGTTCTACACGTGACTTTTTCAATGCTAGTATTAAACAGTTTTAGTTCCAGGAATCTGATCTGTGCTTTAAAGTTTACATCCTTAAGATATTTTTTTCTGAATGGCTTTCTGGAAAAAGTTTCATTTGTCGACTTTAAATAGGACTGAATCCCGAAATTTTAGCATGCAGAATGCACAGTTTGGGGCCGATTGAGCTGAAACTTCTAGACCGGGTCACTTTTGCACTCTTTGGACAATAAAATGTAGTTTCAATAAAACTACATATTATTGGTTTTGTGCTGTTGCACAGAATAATGACTCAAAGCAGGAAGCATTGTTGTTGAAAATAGTATAAATCTTGAATACTTAAATCAGTGGTAAAGAAATTAAATTTTGTTATTTCTCATAATGAGCTTTTCTAATTCCACATCTTGGTTATTTTCACAATATATCTCTGAATTCAAATGTAAAATTGAGCATTTTTAATTTTTACAGTAGAGTCATTTGGAACAGTGCTTCTCAGACTTCAGTGTGCATAGGAATCCCTTGGGACTCTTGTTTGAAGGTGCCAAATCTGAATCAGTAGATCTGTGATTCAGCTTGATATTCTGCATTTCTTATAAGCTTCTGTGCTAAGAAATAAAATGGTGTATCAGTGAACAAGTGCCTTTTAATAATTCACCCTAGTGTAGAGGCGACCTGAGAGAAGGGGCAAATAGGATGAACTGAGAAGGCTTTTCTTAGGAAGATCACTTATGCAGAGTGAGCAGGCCAAGTCTGGGTCCCAGGGTGGGGGATAGCAGTAGGACTGGGGGAGCTGCCCCAACCAGGAAGAGTGCAGGTACCAGGTGTGCATGCTGAGTGGAGCCTATATCACCGGGTCTGTGGATTTTCCGTGGAAGCTTGCTGTATTTATAGCTGAAGGAATTGCTCAGCTGTAGGTAGTGGTTTTTATCAACATAAGCCCCTGAATGCACTGCTGGGATGAAAGTTTTTTTAATTGGTGCGTGTATTGAGTGTGTGCTCTCTCTCATTCAAAAGCAGCCTCAGTTGAGTATTGCCATCCTGAGCCTTGGAAGCAAACTTGTAAAGAGTTAAGGGGCTCCACCTGTTGAGGGTATCCTAACTGGATTCAGATGTTTTTCTAATGTAATTAAAAAACTTAAAGTGAAAAGTTTGTGTCGCTCATAACCTCAAATACGTTATGTATAGGAAAATTGTTTTACTTTGAAACAACTTTATGGGAGTATAACATCAAAACTTTTAGTACCATAAATTTTATAGTCATTAATTCTTACTTTGTCATTGTTTCTCTATGTTATTAACTAATATTTATGTCGGCACTTTTGAAGTAGTTACTAAGTGCCAGGCACTGTTCTAAGCACTCAGTAGCTACTTGAACTCATTTAATCCTCACAACAACCTTTAAGGATACTGAAACAGAGAGCGTTAAAAGTCACATGCTCAGGTTTACACAGCTGACACTCAGCTAGGACTCTGGTTGGCTGACTCTCGAATCCATGCTTTTTTTTTTTTTTTAAATAAATCTTTATTCAGATTATTACAATTATTTCTCCTTTTTCCCCCCATAGCTCCCCTCCACCCATTTCCCACCCCACCTTCTGCCCTTACCTCCCCCCCACTGTCCTCATCCATAGGTGTATGATTTTTGTCCATTCTCTTCATGAACCCCCCATACCCCTTTCCCCCTGAGAATTATCAGTCCACTCCCTTTCTATGCCCCTGATTCTATTATATTCACCAGATTATTCTGTTCCTCAGGTTTTTAATTCACTTGATTTTTAGGTTTGCTTGTTGATAGATATGTATTTGTTGTTCATAATTTTTCTCTTTACTTTTTTCTTCTTTCTCTTCTTTAAGAATACCTTTCAGCATTTCATATAATACTGGTTTGGTGGTGATGAACTCCTTCAGCTTTTTCTTATCTGTGAAGCTCTTTATCTGTCCTTCAATTCTGAATGATAGCTTTGCTGGGTAGAGTAATCTTGGTTGTAGGTTCTTGCTATTCATCACATTGAAAATTTCTTGCCACTCCCGTCTGGCCTGCATAGTTTCTGTTGAGAAGTCAGCTGACAGTCGTATGGGTGCTCCCTTGTAGGTAATTAACTGTTTTTCTCTTGCTGCTTTTAATATTCTCTCTTTGTCTTTTGCTCTTGGCATTTTAATTATGATGTGTCTTGGTGTGGTCCTCTTTGGATTCCTTTTGTTTGGGGTTCTGTGCGCTTCCTGGACTTGTAAGTCTATTTCTTTCACCAGGTGGGGGAAGTTTTCGGTCATTATTTCTTCAAATAGGTTTTCAGTATCTTGCTCTCTCTCTTCTTCTGGCACCCCCATAATTCTGCTGTTGGTACGCTTGAAGTTGTCCCAGAGTCTTCTTACATTATCTTCAACTTTTTGGATTTTTTTTTTTGCTTTTTGCTTTTTCGGTTGAGTGTTTTTTGCTTCTTTGTATTTCAATTCTTTGACTTGATTCTTGTGTTCCTCTATTCTGTTTCTGGGTCTCTGTATAATATTTTTTATTTCAGTCAGTGTATGTTTAATTTCTAGTTGGTCCTTTTTCATATCTTCAAGGGTCTCGTTATATTTATCGGCCTTCTCTAGGATATTCTTAAAAAGTCTTATAACCGTGGTTTTGAATTCTATATCCAGTCGTTTGTTTTCCTCCATTTCTTTCGTTTGTGATCTGATTCTTTGACCCCGCATTTTCACTGATTCCCTGAGTTGGTAAGGTAGATATTTGTGCTAGGTTTCCAATATGGCCCAGTGGGTCTGCTTCCCCAGTTAACCTGAGGTGGACACTCTTGGTGCACCCCTTTGTGGACTGTGTGTACAGCCTTGTTGTAATTAAGTCTTTATTGTTGTTGGTATCACTGGGAAGAATTGACCTCCGGGCCAGTTGGCTGTAAGGATCAGCTGTGTCTATGCTGGGAGAAGTTCGGTGCTGGAGACAGCCTTATAGGATTAGACTTGCCAAATTGCAATAGCCTCTGTGCTCAGCTTGGATGGGGTGGAGTCTCAGTCTTGGCTTCCTGTCAGCCTTGCCCTTGCGCGCATGTGCGCTTTCAGTCCTCCGCCTTCCCCAGCTCGAGTCTCCGCCTGAGAGTCCAGACTCCCCCCACAAGAGCGTGGGTCCCCAGGGGCTCGCCTGGAACTGGGGTTCACTGCAGTCAGAACTGGGGCTCAGTGCCGTCAGGAGCCTCTGACTCCCCTCCACTAGGGGAAAGCCTGTGGCAACCTCCGCAGCGTTTGTGCGCACTGGCACGCGTGCGCGTGCGCACTTTCAGTCCTCCGCCTTCCCCGGCTCCCGAGTCTCCGCCCGAGAGTCCAGACTCCCCCCACAAGAGTGTGGGTCCCCAGGGGTTCGCCCGGAACTGGGGTTCAGTGCAGTCAGAACTGGGGTTCAGTGCGGTCGGAGGCTTCCTTCCCCCTTCCGCCAGAGAAAGTCAGCCAGGCTCTCAGCCACCCTTCCCTCTGCACGCACAAAGCCCCTTTGCCGTACCTCCAATTCTCTGTGAGGTTTTCTCTTTCCTTCTAGTTGTAGAATTTTCACTCAGCCAGCTTTCCTGTGGTTCTGGATGGTGTCCATTCTGTCTTTTAGTTGTAGTTTTGAAATTGTTGTGCGAGGCAGCAGTTTAGGTGTTTACCTATGCCGCCATCTTGGTTTCTCTCTCGAATCCATGCTTTTAACGATCTTCTCTGTGTTGCCTTTTTAGAAGATAAATTGATGATATTCTTTTATGTCTTCGTTCCTATTGTTGAAAATTATGAGCTATACTTTCATTTTAAAATTCAAATTTGTCATCCTTTTTTTATTTTTTAAATTTAATTTTATTGTTTAAAGTATTACAAATAGTAGTACATATATCTCCTTTTTTCCCCATGCAGACTGTCATCCTTTTTAAAATTTCCCTTATTTTTCCCCCATTTAGAAATGAAGAACATAAGATACTGAAATTTGCAAAGAATTATTTTGTTTGTACTTGTTTGCTGAACCAGTCTCTAAATTTGTAGGTCACTATTAAATGTACAAGTAGTATTTGCTTCCCTTTGACCCTGCAGGTTTTCAGTCCTTTATTTCCTGCCTATGCCTGTCCTCCACCTTCTCATGAATACTTGGTAGATTCATTTTATGTTTGTTAATCCTAAGAGTTTTTTGGGGGATTGACAGGGTTGCTGATGTTACTTTGATAGTAAGGACAGTAAAAAAAACCTAAGCATTGGCCATCATGATCATATTTTAACACTGCAAAAATAAGGACAACCTCAGGATAAAGGATTATATTGTAAGTTGAATAATTTATAATTTATAAACATATTAATATATGGTCTGTCTCCTACCCCCTTTTTGTCTTGGACCATAGAAAGCTTTGTCTAAGACATCTCTTAACATGGGAGGTCACTGGAATGGCAGTGTGTGTGCTAGAACTTGAGAAATGAGAGATTGTGTCTGAGTTTAGTTGTGGGAGGGGAAAAAGGTAGGGGGAGGGAGAGTATTGGGGATGGAAGGGCCTGTGGGGCTGAGTACAGTAACATTAATTCTCTATTAACTGGGATAACAGTGCGTTTGGGCAGGAAGTCAGTATAACACCAGGTCCTGTTGTAAATGTTTTCTCAAAGCTCATACTCTATTTTTGTGATGTCTGTTATAATGTCATGGTGGCCAGTTCCTTAGCCTCACAGTACTTTTCTATTTTTAAAATGAAGATAAAAACTATCTCAGGAAGTTGTTTTGAGGATTAAATGAGAATATATGTGCACATATATACATATATAGACATATGTACATATAATATGTACAATGTGCATATATAAAACTAGAGGCCCGGTGCACAGATTCGTTCACCAGTGGGGTCCCTCAGCCTGGCTTGCGCCTTCTCGCAATCTGGGACCCCTCGGGGGATGTCAGACTGCCGGTTTCGGCCTGCAACCGGCAGTTCGACATCCCCCTAGGGATGCAGTAGTGCATGAAGTGGCAGGTGGCCGGGGAGAAGCCTGAGCCTGGGATGGGTGCCACTGCTGCTTATCCTGGCCCCACCGCGCCTGCATCCACCGCCACTCAGTAGCGCTGCCAGGGAGGCAGGAGAGGCTTGTGCCACCGCATCTGCCCTTGCCAGCCATGAGCCCAGTGTCTGGCACCTGTCAGTCAGCTGAGCGGCGCTCCCGCTGTGGGAGTGCACTGACCAACCGGGGGCTAGCTCCTGCATTGAGCGTCTGCCCCCTGGTGGTCAGTGCGCATCATAGTGACCGGTCCACTGGTGGTTCAGTCGACAGGTCGGAATGGTCACTTAGGCTTTTATATATGTAAATGGTTATGTAGTATCTGGCATGTAGTTAATCTACCATGTATGCTCTATGGATAATCTGCAGTGTGGTTGATCATATCCACATAATCAAGACTGACTATTTTTGAATGAACCTAATGGAAATTGTACATTTATTTTGGTATAAGACTGTATGGGCTTATAAAACAGAAAGTTTGTACTTTGTGGATGAAATACAAAATTGGAATAGTAATGCTCTTATCTCTTTGGAGAATTAAATATTATTAAATATGGTTTGGCAACTCAGATCTTTCAAAACAAGGAAGTAAGGCTGTAGAGATACTAAATATTTGTTTTTGGTGGTTGTTTGAAAGGTTTGATTTAAAATTTTCATGTGTAGTGTTTTGAAGCCTAGAATAAGAAAACCTTTTTTTCTCACAGCTTCTCTGACTGTATAACTTATACCTTCCTCAACCAATTCCTTTGCTCTTTAAGATAATCTTTGCATTCTCCAGACCTGGTCTATAGGCCCTTATATGAAACCCATGGTGGCATATGTGTCTCAGAAGTAAAAAGATTTTATAGTTTATTGTTGTGAATGGGATCTCTCTCTCTCTCTCTCTCTCTCTCTCTCTCTCTCTCTCTCTCTCTCTCTCGTGTGTGTGTGTGTGTGTGTGTGTGTGTGTGAGAGTGTATTTCTACCTGACTTTTGCTGGTGAATAAAGAGCTGCTGATTTTTTTGTGTGTATTTTCTAACTAGTCACCTTCTGAATCTATTTATTAAGCAGCCTTTGAGTTGATTCTCTTACATTTTCCAAGTACATAAGCATAACATTGAAGCCAGCCATTTTTATGTAAGGATTTTTTTTCATGATTAATTTTCACTATGTTAGCTGTGCTGGAGTGATTTTCTTAATTTCATTGACTCGGAATATGTTTTGATATGGTATCACTATGAATTGATGTACTCAGCTCTCAGAAAGTTATTCCACCAAATGAGTTCTGTTATGGACTAAATGTTTCCCCCAAAAATTCATAAGTTGAAATCCTGTTCCCCTTCCCACGGGATGATATTAGGAGGCGAGACTTTTGGGAGGTAACTAGGAGTTAACTGAGGAAGAGAGTTTTGAGGGTGCATGAAGTCATGAGGGTGGAGCCTTCATGAATGATATTAGTTCCCTTTTAACAGTCACCAGAGAACTTGCTTCCTCTCCTTGGTATGTGAGGATACAACCAGAAGTCTGCGGTCTGCAACCTGGGAGAGGGCATTCAGCCCTGAGAACTGTGAGAAATACATTTCTGTTGTTTAAAAGCTACTAAGTCTATGATGTTTTGTTATAGCAGCTGAAACTGATTAAAGACAATCTCTAAGCTGAAAAGTTTTGTGATTCTACTTTGTCAAAAGACTCCCAGTAACAGACACAGCTCTCTGGTACTTTAAGTTAAAATAATTGTGGTTGTCTAGCTCTACCTCCCAAGCAATTATTCTGAGATTTTTGCATTTTTATCTCCTTAGAGCTTGAAGAATTTTTCTATGTGGTTTGGCAGAAATTAAAAGATAAGACTAATAGGCTACAGAGATCAGACCTGTGTTTGCTTTGCATTATCAAGTATCATGGTTTTCTTTTTCTGATCAGGTGGTGTAATTAAATTTTGTAATTGTTAGACTGAGTGTAATGGAAACCATTGGGAAGTGAAAAATGGACCAGGAGGCAGTGACTGGCAGAGGATAGGATGGGGAAGTGTCTGGTATGTCAGCTCTTCTTTCTCTGGCCCTCTTTCTACTTTCTTTTTTTTTTTAAACATTCTTTTTAAAAATTTTATTTTTATTGATTTCAGAGAGGAAGGGAGAGGAAGACAGAGATAGAAACATCAGTGATGAGAGAATCATTGACCGGCTGCCTCCTGCACACCCCCCACTGGGGACCAAGCCCGCAACCCGGGCATGTGCCCTTGGCTGGAATCGAACCCAGGACCCTTCAGTCCACAGGCCAATGCTCTATCCACTGAGCCAAACCAGCTAGGGCTCTTTCTACTTTCTGATTATCTTTCCTGGACTTCTTTAACTCTGTCCTTCTAATGATTTTCTGACTTCCTATATATTCTCCAGGTATACCTCTTGTTTTTTTTCCAGAGAATATCTCCCCTCCATGCTTTCTACTTTGATCAGCAGAACAGATGCTTTGTGCCATTCTGGGACGTGCTCCTGATCAGTGCTTTGAATATCCTTCCTTCTTGTCACTAAAACTACCTGCAAAATGCCCTGACCAGTGGCCATTAAGCATCCTACCTTGCAAAGCCTCTGGAAAACAATGATTAAACTTGGGTCCTCATAACATAAAGCCACTGCCTTGGAAATGGTAACAAAATGTGAGAGCCAGATATCTTATAAAGACAAATTGTCAGAGAATTGTGGAGTGGTTGAGGACTACAGAGGAGATAGTGAGAGATTGGTGTTACAAAGATAGAATAAGCTTCTGATAGATCCTGGAGACCTATCTTAGATCGCCAACCTTGATTTCTTCCTGAGCTTCAGACCTGTGTTATCTGATTGGCTACTGGGTAATTCCACTTTTGAATGGCCTACAGAAAGTTCATCTTCTCTTGCAAAACCTATCCTCCCCCCAAGTTTATTATTTCATTGGATGACACCACTATCTCTCTAGTTGTTCAAGCTAGAAACCTGGCAGACACATTTTACTTTTAAAAAAAGTCCTTACCCAAGGTTATGTTTTTGTAAAAAAATTTATTTTAGGCGGGGGGTGGGGGGGGGGGGAGAGAGAGAGAGAGAGAGAGAGAGAGAGAGAGAGAGAGAGAGAGAAACATCGATCTGTTGATCTATTGCCTCCCATATGTACCCTGTCTGGGGATTGAACCCGCAACCTAGGTATGTGCCCTAACAATCAAACCTGCAACCTTTTGGTGTATGGGACACTCCAGCCAACTGAGCCACCTGGCTAGGGTTTTACCTTCTTTTTTAAAAATTTCACTTAAAGGCATTGAGCTCTGTGTATTCTACCTCTTGACTCCATTGTCTTTCGATCACTACTCTGGTACATTATCTCTTGATTTGCCAGATTTTCTGTCTCTCACTATTGTTTCTGTAAGGTTTTCTGACTGGTGTCACTGTAGCCAGGTGATCTTTTTAACTTCTCATCTGATTCTCTTACTCTATAGCTTTGAACCTTTAATATTTCCCATCACTTGTGTTCCAGTCTTGTATCTCCTTCTTCTGCCTCTCCTATACTCTGTGATTTTATTTTAAAGTACTGAAATCTTTGAGTTTTGTCTCAAGACTGAAATATTCTGTCTTTTGATCTTTCTGAATTGCTAGGTCTCAGCTTAAATGCCATATCCAGGAAGCTTCATTAAACCACTAAGTCTGAATTGTGCCGACCTGTTAGGCCAGATACCCTGTACTACTCCATGACATTAATATATTATAATTGCCCTTTTACCTAAGAGTCTGTGTCCCACTTTTGACTGGTCTGTGAGTGGCAAGGCCATATATATCATCTTTACTCCTGGTGCTATGCCTGTTAAAAGTTGATGTCATACCAGGTACTGAAAATACAGCAGTGAATAAGAGGGTGTTCCAGTTATTAACTACTGTGTGATTAATCTCTCCACAATTTAATAGTTTAAGACAACATTAATATATATTCATACATGATTTTATAATTTGTATAGAAGTTGGTAGGGGTAGTTTATCGGTTTTACTTGGTGTCAGCTCTTTGTTGGTTAGTTACTACTTATAAGATGGCTCACTCAGATGGCTGGCAGTTGATTCTGGCTGCTGCCATGGAATTCATAGGGCTGTTGATCAGGGCACCTACATGAGGCCTTGTCATATGGCCTGGGCATGACGGGTGGGTTCTGAAGGGGAGTGTCCCAAGAACAAGCATTCTAAGAGTAGGAAGTGGAGGCAGCCAGTCCTGTTAAAGATTATGCTTGGAACTGATGAGCATCACTTCTTCTGTCTTCTATTGGTTGAACAGAGTCAGCCCAGACTTGATGGGAGGAGAATTAAACTCCATCTCCTGATGGAGAAAGTGGCAAAGAACTTGTGACTATGTTTAATCCACTAAACAGACCTAAAAAATAAAACTATAACAGTTGTTGGGTGAGTTACTTTCTGTCTATATTTTCAGCCTCCATGAATCATGATCATATATCATTAATTTAAAAATAATCAAAGTACTACTTATAGTGAAAAATTTAAAAATAAATTTTACTTCCCATCTTCTTAAACAATTACTATTTTCTGTTACTCATATAGTTTCTTAATTTTTAAGTTTTAATTACACATATAGCTTCTAATTTCAGTCAGTTTTTTTTCTATTTAAAAATTTTACCTTTCCTAAATCCTCATATACTGATGTTATTACTCTAAGTATATTTCTAGAAGTGGGATTGTATCAAAGGTATGTATAATTTAGATTTTGATACTTATTGTTAAACTGCCTAATAGATAATATTCATTTATACCCCAACTTTTAGTTCAGGGTATAAATGACATTTGCCCATAGCCTTGCTACCAACAAGGTATTACAAATCATTGTTTTTGGTTAAACTATTGGTAAAAATTTACAGATTGCTTTTATTATTTCTTTAATGCCTATTTAAGTCCTTTGTCTAATTTTGGGGAAGTTTTTTTTCTTATTGATTTCTCAAGCACTCTTTGCCTATCATATATAGCCAATATTCCTAATTTTATTTTTAAATTCTGCTTATACATTTTTAAAAAATATTATGAAGAACTGTTCAATTTTTATGAACCTCTTTATGATTTTGTTTCTTGGCAAAAACAAGATTAAACTCAGTTCTCTCTTTTTTGTCTTGTTGTTTTACCACTCTGACCAATCTTCCAGTGGTTTGAAATACAGATTTTGTATACATACATATTGCAAGTGGGGTAAAACAATCACAGGCCAAGAAATTCCATAGCAATAATACAGGCTGTGTTTTGGGGAATTAATTTCAGAATCTTACTCATCTCTTAATAGCCTTATAACACAACTAGAGGCCCAGCGCACGAAATCGTACGCGAGTAGCTCACTTCCACTTGCCTGAGCTGGCTGCCCCGCCCATCACTGCTTGTAGCTCACTGCCCTGCCCTCCACCACTTGTAGCTCTCCATCGCTAGTAGCTCGCTGCCCTGCCCCGCCCGCTGTGAGAACCGCTGCTCGTTTGGTCGTGATGGCATTATGGCGTGATGGCCACGGGCCTTTTATATAAGAGATGGAATTGATCTGTTTTGGGATTTGGAAAAATTCTGTCTTTGACAGTGAATCATGATGAATAAAGGCAAATTGCTGTCAGTGTTAGACTTTTGCAAAAAATGAAAGAAACCTTTTAAAATTGAAAACAGTAGAATATATTCAGCTAGGTTATATGGACAAAACCATTACCTGAAAAGAATAAGAAATGCTAAAATAATTTTTTTTCTCCATAAGAACTAATGTGATAGTAAGAAATTACCAGGCCAAAATCTACATGAAAACTGGAATTCAGAGAAGTAAGCAGAATATTAAAACTGCTTTCCTCTGAGGATATTGGTCACATTTTAGGGAACTTTGCTTTTGTTTTGAAAACCTCACAAGGCACAGGGTATAGAAATTAAAGCCCAGAAAGGCCCAAGCAGTTGAGTCTAATAGGAAATACCTTCCCTATGAAATTTGGACTCCCAAGAGCAGTGCCCATAGAGTATGCACAGACCAAGATTAAAGCCCTTCCTGTGCTCTTGCTTATAGGAGACTGCATGAATAGTTGCTTGGACATGAAAAAAATACCTATTCCTAAGCAGGCTTTCCATCTTGACCTGTGGCTCAAATTTAGTGTTACCTGTTAGTCCAAAAAAAGCGCCTCAAGTTGTGAATTTAAAATGGTTTTAGGTCCCTGGCAGAAGCAAATGAAAGTCCTTTCAGGTAGGATACATTTATATCTTAGGTCCTAGGAATTCCCACAAATAATCTTCCAAAGAATTAGTTCACAATAAAATATAAACAAGCATCCGAGGTAACAAGACACCATGAGTAGTAAGAAGCAGCAGGAACAATAGATGGACATAGACCCCTAAAACTTCAGATTTTGGAATTACCAGACAAAGATTACTGGTATAAAACAACTTTTTTATGGTTACAAAAAGATGAAAAATATCTGCAGAGAATAGAAAGCTAAATAGATTTGAAAAATACCTGAATAAAACTAGAATTAAAAAATACTGTAACTAAAATGAAAAACTCAGTGGTTATAGTTAATGGTAGATAAAATACAGCTAAAGAGAATTAATGAACTGGACATAGGAAAGAAGACATTATCCAGAATGTAGCATACAAAGAAAAGGAAATGTGTAAAAAGAAAGACATTAAGATATATAGAACATAAAATAAGAAGGCCTGAGAGTATTTCATCAGTTTTCTAATTGTACAAGTGAGAAATTATAAGAAAGGAGGCAATGTTTGGAGAGATAATAGCTGAGAATTTCTCAGAGCTGATGAAAAATAACAGTCCATGAATTTAAGAAATTCAGAGAACCACAAGCCGAATATTTAAAAGGAAATTCACATCTAGATACATATCATAGTAACATGGAGAGCACCAGCAACAAGAAGAATATCTTAAAAATTGGCAGAGAACAAAAGACAGATTACCTAAACATTGCAGTTAACACTGATAGCTGACTGCTTTAGGAACAGAAATGGAAGCCGGAAAACTGGTTTCATAATCTCACTGTGCTGGGGAAAAAATTGCCAGCTTAATATTCTCTACCCAGTGAAAATACATTTCAAGAATAATGGTGAAATAATGACAATTCAGGCAGAATTGTAAAATATTATTCTCTGATTGTAAACGTATAGGTTGATATGCTTTCTGATTTGTTCTAGTATTTAGAATGAAGGATTCTAATATAACAAAGCAAATCTTAGCTTCACATAATTATTTTATTCTTAGAAAATTGTTGTGTTTATACTTAGTAAACAGAGATACTGTTTGATAATACTTGTACTGATATATTACTCCAAGTTTTGGATCTTTGTTCAGAATCTTAAGTGTTGTAGGGCATCTTTTATGGTGATTAATGCATGCCTTTAAGTCTTGCTCTATCAGTGATGTAATTTTTAATATTTGTATTTGAAATATTAAAAGTCAAGCCAAGAAGAATTTGGAGAAAATTGTGTCTTGGTACTTGCAAAAATAACTCCTGGAAATGATTTTATTCTCATCCCCGAGTGCCCAATACAAATTTCTGGGGGAAAAAATTTTTTTAAACCCATTAATGGTAGTCTAGAATGATGTAAGAGCGAACAGATCTTAAAATTGGTTAGATGGACCTGGGTTAAAATCTGGCTCTATCATTTAGTAATTCAGTCTTGATCATGTGACTTGCCCTTTCTGATACTTAGTTTTCTCATCTGTAAAATAGGAATAGGACTACTTTACCAGGTATCATGGGAGATAGGGTAATGTTTGTAAAAAGCAGTGAGTACAGTCTGTGGCTGTTAATGGGTTTCTGAGTAACACAAAAATGAATTGAATCTGGGCAGGAATTTGAAATTGTTACTTTTAATGTTGAAGAGTTATAGATACTTTTAGTAATGATAAACTTTTTTGAAGTTAAGAAATTGTCAGAAGTTGACTTGTTGACTTGGTGGTTAATTTTGCATTAGGTCATCTGTGTATTCTGCGTATAGGTTACATAGCTTTGCATTCTTTAGAAAGTTAAAAAGATTGCCAGCCACCACTACCACCACCACCAACACCCCCCCCCCCCCACACACACACACAATTTCTATCTCCTGAAATTGAAGTTTATGATGACAGTTAATACTGTACACCTGAATACTTTAGGAATTTAATTCAGAAAATGGTTATGAAGTATGAACTTAAAACTTTATTCTTTTGTTTTCAGAAGTTAAATATATTTGTTGGCGTCCAATAATTTAAAGTAAGAGCTATCAGAGCACTCTATTGCTATTTGAATCAAAGATACTAATATCTGTAAAATATTTAGACCTCGATTTTCTTTCCTCTGCTTTTTGTTGTTTGTAGTCAAGACATGAATTAGAATCTTTTATGAAGTGGAATTACTTGTACACCTTACAAATTATTTTCTAGTTTGTTATTCTTTATTTAATATCCAGACATTTACCTCATTTAATAGTGATAAATATGTGGAATATGTTAGCTGATTGCATTTTTTTAAAGTACACTTCTTATTATCATAGCAAAATTAAAAAATCTATAATGATAAAAGTGTAATATGATAATTAGACCAGACCTCCTTTCAGATGTCCTTCTTCCAGACAAAGCCGCAGTGGGCGGGGGCCGTGGCAGAGGTGGCAGAGACGCCCGGCCACAGTGGTGGCTGCGGTGGGCAGGGGGCCGGGGCCAAGGCCCTGCCACGAATTTTGTGCATCAGGCCTCTAGTTATATAATGAAGACAATTCAGTAATTTATAACTTTGCAACTTGACATCATTTTTATTTATTTATTTTATTATTTTTAAAGTCTTTTTAATAGGTTTTAGAGAGAGGAAGGGAGAGAGAGAGAGGCAGCAGTGTGAAAGAGAAACATCTATCGGTTGCTTCCCATACACTCCCTGACCAGGGATCAAAACTACAACCTCGGTATATGCCCTGACTGGAATTGAACCTGCAGCCTTTTGCTGCATGGGACCGACCACAACAACTGAGCCATCCAGGCAAGGCTTGACATCATTTTTAGAATGTTGGTTAAAATAATATGTTGTATTTGTAGCTTTTGAATTTATTCAAGTTATAGAGACAATTACTGAAAAAAAAATCGGGCATTTCAAATCTTTCAAGAAGTTCCTTGATTTCCGATCAAATACTTTCAACATAATTTTGGTAAAAAATAGTGACACAACTTTGTCTAAATACATACACACACAAATGCTTCCTATTAAGCACCCTATCTAATAAAAGGGTAATATGCAAATTAACCATCACTCTGTCACTAAGATGGTGGTGCCCATAGCCACAAGATGGCGGCGCCTTGTCCTCTCAGCCCTGCCGGAGTCCCCCAGTCCCGGGGGGGGGGGGGGCGCGGGGGGCGGCCGCTGAGAGCAGGCAGCGTGAGCGGCCTGGTAGAATGCTTCCTTCGTCACTGTGGTGACGAGGCAAGCATTCCACGCCTGGCTGCGGATGGCCTCTGGGCTGCGGAGAACCTCTGGGCAGCGGGCACGGAGTGGCCAGGCCCCGCAGAGAGCTACTGGTGCACGGGTTCGTGCGCAGGGCTGCTGGTCTTGTTATAATTTTCTTGATTTACTTCAGACATTCCTGTTATGCAGAAATTGAGCCGCAGCAATTTTTTGTGCAGTTAGGTCATATGATATTGGTATCTATACCGTACTGCTTTTGATCTTGGAAGTAATCCCTTGTAATCACAAACTTTAAAGAACATTAAGATTATACTTTCTAAGTTGATATATTTGCCTTAGTAAAAAAAACACATAGACATTTTTTTCTTGTTTACGTTTGACTTTGTATTTTATAGTTTGAGCTTTGGTTTATATTTCACAGGCTGGTAATTTCTTTTTAACTAGTGGTTGTACTATCGGAAAAAATTATAGGTTAAATTGGAATGAACCTGTTTTTCTTTTTATCTTTCAATTTTTTATATTTTGTGTTATTTTATGATATCAAATTCCATGTGAATCAAAGTCATTCCTTATAGGAATAGAAATTACTATTATAGTCTGTTCATTAGGGTTTATTGATAAATTTCTTCCATGGTCTAGTTTGACTTTTTTGCAGAACCAAATATTTTTAGATACAATCGTATCTTCACATCCTATAACAGTATTAAACACCCTGATAAGGTTAAAACAAAAGCAACCTAGTTTTTTTCTTTTTTAAAAAAATATATTTTATTGATTTTTACAGACAGGAAGAGAGAGGGATAGAAAGTTAGAAACGTCGATGAGAGAGAAACATCGATCAACTGCCTCCTGCACACCTCCTACTGGGGATGTGCCCACAAGCAAGGTACATGCCCTTGACTGGAATCGAACCTGGGGCCCTTCAGTCCGCAGGCTGATGCTCTATCCACTGAGCCAGACCAGCTAGAGCTTTCCTTATTATATGAATGCATGTACCGAGCTGTGATGTAAAGTGTATTACTTCAGTGGAGCGGGCTTTTTTAAAAAAGGATTAGTCCAGGGGTGGGCAAACTTTTTGACTTGAGGGCCACAATGGGTTCTTAAACTGGACCGGAGGGCCGGAACAAAAGCATGGATGGAGTGTTTGTGTGAACTAATATAAATTCAAAGTAAAGGAGCGGAGGGGAGAGCAGGAGAACCCTCCGCTCTTTCGGCTCCGCGGGCTGGATAGAACAGCCGAACGGGCCGGATACGGCCCACGGGCCGTAGTTTGCCCACGGCTGGTATAGACTCTGTAGAGGATATTGTTGACCACCTAGCAGGTAGAAAACAAATGTCAAATTTGCACAAAGGGCCTAGGATAATAACTCACTTTCCACTGAGTTTTCAGACATTAATCAGACAACTAGGTGGAATAATTAATCAACAAGATCTGATAGGGGTATTCTATCAGCATATGATAATAAGTCATGTACAAAGTGAGGGGAGTAGGTTGGATGTGGCTTGGAGATGCTAATCTCATTTTAGAGCTTTTGAATCAGTGAGAAATGTTTATTAATTGGTAATTACTTACAAGCTTTTGAGATAGGTCCTTGTAATTGGTTTATTTGCAGAGGTTGACATAATAGGTACTAAGTAAAGTTCTCTTTATACTTACACAAATATTTATGCTAAAATGTGTGTGTTTGATAATAATTACTATTTAAAATACTGGCTAAAGATTGTCTTGTCCTTTTAACCTTTGTATTTTTTTAAAGTAATTCTCTGGTTCATCTTTAGCTTAAAATCACTCACAGGAACATTGTTTCAGAGATAGCAAGAAAGAACCAGATAAAACTGAACCCAAATTTTACTTCCGTTTGCTAGTTAAGTTGGTTGCTTGGAAAAACTATGTAACCTTTTTTGGGTTTCCATTTCCTTACTGTGAGGTTTGAGGTAATTTACATAAACTGCCTAGTAGTGTGTAGTTGCTCAGGACATGCTTGTCCTTACTAACCTCAGGCCCCTCTTTCTTTACATATCTCAGTTCTGTAATCCTAAATTGACCTTTTGCTTTAGTTTGGGGATCATTGTCTAATAGTATTTTTCTGTGATCAAGAACAACTAGCCTGACTGGTGTGGCTCAGTGGTTGAGTTTTGACCTATAAACCAGGAGGTCACAGTTCGATTCCTAGTTAGGGCATATGTGAGGTTTGCAGGCTCGATCCCCATTGTGGGGCATGCAGGAGGCAACCTATCAATCAATTCTCTTTCATCATTGATGTTTTTATCCCTCTCTCCCTCTCCTGCTCTGAAGTCAATACAAAAATATATATTAAAAAAAGAACAACTAATTCAGTGGCTAAGAAATACTGTTCACTCAGAAATTAAAAACAAGTAATAGATACTTTTTTCTGCTCTGGAATGTTTCATTTTCTGAAATATTTTATGGATGGTGAGTGATTGCTGAATTATTTTATTAGACTAATTTATTTAAGGAATTTCATGTAATGATTACAGGAAAGGGGAGTTGAGAAGTCCTGTAATAATCAGTGGTTAACACTAAACTGTTTATAAATTGTGCCCGTATTTCTTAAGTTTAAAGTAATTCTTTTCAACTTTAACATTTTATGACCTTTTAAAAATTTATGAAATAATATTAATGCTTAAAGGTATATTTTTTAACTGATTAGTGTAGTTGGATTTGTTTTGAAAAAGGACTGAATTTTGTGGATTTGAATAAGTCAGTGACAGGAGGTCTTAAACATTTTTTTCCCTTTGAACAGATGCCTTGGCCTACAGTGACTCCAACTCCCATAATCCTTCCAATTTTCCCCTCTACTAAATAAGTTTTTAAAAAGTGACATTTTTATTATAAGTGATTGACTTAATTCAGGCAAACATTATAGCTGAGGAAAGACTTCACTGCAGTGAGGAACACTTTAGTATGAATAAAATGTTATATTCTTTATTTTTACAAATTTAATGCATGGTTCTCCCCCACCCCGCTTTATCTGTATTCAGAACAATATTTTTTGTGTAATAAGCTTTCTCCAAGATTAAAAGTTTTTATACTATAGTATGCTGAGGTGTGTCTAATTCATTCTATTTTAAATGACAGTTAAAAACAGAATCAGTCTGGATCCATCCAGAAGACAGTAACCACAGTAGGACTTGTATCAGAGGAAAGTTAATCCAGGAAGTGGTTGCACAGGTAATTAATATTTGGACTATGAGACAAACCAAATATTAATAATGATACCATTAGGGCTGGGGGAAGATGAGAACAGCTGGTAACCAGAGTACAAAAGCCAGGGCTGAGAGTGGGAGGGGAGTTAGAGTCATCGTTGAGGCTTCATGGTGGGATCTGGGACCTCAGAGGGCAGGACTCCGGGAGGGAAATGGAGTTATAAAGTTTCTGCCAAAGATGTGTGAGGAAGTAGGGAGAGTGAAGAGAAATAGTCTGGCTTCTCCCTCTTCTGCCTTCTGTTACCCCTGAGTGCCTCCCCACCAGCAAAATCTTCCTGGAAGCCAGAGGGCAAGGTTGCTTGGAAATTGCAGTTGCCTATGATAAGAGCAGCACAGGATAAGCCCGGGGAATGGATCTGAAAGCTTTTAGTCCACTAGCTCAACAACTATGTTGCTAGTGTGTAATACTTTAAAATAAAAGGCTAATATGCAAATTGTCCCCTCGGGAGTTCTACCGACTGGGAGTTCACCCGCTCGCTATGATGTGCACTGACCATCAGGGGGTGGCACAGAATGAAGGAAGGCCCCGGCTGGCAGCTGGAAGCCAGGGGAAGGAAGGCCCCAATCGGCCCTGATTGCTGGCCAGGCATAGGGACCCTACCCATGCACGAATTTCGTGCACTGGGTCTCTAGTATTAATATACCTGTGCACTTGTGTAGCATTAGCCAGAAAGAAGACTTTGCTTGAAATACCCCCAAACAAACAAACAAACAAACAACCAAAAAACCCTCTTGGTTGTTCTTTTTGCACAATGGAATGATTCCTTAAAAACCAGTATTAAGATGAGCATCTCAGTTCAGTTCAAACATTTACTGAGTGGCACTATATTAGGTAAATGACTACAAAGTTGAAAACACTTGGTTTTTTGGTCTTGTGGTACAGTCTACTGGAAGACTTTATTATTTTTTAAAGGACTCTCAATTTTAAAATTTTAATAGAATGTGTGATAAGTTAGAGATGGGGACATGTTTTTGTAGTAACTCAAGAAAGGAGCATCATTAACCCAGTCTTGTAGTTGATGGAATATTTTCAGGAGTTGGAAAATGTGAGCTGAGCTTTAAAAGATTGATAAAGAGAGGTGGAAGGGGCAATCCTGGAAGGAAAAGCTTGAGCAAAGGTTCAAAAACCTAAAATAGCTTAAAGTATGTATAAGAAATTTCGATCACTATTGCTGGAGCATCAAGTTTGGCTCATAAAATGGGGCTGGGACCCAGGAAGAGGCCAGGTTATTTTTCTTCTCAAACTTATAGGGAATTATTGAAGGTGTAGTGGAGTGGCCCGATTACTTTTGTTTTGGCTGTGCTTTTCCATAAATGTGGAAGATGAGGGTGCTGTCTAGAGGAAGGAGACCTATTAAGAGGATATTAGACTAGTCCAGGCAGTAGAGGCTAGACATAAACTTCCAAAGGTGTCTTTATGTCTTAGAGTCATTCATTTCATCTAAGTGCCTCCTATCCATGCCGCACTTTGATGCTATTTTGTTTTCACGTTACTCATGCCTCCCTCTATATTGTTACTTGTTCTCTGAGAATCCCTGTTCTAGGGTCACAGGCCTTGCTCTCCAGAAGCAGGCATGGGAATCGGCAGTTATCATGTAGGGTGCTCTGAGTGCTGGAAGGGTGCTTTGCTCTCCTGCAGCCAGTGACTGCTATGTTCCTGAAATGTTATGGGTGCAGTAATTTCCTGTAGAAATTTCCTTGAGAAAAATTTCCTGTATTCCTTAATGTAGTTTCTGATATTGAAGAGTGACAGATTTGCAGTGTGACATTTAATTTTAGTAAATATATCTTTTAAAATATCAAAATCCTGCATTTGAATAAGATTCACTTTACACATTGATTTTAACGTATATTTCTAATTTATTCTGATTATAAATGTGAGATTGGTGTTATTAGTGCTATTTTCTTTCTTTCTTTACAAAATCTCATCTGGGTTGTCTTACTCATACTCTAGTGGGATTTCTACTATATCATAAATGAGCAAGACAGAGTTTTTGTCCTTAAGGAGCCTCTGATCTACAGGCATTAAGTCATAATCCAAGGCCTAAGAAATAAGTTAAAGAGAGACACAAATACTATATTGAGGGAATGTAGAGGCCGAAGATATTTACTGTATTTTACTCAAAGGCATATATTTTTTACTCATTTCAATGTTTCTAAAATTGGCACATGTCTTACAATTTGATGGCATCTTAGACTTGAGGAAAATTATATTTTGAGAGAGTACTAAAGGAGCATAGCTCTCCGAGGATGAGGAATTTAGTTAAGTGGAGAAAGTGCTAAGAAAAAGCACCTGGGTGAGAAAGCCTTGGTGTGCTAAAGGAATGATAAGTGCCTTTGGGAGGTTGTCATTTAGGGCTCAAGAATAACATAAGAAGTGACATTAGGTAGGTGGGTTGAATCCACTTCATAGAAGATTTTGAAGACGAAGCTGTGGAGAGGTGGAATTTTATTCTGTAGTAGGTGGGAAGCTACTGAAGGGTTTTGAGAAGGGGAAGTATGGTACATATTACATTGAATTTCTTGACCCTATTTGGGAATATAATGCTAGAAGAGAGATTGAAGGAAGGGAAATTGTGATGTTTTGAATTAATGACTTTTTTAGCTGAAAGGAAAAGAAGAAAAGATGTTATGGAGGGAGGTAGAACTGACAGAAATTGGTGACTGAATGTGGGGGGTGGAGTAGGTGGTAGTGAGGGCTCGATACCAGAGTTACTAGTGCTAGTACTAGAGGCTCGGTGTACGAAATTCATGCACTCAGGGGGGTGGGGTTCCTCAGCCCGGACTGCACTCCCTTGCAGTCTGGCGGGTCTGGGGTCCTCTTGCCACGTGGTGGGAGAGGCTCCTGCCACCGCTGCTGCGCTTGCCAGCTGTGAGCCCAGCTTCTGGCTGAGCGGTGCTCCCCCTGTGGGAGCACACTGACCACCAGGGGGCAGCTCCTGGGTTGAGCATCTTCCCCTGGTGGTCAGTGAGTGTCATAGCAACTGGTCGTTCCGCCATCAAGCCGAAACCGGCTCTCCAGCATCCCCTGAGAGGTCTCAGATTGCGAGAGGGTGCAGGCCAGCCTGAGGGGCCCCACCGGTGCGCTATTGGGGCCGGGGAGGGACATGGGGGGTTGGCCAGCTGGGGAGGAACTGCAGGAGGGCTCCAGGGCGTGTCTGGCCTGTCTCGCTCAGTCCCGATCAGCCGGACTCCAGCAGCAAGCTAACCTACCTGTTGGAGCGTCTGCCTC
The DNA here is from genome assembly GCF_963455305.1 of Plecotus auritus. Classification (NCBI taxonomy): domain Eukaryota; kingdom Metazoa; phylum Chordata; class Mammalia; order Chiroptera; family Vespertilionidae; genus Plecotus; species Plecotus auritus. The sequence goes on along the minus strand of NC_137773.1, from coordinate 155,058,852 downwards.
CCTGTGGTCAGTGCACGTCATAGCAAGCAGTTGAGTGGCCTTAGCATATCATTAGCATATTACACTTTGATTGAATGGCCAACTGGACCACTGGACACTTAGCATATTAGGCTTTTATTATGTAGGACTAGAGGCCTAGTGCTTGAAATTTGTGCACGGGGGGGTATGGTAGGGGGGTCCCTCAGCCCAGCCTGCACCCTCTCACAATCCAGGACCCCTCAGGGGATGTCTAACTGCCAGGATTGGGCCTAAACCGGCAGTCAGACATCCCTGTCACAATCCGGGACCGCTGGGTCCTAACCACTCACCTGCCTGCCTGCCTGATCGCCCCTAACCACTTTGCCTGCTTGCCTGATCACCCCTAACCGCTTGCCTGCCTGCCTGATCGCCCCTAACCACTCTGCCTGCCTGCCTGATCACCCTTAATTGCCTCTGACTGCCTGCCTGATCACCCCTAACCATTTGCCTGCCTGCCTGCCTAATTGCCCTTAACCACTCTGCCTGCCTGATTGCCCTTAACCACTTGCCTGCCTGCCTGATGGCCCCTTACCACTCTGCCTGCCTGCCTGATTGCCCCTAATTGCTTGTCTGCCTGCCTGATTGCCCCTAACTGCCTCTGCCTGCCTGCCTGATCGCCCCTAACTGCCTCTGCCTACCTGCCTGATCGCTCCTAACTGCCTCTGCCTGCCTGATCACCCCTAATTGCTCGCCTGCCTGCCTGATCGCCCCTAACCACCTCTGCCTCAGCCCCCACTGCAGCGGCTTCATCTGGAAGGATGTCGGAAGGTCGTTCAGCTGTCTGGTCTAATGAGCATATTATGCTTTTATTATTATAGACTAGAGGCCCGATGCACAAATTCTTCATGCATGGTAGGGGTCTCTTGGCCTGCCTGGCGATGGGGGCTGATCGGCGATGTCTCGCCCAGTCCCGATCGGGGCCAGCCAGAAGGAGGGACTGCGGGAGGTTGGCCAGCCATGGGAGGTTGGCAGTGGGAGCCCACTGACCACCAGGGGGCAGGTCCTGCATTGAGCGTCTGCCCCCTGGTGGTTAGTGCGTGTCATAGCTACCGGCCAGTCATCCAGTTGTAATGGTCGCTTAGGCTTTTATATTTATAGACTAGTGGCCTGATGCACAAATGAAGATTCATGCAAGAATGGGCCTTCATTCCCCTGGCTGCTGGCACCGCCTTTGCTCTGGCTGGAGCAGCCTTTCCGCTCCGGCCCAGAGCCGCCTTTCTGCCTTCCCACGCTGCCCAGAGGCCCCAAGTGGCTGGGGTGGTGCGGAATGCAAGCGTCCTGCCCCATCCCTGGCCGCTCAGCACCTGCATATGCAAATTAACCCACCATCTTTGTTGGGTTAACTTGCATACTCACTCCTGATTGGCTGGTGGGTGTCACGAAGCTACCGTCAATTAGTATGTTACTCTTTTATTAAGTAGATGGGGTACTAGGACCAGTTAGCTGAGACAATGTATATTGAAGTAGGAAAATACATTTGAACTTTGGGACTGTTGTGACACCTTCTGTCATGCATGTAGCAGAAAGTGGGGAAGTTCAGGTTTGGAAGGAGGAAAGTCAAGGCTGATGACAAAGATTTAGGAGATATCAGCTAGATAAGGTTATAATTTAATTCATTTTAGGGGATGGGATCTATGAAGAGAGTAAGAGAATAAAGATAGAGTATCAGAGTGAGGAAGAACTCTGCATTTTTTAAATAGCTTTTTTGAGCCATAATTCACATACTAAACAATCCACTTATTTGAAAGTATACAATTTGCCCTCATCCGTTTGGCTCAGTGGATAGAGCTCGGCCTGCGGACTGAAGGGTTCCGGATTCTATTCCGGTCAAGGGCACATGCTCGGGTTGCAGGCTCAATCCCCAGTGGGGGATGTGCAGGAGGCAGTGGATTAATGATTCTCTCTCATTATTGATGTTTCTATCTCTCTCACCCTTTCTCTCTGAAAGTGTACAATTCATTGGCTTTACGATATTCAGAGTTGTACAACCATCACTACAATTGATTTTTGAACATTTTAATCACCCCTAAAATAAACTATGGTTTAGCCATAGGCTTTACTATTTCTACAAAATAGTCTTTTGGAAATTGGTAAGAATTGCATTGAATCTGTAAATCCCTTTGGGTAGTATTGCCATCTTAATAATATCAAATTTTCTATCCATGAACATGGAATGTCTTCATTTATTTAAGTTGACTTTATTTAAGCAGTCTTTTGTAATTTTCAGTGTATTTTTTACCTCTTTGACTAAATGTATTTCTAGGTATTTTATTCTTTTAGAGGCTTTTGTAAATGGAAGAGCTTTCTTAATTTCCTTTTTGGTTCATTGCAGTTACATAGAATCACAACTGATTTTTTCTTTTTTTTTCTTTGGTGTTGATTTTGTACCCTGCAAAATTGTAGAAATTCTTTATTAGCTATAGTGGCTTCATTTCATTTTTGAATAGAGATAGTTTTACTACTTCTTTTCCAATTTGGATGCTTTTTTATTTTCTGATGTAGTTACTCTGACTAGAACATACAGTACATTGTTAACTTGTGGTGGTTAAAACAGGCATTCTATTCTTTTTCCTCATCTTAGGGCAGTGGTCGGCAAACCGCGGCTCGCGAGCCACATGCGGCTCTTTGGCCCCTTGAGTGTGGCTCTTCCACAAAATACCACGTGCGGGCGTGCACGTACAGTGTGATTGAAACTTCGTGGCCCATGCGCAGAAGTCGGTTTTCGGCTCTCAAAAGAAATTTCAATCGTTGTACTGTTGATATTTGGCTCTGTTGACTAATGAGTTTGCCGACCAGTGTTTAGGGGAAAAGAGTTCAGTCTTCCATCATTGAGTATCCTACTAGTTGTGGATTTTTCTGTGCTGTTTCTGTTGAGTAAGTTTCCTTTAATTCCTAGTTTTCTAAACTTTTTCTTATTTTTTAAGAAAGGGTGATTTGGATATTGTTAACTGCATTTTCTGCATCAATTGGTATGATTGCCCCCCCCCCCCACTTCCATTCTATTAATGTGTATTTCATTGACTGATTTTCTTATGTTGAATTCCTGGCATTCCACTTAGATCATGGTATATAATCCCCTTAAAATGCTGTAGGATTAGTTTGCTACAGCTTTGTTGGTCTGTAGTTTTCCTTTCACGTGATGCTTTGTCTGTCCTTTGTATAAGGGTAATATTGGCTGTATAAAATGGGTTATTAAGTATTTCCCTCTTTGTAATTTTTTGGAAGAGTTTGGAAAGAATTGGTGTTAATTCTTTAAATGTTTGGTATAATTCACTGGTGAAGCCATATGGTCCTGGACTTTTCTTTGTTGGGAGGTTTTGGTTGCTAATTCAATTAGTAGTTTAAGTCATTGAGATTCTTCTATTTCTTCTTGAGTTATTTTGGGTAATTTGTATTTCTAGGAATTTGTCCATTCATCTAGGTTATCAAATTTGTTGGCATTCAGTTGGTTCACAGTATTTTCTTACAATACTTTTGATTTCTCTAAGGTCTATAGCAATGTTTCCACTTTTATTTAAGCTTTTAGTTATTTGTGTCTTCTATTTTTCTAGCTAAAGGTTTGTCCATTTTATTGATATTCTCAAAGAACAGCTTTTGGTTTTGTTGATCCTCTGTTGTGTTTATCACTGACCTTGATTATTATTTTTTCCTTCTGATAGCTTGGGTTTAGTTTGCTCTTTTTCTCGGTTGTCAAGGTATAATAGGTTATTGATTTGAGATCTTTTTAACGTAGGCATTTGCAGCTATAAATATCTATCTGAGAACTGCCTTCACTGAATCCCATAAGTTTTGATATGTCTCATTTGTTTCCATTCATCTCTAATTTCTGATTTCCCTTATGATTTCCACTTTTACCAATTGGTTGTTTAAGACTATTAATTTCAACATATTTTGAGATTTCCTTTTGTTATTGTTATGCCCAGATTTCGTGATCCCCAAAGACCACGAGGGAGCCGAGTCCGATGCAAAAGCAAAGAGCCTTTTAATCAAGCTAGCTCGAGCTCAGTCCCACACACACACCCACCGGCGCAGCGGCGAGGTGGAGAGAGAGAGAGTCAGCCCCCAAACGCGCTGATTTATAGGGGGCCTGGGAGAGGTAGGAGGGATGAGGTAGTGTGGCCTCCGCTGATTGGTCGGGATCAGGTTGCACATGGGGGCAGGGCACGGCTTACCTTCCCCTTGCATTTCTATTGGCTAATTCAAAAGTGTGGGTTGGGCTCTTGGAGAGGTTCTAGGGCGGGAACCTGACTCCACGAGGTGGAAGATATGGAACAAAGGGAACATGGAGTCGGTCTCTCCCCGCCCTTTCAGTTATTGATGTCTAGCTTTATTCCATGTGGTCAGAAAATATACTTTGTATGATTTTAGTCTTTTTAAATTATTGAGACTTATTTTGTGTTATTGATCTTCTTTCTAGATGTTCTTTCCATTATTGAAAGTAGGGGATTGAAGTCTTCAACTATTATTATACTAGTAGAACTGGTTATTCTTTAATTCTGTTGGGTGTTCTCCATTGACATTATAGTGATTACTGATAAGGAAACACCTCTGCCATTTTGTTTTTTGCTTTATGTATGTCTTATACCTTTTGACCCTCATTTTCTCTATCACTGTCTTTTTTTGTGTTTAATTAAATTTTGTAGTCAATCATTTTAATTCCTTCCACACTTCCTTTTGTGTATAGTTTTAGATATTTTTTTGTGTGGTTACCATGAGGATGGCTTAACATTTAAAAATGTAGTTGAAATGGATACCAACTTAATTGCAACAGCATACAAATTTCTGCTCCTGAAATACCTCAGTTCATTTCTGCTCCTGAAATACCTCAGTTCTCCTATCTTTTATGTTGTCTTGTTACAAATTATATCTTTATACATTGTATGTCAATAACAGAGTTATAATTTCTTAAATGAAAAATGAGGTTATAAATCAAAAATATAATAGTGGCCTTTATGTTTTCTATAAATTTATCTTCACTGGAGATCTTTATTAATTCATATGGCTTTGAGTTACTTTGTAGTGTTTTTTTTTTTTTTTTCATTTAGACTTAAGGACTCCTTTTAGCATTACTTGTTGGACAGGTCTAGTGGTAAAGTAATATTTATTTCTTTTATAGTTGTAAAATCTCTCAAAAAACAGCTCACCTATGAATTCTATTTACAGCTTCATCGCCATTCAGATTTCATAGTTCTTAGTAGAGCATGCACTTTCTGTTTTCAATTCTTCCTGTTGAGTGTAGAGAACTCTTTTCACGTCCCGAGTGGTTCAGGGTTCAGGTTCAAGGTTCGGGCTCTGGAGGAGGCCACACACAAATGAAAGAGACTAGACAAGAAAGTATAAATTTGGGAATATTGGGGGACAGGCGGGAGCCCAACTCAAGGGGAAGGACTCTGCTTTGCTCTGGGTTTGCTATCCCTTTTATTAAGACTTTGGGATCCACCCATAGCTCTAGGCAGGCAATTCCAGTAATAGCCAATCAGCAAGGATTTACATAAGATTAAAAGGTGGAGGTTACTTTAGCTACCATTGTCTCAACTAGAGAGTGGGTGGTTGGCTCTGCCCTTTCAGAGCTTCAAGGTTGACCAGCTTTCCGGGTTCCTTGTCCACACCTCTCTGCTAGTGAAGGCAATGGGCGGCTTCCAACAGTCGAGGAAGCTAGCTTGGCTTCTTATGGAGAGGAGTGCAACTGTTTTTTATGTATTTCTTGTTTAGTTTACATGTATGGTTGTGGAGGAGCTCTACTGACTGTCATTGACCGCTAAATTTGTGCTTAATTTACAAAAGTGAAAGCCATCATAAAGAACTCCAACAACTGTCTATTTGGTTTTACCTGATTATGCGTATTAGAATATATAGGAATAATTGGGCCTTCAACAGAAAAATGAAATATTTCTCCTACTTAAATATTTTGTTGCATAGATTTTCTTATTGTTGGTTGAAAAAGTCTTTGAATATAGTAGTTTAATTTTTTCAGTAACTATTTTGGAAATTTAGGGATGTAAGTGCATCTAGGAACTTAACTTATAAAATGTACTTTCAAGTTTTAACTAACATTTCTAAATAAGTTACACTTAACTGTGAAAATTTTTATAAATGTTCTTGAAGAGAGAAAATCGATACAATATTATAGCTAATAGATTCTTTTTAGAACACAAAGATCCGTTTTTGGTAAAATACATTGACAGTAAAACAAAGTGGAGATAGTGTATGACTTATAATTTTTTTCTTAGATAAAAATAAGTGTCTCAAATACAGTGTAATTAAAAGTTATTATAACTACTTATGATTTTTTTGAATTTAATTATCTCAAATTAAATAAATTAAAATTGCATTTATATTTATGTAGACGTCTATAATTTTTAAACAAAATGCATTTATCAAAAATTATCCCAAAGTTTAGAAAACCCACTAATTTACGTTTAAAAACTTAAAAAATAACCTTTAGTTAATGATTTTTATTTACCTTTGTTAGAGAGAAGTTAAATGCAAAAATAATAATCTATATCTCTTCATATGTAGATGTCAATCCAATGCAAAAGGTGACTGAAAATGAATGACTTTATTGAAAAAACTGCAGTTCTTAAATTTTAGATTAGATATAATTTTTTAATTTTATACAAATTATAAAAATGGCTCAATTATAAAATTCATAAAGATAATTTAAATTCAGAATAATTCAATTTAATTTAAGATAATTTAAGCTCAAATGTATAATTATAAATAGCTCGACTCCTTAACTATATGGAATTTGAAATGTCATATAACCTTTTTAGATAATTTTCCTAATTAGGTGAGAACAAGGCCTGAACTATCTCCATTTGATTTTCTTGCTAATATTTGCAATTTAGTACTAGAGTTAATCCTTAATTGCTGAAAAAGGGTTGTCTATAACATGGTTACCAATTATTTTCCTATAATACAATATAATAAATGTTAAGGATGAATTATTCAAAAATACATGTTAAAAAGTTTTAAAGTAACAGTTTACTAGTGCTGTATGTGTGTTTGTGTGTGTGTTTGTGTAAAGGTAGAGTTGATTTTTGGTGTATTCAATGTTGATGGAAAAGAATAGCTGATTAAACCTAGAAACTAATTAAATTAGTTTTCTTTCAGGTATAAAATGTGTGCTCCTCCAACAAAGGCCTGAAGGTCTGGTGTGAGCAGTAGGGCAAGACCCTTTTTAGCACTGTTACTTGAGGAACTAATATAATCATGCTACATTCTTTTCAGATTGAATTTTAGTAAGATCATATGGAATGGGAAAAATTAATACAATTACTTTAAAATAATACTCAGTGCCAAAGAAAATTAATGATTACTATTAGCAATTTTGTGTTCTATTCCCTGACTTATATATGTATGTGTTCATTGTCTCCTGGAGCATTTATTAGGGGTGTTTTTGTGGGAAAGCTTATGATTCTTTGACTTAAGATGTTAATCTTCAGATATCAATGATTTTAGTTATTAGAGTTTCCCTGTAATAAACTCAACTCCTCTTTTGACAAATACAGAGGTGATTTACTAGACTTCTCTCTCTGCAATTTTAAGCCATTTTCAAATGTTTATGATAAAGAATTTTGGCTTTTGTGGTTTTTTAAATTATGGATGGAATAAGAAAACTTTGCAGTTCGCTTTAACTTAAAAATATATTTTAAAAGTACATTAATTTTTAATGTTAGTGGTATCTTACTTAAAAACTTGTTTATTCACTTTCATGTTTTAAGTAGAAATCAGGAAGTACCAGTGAAAAGTTTACAATTATGGGAACCTTTTCTATATATGAATGTGTATATATATGTAGGTATCTTTTTTCCCCTTGAGTCTTGAAATATAACTATGTAGGTATCTTTTTAAAGCCTGCATTTTTCTCTCCACAAAGAAGAATTGCAGCAGCTAAGAAGAATACATACAAATGTGGTTATAACTTTGGATAAAAACTCAAAAGGAACCCTATTGGAATGGGTTGGTGGTTAATTAAACTTGATGTGGGCTGTCAAATTTTAAATTATAAGGTCTCATGTTCTCATAGTTAGACCATGTATCTGGCTAAAATAATGTCTTTCCCCCAGTCTTCAAATTTAATCATAAATTTCCAGCTTACAACCATCTTTATTTTAAGCCACCAAGTTAAGATGTTTTGTGTTTTTTTATCTGCTCAGGCATTAACTTTGAATCAATGTAGCTATGGAGTAGTTTGGAGAAGAATTTCTCTTATTTAAGGATGTTGCCCCCTGAGCTTTTAAAAATGGCTTGAACTTTTGATTCTTCATGGTTACGTATGTATGTCAATTTTTGCCTTGCTCAGCTGTTATTTATTTTTAGCTGATGGAAGCTTAAATTGCTCAGCCCAGTTTTTTTCCCTATATTTAAATTCCTTTTTTATATCCTTAGAAGTAGCAACATATGAATCTTATGAAGATTGAATGAGCAAGTAAAACTTTTTAAATATTGGTAAATCGTTTGAATTTGGCAACACTGCTTTAAGTAGGTTAAATGATCATTTCACCTAGTTTATTTGCTATGTATGCCTAGTGATTGTCCTTTCAATATCATATGATAGGCATGGGATATGATGCTAAGAAGCAGCAGTTGATTAGATTTTGGATATCTTTTTATATTGTTACATTCAGTATACATATTTTTGGGTATATTTTCTATTGTTGTTCACCATGCTCTTTCATTTTCCAAGCTTTTAGCTATAATTATATTTGTTCTGTTGTAAAACCTGCATCCCATAAAGTTATTGTGATGCCATAACTTGTTTTGCCAAGTAGGTTTGAATATACCTTTGCTTTCGCTAGATATCTGAACATTGTCTTTTAAATGATCTGCATTTAGAAATAAAAGAATTTGTTCTGCTTTTAGAGTAGCTATTTTCAATCAGTGTGCCACAGGGATTTTTAAAATGTGCAATACCTAACTCTTTAGTCAGGGGCTCTGGCCTCTTTTCCCTTAGATTGTCAAATAAAAAAAATGACATCAGCCCATACAACAGTCTGGTGTGAATGAATAAAACTTATACCTTTTTTTTTGGTCAGATCAGCAAAAAACATTTTAACGTTTTGGTGTGCCACAGAGTTTTAGTAATTAGTTTATGTGTGCCATAAGATGAAAAAGGTTGAAAATCACTGGCTTAGAAGAGTTGGTAAGTAAAGTGTGCTGAAGCATTACATAGCTTACCTCACATTAAAAGGACAGTTAATGGAATTTGAAATCTGGTTCATTTCAATATAATTCGAAATATATTCAGCCCTGCTAATACAAAATTGTAATTTTTTATTTTACAAAGTTACACATTAGAAAATAACTAATTTAATAAACTAAACACAATTTTGGCTGTCTGAACAGTGTTTCCAATCCACTGGGAGTGGAAATCATTAGCTCTTGAAGCTTGGTCTCTACTAACTTTCTTTACTAAGTCCACTTGGCTGTATGTTACTTATTTACAGTACATCCAGTTCAAGTTCTGAAATGACAGAAAATGCTGGTCTGGGATTGTGTTGCAATAGTTGTGGTGGATGTTTTCTTGCTTGTTAGACTGTCTATCTGCGCCTTCTATTAGTTAGGAAAATTTTCAGCTATTATCTATTCAAATATTACCTATACAGTCTTTTAAACATTCTTTTCTAATGCTGATCTATTTGTATTTTAGATCATTGCTACTCAAAGTGTGGTCTTCAGATTAGTGCTGATCTGCAAACTGACTTTATTGGTCTGTAATGAGTTAAGGACAGAAATTCAAAGCAAGCATTTAGAAACTTTTTGTAGCAACTTGATATTATTACCATGACATCTAAGGACATGGTTTATAAAAAAAGAAATTCACTTTTATTGCATTTTACAGATTTTTTTTCTGCAGTGGATTGACAATTTAAAAAGGATTTCTTCATTTCAGATAGTTTCAGCAGTATTTTGTTAGACCTCCTCATTCTGTTTTTTTTTTTGTATCTCCTAACTGCTTTTACTTTTTCTTTGTCTCTCTTAACTGCATTTTGGATAAATTTTAAGTGTCTTTCTTTCTACCTACTAATTCTTGATATTGACTCTACAGTTTAACTTTTACACTGAATTTAACATTTTACCAGTGTTTTTTATTTCTTGAAGTTTTATTTAACTCATACACATATGTATATTTTAAGCATTTTTATTGCTCAAAACATCCTTATTGTACAGTCTTTCCAATAATTGAGGAATCTGCAGTCTAATTTGTCTCATGTTTGTATTGGCTGTCATTCATTGTGTCTGATATCCTGACTTTTTTTTTTCATTTGAGATGAGTTTTTTGGAAAGTTGTTGGACATTTTGAGGTCTGGATTGAAATTATTTTCTTTCACCAAGAGTTTGCTTATGCTTTCCACAGGTACCTGTGGCACTAACAGTTTAAGAGCACTTTAAATGACATTTTCATAGGAGACTTACTGGATTATATACATAGTGTGAATTTTTATATAAGAACCTTTGTGATGGTTTCCCTTTGTGATTAAGTGTCAAGAGAATTGATGAAACATTCCTGAAAGCACAAAATCATAGAGATGGATCACAGATTAGAGTTTGTCAGGGGTCAGGAATGGTGGGGGTGAGGGGTAAGTATGATTATAAACAGGTAATAGGAAAAAGATCTTTTTGGCACTTTTTCGCTGTTAACATGATGTAGGTGTGTTTCCTTTTGGTAGACTTTTTAAGAGTCTATTTCCTGAGCCTGTGTAGCCATCAAAAGGTAAGCCCACTTTAGCCAGTGCTAGGCACATACTCTCAGGACAAAATTTGGTTTCTGGGTTTGCTTATTCTACTTTGTTTTGTTTATAGCTTATGAGGAGACTGTACTTTCTTGTATCTAAGCAATTCATTAAAGCAGATTTTTCCCACTAAAATTTAAAAATTGTATCTAACAGTATTAAGGTATCTAGACTGTCATACTGCTGGAAATCAGTGTTTCCATCTATCTGTATGTCAGTTTTAGCAAATATGTTGCTATTTTGTGCCTCAGTTCTCTTATATTTGTTATTATAATGAACTATTTTTCCTTATCTCTTTGGTCTATCAGATGTCTAGTGTAAACCCATCACAGTATGCACCCAGTTATCCAGTTATCTTTATTAGTCTTATTTCCTGCTATTCTTTCACTAGCCCTATTATGATTTATTACACTTATATCGTAGCCACCATTCTTTCACTCGTGTCATTTCATACTGGTTAAGTGCTGCCTCTTTTGTGGACTCCAACAGTTCCTTCTAGCACCATTGACATTTTGAGCTGAATAATTCATTTTTGTTGGGGGGCTGTCCTATGCATTGTAAGATGTTAGCAGCATCCTTGTCCTCTACCCACTAGATCAGCCGTGGGAAAACTACAGCCTGCGGGCTGGATCCGGCCCGCTCGGCTGTTCTATCCGGCCCGCGGAGCCGAAAGAGCGGGGGGTTCTCTTGCTCTCCCCTCCGCTCCTTCACCAGCAGCAGTGTTAACATGGCAACGGGGGAAACACGGCTGGCCACAGCTCCTTCTTCTGAGTGGGCGGATTTATATCCGCCCATTCAGTAGAAGGAACAACCTCTCAATCTTCCAGAGGCTCCTTGTAATGCCCGGGGACGCGTCCCCCGACATCACCCTGGGAATGCGTAGACACGTTATCGTGGTGATGTAGGGAGACACGCCCCTGGAGAGCACAGTATCAGAGCATTAGCTAAAAAGGAGACCAACAACACTGTTCCCACTGAAGTTGATGTTTTAAAGACCAAAAACCTTTCAACCCAGTCTACATTGCCATCTACATCTACGTCCCGGGCATAATTTGGAAGTTGCACTAAAGAAAATGTTTAATTTACTGTTTACACATTTTGTTCTTTTCTGTTTGTTTTAGTTTTAAATTATTTTATTATATTTAAGTTTAATTTGAAAGGCTTTTGTACCTTTCCTTTGTTAGGCAATTTTATTTTGCCTTTGCCATCTTCAATATAAGGTATGTTATTGTGCTATGATGCCTCCATTTTTTGAAGTTTCAAATTATAATAATTAGTGTTTACATTCTTCTTGTTAAAATGTTTGAAATGAATAAAACTATTGAAATAATAAAAAAAAAAAAGATCGTACCCTTTTATGTAATGATGTTTACTTTGAATTTATATTAGTTCACACAAACACTCCATCCATGCTTTTGTTCCGGCCCTCCGGTCCAGTTTAAGAACCCATTGTGGCCCTCGAGTCAAAAAGTTTGCCCACCCCTGCACTAGATGCAAATAGTATCTTCCATTTGCAACACCAGATATTGCCACACATCCTTTTTTTTTGGGGGGGGGGCATGGGGAGCAATATCTTCCATGATTGAGAACTACTGTTTTAGAACTGTGTGAATTTGGTCTCCATTGAAGATCCTTGTTTGATTATCTCTGCCTGTGGCTTTACCTTCTGGATTTTCAGTGGTACATACTGTCTGTCTGGATTGTACATTGTCCACTTACTACATTTGCTTGTGCATTTCTTTCTTCCCTCTCTGCCCTGTGTGTGTGTGTGTGTGTGTGTGTGTGTGTGTGTGTCACACGTGCACATGTCTGATTTTCCCAAGTTCTAGATGTATTTTACTTTTTTGTTTGTTTGCTATTTTTGGTCAACCCTATGTATTTGTTAGTAGTTTCAAATATATCAGTTGCTTGCTCTTTTCCTTATTTATCCACTTTTATGTGGTAGTAATGGGGGTTTGAAAAATGGAATCATTCTAGAAAATGTAGAGAACTTTGAAGCATTCTAAATTCTAACATTCTACTAATGATAATCATGAGGCTTGCAGTTAATAGAGTTAATACCAATGTAATGGTAATATGTATACCCAATAATAATGGAAAATTTAAGATAGCATAAGATAGTCATAAAGATAAGAAGGATGTAATTTCTGTTAGATGTATCTATTATATAAGTAAACAGAAAAATGTGCAGAGGAGTAGAAATAAAAAATAGACTGAGAAATACAGAAAATGGAAGGATTTATAGAAGCATGAAGTAGGAATGATTAGTTCTACAGAATGAGATGAGCAAAGTAATATATCGAGGTGAATTGTTAGGAATGATGGATGTAGCATCTGGTTAGGAGTGACTTGTATAAAGCTGACAGATGTGATATGTGAATATTAGTAAGTTGAAAAGAAGTTCAGAATAGAGAGGTTAGCTTTTTCTTACCAACTAAAAAGAAACATGTATTTTTTGTGCCAGTTGGGAAAGATATCTCAGTTATAGATTTTCCTCCACCTTTAAAAAATTATCAGCAAATTCCAAGTAATAATATAAATTGAAGCTTGAATTTAACTACTTTTTATAAGGTGCTCCTCCTTTAGGCCAAATTTTCATGAAGAACAATCATAAGCTCAATATGAGTTAATCGTAAAGAAAATAGAAAATAATGAAAAGTATAGGGAAAGTGAAAGTTAGTTACAGATCCCAGAGCCTAAACCACTATTTTCATTTAGGTCAATTCTATCCTCTTGATTTTTAGGTGGTCTTAGTCTTTCTCTCTGGATATAGAAATGATGTATGTGTAAATATATACTGTATGTATATAGATGTGTGTGTGTTTGTATGTATGCGCATTTATATAAAATGGGTTATTTTTATATGAAATGTTCTATGGCCTGTCCTTTTTCATTTAATATTATGAGCATTTCACCATATGAATGTGTTTGTATATATGTATATTTATATAAAATGGGTTATTTTATATGAAATGTTTTATAGCCCGTTCTTTTTCTTTAATGTTAAGAATACTTTTTATCAGCAAAATTCTTGAAAATGATATTAAGTGACTACATAGATTCTATTCTGAGTTTATCCCCAAATTTATTTAAGCATATTGTTAAACATTTAGGTTTTCCTTTCATATATGTGTTACACACAAATATAAACACACACATGTACGTACATACTATCTAATAAAAGAGTAATATGCAAATTAGCCATCACTCCGCTACACCCACAAGCCACACCGACCAGCCAATCAGGAGTGAGTATGCAAATTAACCTAACCAAGATGGCTGCGGCCACAGAGCGAGCAGGAGGCTTGTGTTTCCCCGGCAATGGAGGAAGCCAAGCTTTCCGCACACCCTGGCAGGCCCAGGTCTCCACTCAAGGCTACAAAGTTTCAATTATAGAAGATAAATAAATCCCAACAAAAATGGCCAGCTACGGAGCTGGAGAGAGCAGGAGGTTTGGGTTGCCCCCGGCGGAGGAAGCCAAGCTCCGTAGCCCTGGCCTGCTTTGGTCTCCGCTCAAGGCTACAAAATTTCAATTATAGAAGATAAATAAATCCCAACAAAAATGGCTGTGGCCACGGAGCAAGCAGAAGGCTTGGATCTGCTTAAGGCTACAAAGTTTCAATTATAGAAGATAAGGAAATCCCAGATACCAGGGCCTCCGCTTGGGTTGCTGGGGGGCGTGGCCGGCCTGCAAACCACCATAGGCCCCTCACCCAGGCCACCCCACGCCCCAAGGAACCCCCACCCTGATCCGGGACACCCTTCAGGGCAAACCAGTCAGCCCCCACCCGTGCACCAGGCCTCTATACTATCTAATAAAAGAGTAATATGCAAATTGACCATCACTCCAACACACAAGATGGCTGCCCCCATGTGGTCAATTATCGTGCCCCCATGTGGACACAAGATGGCCACCACAAGATGGGCAGCAGGGGAGGGCAGTTGGGGGTGATCGGGCCTGCAGGGAAGGGCAGTTGGGGGGGGACCAGGCCTGCAGGGGAGGGCAGTTAGGGGTGACCAGGCCTTTAGGGGAGAGCAGTTAGGGGCAATTAGGCTGGCAGGGGAGCAGTTAGGCATCAATCAGGCTGGCAGGGGAGTGGTTAGGGGGTGATCAGGCTGGCAGGCAGAAGCATTTAGGGGCAATCAGGAAGGCAGTCAGGTGAGCAGTTGGTAGCCAGCAGTCCTGGATTGTGAGAGGGATGTCTGACTGCCCGTTTAGGCCCGATCCCAGGCAGTCGGACATCCCTTGAGGGGTCCCATATTGGAGAGGGTGCAGGCTGGGCTGAGGGACACACACCCCTGTACACGAATTTCGTACACCGGGCCTCTAGTATACATATAATTGACAGTGAACACTAATGAAAAATTTTGAGTACATTTTTTCTGAAGAGTTGTAGCCTCTGTTGCAGTCTGGCACTTATATTTTGCCCTGCAAAATTTATTCTACTTGTCTTCCTTAGTAAAAAGAACCCTAATTCTATGTCTGGGCATTATTACTAATGTTAGAGACTACAATTCCTATCCTTCCAAGTTGCTAAGTGTGGCCAAAACACCACATTGTGGTTTATACTTTGTATTCTGAAATATAAGAGTTAGAAGTGAGCAGGGTGGGCCTTTCTTTCCCGTTTCTTTTTCTGCTGCCTTTAATGTGGATATGTTAGCTGGAGTTCTCATGGCCTTCTTGGAGTATGAGCCAACTTTGAATAGAACAGTATTGGCAGAGCAAAAGATTGGAAGGAACTTTGGCTCCTGACATTGGAGCTGCCACACCAGCCTTTGATTGTCTACCTCGGGACAGTTACATGGGAGAAATTTTCTCCTTTGGTTTCTTACTCTTTTATATTATTACTAGAGGCCCAGTGCACCAAATTCGTGCTCTGGTGGGGGGGCCCTCAGCCCAGCCTGTGCCCTCTCACAGCCCAGGACCCCTCACTCCTTACCACCCACCTGCTCTCTCCTTACCATTTGGCTCGCTGCTCCTTAGCATTGACGCAGAGGCAGGAGAGGCTCCCACCACTGCACTGTGCTCGCCAGCTGTGAGCCTGGGTTCTGGCTGAGCAGCGTTCCCCCTGTGGGAGTGCACTGATCACCAGGGGGCAGCTCCTGCGTTGAGTGTCTTCCCCCGGTGGTCACTGTGCAACATAGCAACTGGTCGTTTTGGTTGTTCTGCTGTAACAGTCGCTTAGGCTTTTATTATATAGACTAGAGCCCCGGTGCACGAATTTGTGCACCAGTGAGGTCCCTTGGTCTGGCCTGCGGGATCGGGCCAAACCTGGCTCTCTGACATCCCCCGAGGGGTCCTGGATTGTGATAGGGTGCAGGCCATGCCGAGGGACCCCACCGGTGCATGATCGGGGCCGGGGAGAAATGCAGGAGGTTGGCCAGCTGGGGAGGGACCGCAGGAGGGCTCCAGGGCGTGTCCGGCCTGTCTCACTCAATCCCTATTGGCCACACCCCAGCAGTAAGCTAATCTACCAGTCAGAGCGTCTGCCCCCTGGTGGTCAGTACACGTCATAGCGACTGGTCATCTAGTCGACTGTCTGCCCCCTGGTGGTCAGTGCACATCATAGCGGGTGGTTGAGCAGCCTTAGCATATCATTAGCATATTACACTTTAGTTGAACTTCTGACTGGTTGACTGGGCACTTAGCATATTAGGCTTTTATTATGTAGGATAATATTGTTATTTAAACTTTCTTTTTGGCTGGGGAAGGATATGACCTAATCATGTCTGATTAAGGATACCATTATTTAATGCTCTATGTAGTAAGGTGGTAGGTCAAATATAAAGAAACATGCATTGTGTCATGGTAGATTGTAGATCCAGGTTGAAACCAAAACCTACTTAGAGACTAGACAGAGATGACTTGGTATTGAAAAGAAAGTACTTGGAATGATACATAATTTCTGGAGCTCTTTGATAATCATAATACTGAAACTTGTCTCAAGTGCTTTTACTAATTATCTATATATATAAAAAGCCCATTGCCATAATGCCTAAACACTGTAAACTCCAAACAACTGGTCACCAGGAGCATTGATGGGTCTCGCTGGCGTGGCAGGTCTGGGGTCTGGGGTCCTGCCTTTTGCAGTGGGTCTGGGGTCCTGCCCCTGCAGTGGTGTGGTGGACGCTGGGGTTCCGCCTGCGGCAGTGCGGTGGGTCTGGCGTCATGCCGGCATAGTGGGTCTGGGGTCTCACGTGATTTTGAAATATTTGCCTCTAGTCACAAATATTCTTTCAGGAAACACTTGATAGCTTTAACACCCTCCCCCCAAATCTCACAAACCATTGAAGATTATATATTATGGTTTATCAGAATAATCTCTTCAAGCCCTATGAATTTTTGTTAACTATCTTCCTTGTCACTTTGACCAGGTTAAGTCATAGATATGACTTTTAATGTTCTCATACTAACTTTATTGGAATAATTTTAATAAATGAAATAAACTTTTATAACTGTAGACTTACATTTTAGTATTGATTCTAAGAAAGCTATTCATAACTTCAGTTAAAAAATTGAAGTTATTTTAATGAGCAATTTTAGGTTTATAGAATAATTGAGCAGAAAGTACATAGAGTTTCCATATGCCCATTTTTCCAAGAATACACATTTTCATCTAGGGTATTCCACTGCATATAATGTTATACATATTTAAGAAAACATTTATATCTTTGAACCAGATCTGTGTTATTTTATAATAGGAAATTCATACAATATAACAATCATTTTTTTCTAATCCAGGTTTTCCACCCACAGCACTATTAATGTTTTAGGCCAGAAAATTCCTTATTTTGGGGGCTGTCCTGTACATTGAGGATGTTTAGCATCGTCGTTGATCTCTATCTACTAGGTACTGATAATATTCCCCAGTTATGACAACCAAAAGTGTTTCCAGAAATTGCCAACTTCCCTGGAGGTGGAGGGTGAGAACCATTGCTATAATCAATTTATGATTCTCTAGGATTTGGTGCATTTTGTAGGTTGGGCTCAAAATAAGGGTCTGTAGTTGAGCAAACCTTCACAGGGAATTGGTGTAGGCAAAATTAGAATCTTCCCTGCCACTGGGGGTCTTACTGAGTCCCAGTTTTCTTGACTACAAAAAAGGTAAAATATTACTCAACTTAAAAGGTTGTTTGGACAATTCGTTGAGATAAATTATATAAAATACTTAGATTAATTTTAGTTTCCTTCTCTTCAAGTGTGCTACATTGTTTGGATTTATTCTCTTAAATGTGTCAAAAACTCATTACAAAGTTCTTATTTCTGTGGGGAAACTAATCATACATAGTTTGGGATCTAAAGTTTATGGATTTCCAGAGTACTATACTGTAGATCAGGGATGGGCAAACTTTTTGACTCAAGGGCCACAATGGGTTCTTCTTTTTTTTTTAAAAAAAATATATTTTATTGATTTTATAGAGAGAGGAAGGGAGGGGGATAGAGAGTTAGAAACATCGATGAAAGAGAAACATCGATCAGCTGCCTCCTGCACACTCCCCACTGGGGATGTGCCCGCAACCAAGGTACATGCCCTTGACCGGAATCGAACCTGGGACCCTTCAGTCCGCAGGCCGACGCTCTATCCACTGAGCCACACGGGTCAGGGCCACAATGGGTTCTTAAACTGGACCGGAGGGCCGGAACAAAAGCATGGATGGAGTGTTTGTGTGAACTAATATAAATTCAAAGTAAAGGAGCGGAGGGGAGAGCAAGAGAACCCTCTGCTCTTTCGGCTCCGCAGGCCGGATAGAACAGCCGAATGGGCCGGATCCGGCCCGCGGGCCGTAGTTTGCCCACGGCTGCTATAGATGGTTAAAAACTTTAAATAAATGTTCAATGAAGACTGATTTATGAGGTCAATTTTGTTTTGACTCTTTGTGGTATTCTAATTATATTGTCCCTACATTCAAATTCTAATAGTTAAATGATCTCATGTGTTTTTTCAAGGACTTTGAGCTTCTCATATTGAGGATAGCATTAGATGTCAGCCAGTCACTTTTTCTTTTGAAGTTTTTGTCTTCATGTCTGAAATCCTGCCAATTTTAACAGCTTGTGTGTCAGCTCTAAAAGAGGAAGCTGGCCTCTGTCAGCTTGTACTTGGTTCATTAAAGACTTCTACAAACTTGACATAGTTTTCAACTAATAATGTCCACATCCCTTTGCTACTTTGTAGAATTAAAAAACACTAGAGGCCCGGTTCATAAATGCATGCATGGGTGGGCTGGCTGGGGGAAGGGGCTGCAGGAGGTTGGCTGGCTGGCCCCGCCCCCACCCCAGATCGGGCCAGTTGGCCGGCCTCAGTGCACATCAGAGACCAGTTGTTCAAGTCGTTCTGGTCGATTGGCTTTTATATATATACTAGAGGCCCGGTGCACGAAATTTGTGCACGGGGTGGGGAGGGTGTCCCTCAGCCCAGCCTGCACCCTCTCCAATCTGGGACCCCTTGAGGGATGTCCGACTGCCCGTTTAGGCCCGATCCTATTGGATCGGGCCTAAACGGGCAGCCAGACATTCTCTCACAATCCAGGACTGCTGGCTCCCAACTGCTCGCCTGCCTGCCTTCCTGATTGCCCCTACCACTTCTGCCTGCCAGCCTGATCACCCCCTAACCACTCCCCTGCCAGCCTGATTGATGCCTAACTGCTCCCCTCCCAGCCTGATTGCCCCTAACTGCCTTCCCCTGCAGGCCTGGTCACCCCTAACTGCCCTCCCCTGCAGGCCTGGTCACCCCTAACTGCCCTCCCCTGCAGGCCTGGGTCCCCCTCAACTGCCCTTCCCTGCAGGCTTGATCGCCCCCAACTTCCCTCCTCTGCCGGCCTGGACACCCCTAACTGCCCTCCCCTGTAGGCTTGATAGCCCCCAACTGCCCTCCCTTGCAGGCCTGGTCCCTCCCAACTGCCCTCCCCTGCTGGTCTGATCGCCCACAACTGCCTTCCCTTGTAGGCCTGGTCCCTCCCAACTGCCCTCTCCTGCTGCCATCTTGTGGCGGCCATCTAGTGTCCACATGGGGGCAGCCATCTTTGACCACATGGGGGCAGCCATCTTGTGTGTTAGAGTGATTTGCATATTACTCTTATTAGATAGGTCTAGTGGCCCAATGCATGAAATTCATGCATGGGGGTGGGTGGATCTCTCAGCCTGGCCTGCATCTTCTCCAACCTGGGATCCCTCTTGCAATCCAGAACCACTGGCTCCTAAGCGCTCATCTGCCTGCCTGCCTGATGCCCCCAACTGCTCTCCTGCCTGCCTGATGCCCCTAACTGCTCCCCTGCCAACCTAATGGCCCTAACTGCTCTCCCCTCCTTGTCTGATCCCCCTAATTGCCTATCTGCTCTCCCCTCCTGGCCTGATTCCCCCTAACTGCCTATCTGCACTCCCTTCCTCTCCGTGCCTTCAGACCCCGGAGCAGGAGTGCTGAGAGCTCTCCACTGAGGCCCTGTCCCCATCTTGACGCCCCCCTCCAGCCTCTGGACGCCCACCCCTGTCCCTGCCCATCACCTCCTGTGCGCGCGCACCTTTGACCAGTCGTGACTGGGACACCTTTAGGACCAGTTAGCATATTACCTCTTTATATATATATATATATAGATTGTTCCCTAGTGAATGAAATGCCGTCTGTAATAATTAAGGTTATTCTTACTGTTCTACCCCTGCAGAAAATTTCCAAAGACTTGGTGAAGGCGGATTTTGTGGATGAAGAAGAATTTTCTGATAGGAAAACGATCAAAAGCTGTAGCACTATTATACTGTAAGTATTGCTTTGGGAAAAAAGTCTCTAAGTTAAGAATATTTTAACTGTTCAGTTGTTTTTGGGGAAATATGTTAGGCAAAGATATTATATGTAAAATATAGAAGAGGATATATTATAATTATGTTAATAATTTATAAGACGCAATCCTATGCAGTCTTTTAAAAATTGAAAATATATTCTTATGTATTGAGATGAGAATTTTACCAATAGCATTGAAAAATAATTCTAATTCTAACAAGGGTAGATCTAGTTTGTGTACATTTGCTTATTTAAAACTATCAGAATCCAGAAAATCATTGTAGTTTTGTAGGTTTGTGATTTGTTTGGGTGAGTTATTGTTTAGGTTATTTTGCAGAATTATTTATTTGCTGATTTATTTATGTATTTCATTATTTATTTATTTGATTATTTAGTAAATTATTTATCTGATGAATTATTAATACATCTTCATGACATGCTTTAAATTATTTATAACTTAATTTTGAGTTTATTGCTTTTAGATGCTGCAGTGTTACTGACTAGTTTTGATTTTTTTCTTTGTGGTTCTTTAAAATTAAAGTATTAGCTCCAAGGCAAAAGTATATTCATTGCAATGCCATGGATTAAAAAAAAATAATATGGTAGAGATAAACTTTTAGTTATGCTTTGTTTAACTTCAAATTTATCTGTTTAGGGTTATCAATGATAAAATGTGCATGCATACTCATTCTAGAGTCACTTACAAATTAATAATATAGCCTATCATCTCTCAACCAATTAAATATCTAAACCACAGTCCACATTACCCTTTGTGTCTTTTAAGAGACAGGCTGTATTTCTTACTTGCTTTAGAATAAATAATGGAGTCCTAGTTATCTTATTTTAGTGGCAAATCTATTTTACAATTGGAATATTTTAGGAAAGTTCAGAGAAATGAAGTCCAACTTAGATTTGGATCCTTGAGATATAAATTTGACTGATGTTGCCTTTGTTTTTTAAATCTCATTAAATGTGTATTTGAAAAACAGCCTGATGTTTATATAGATTTTATATTGGTCATAGTGACATATTTATTTCATATAATCTCTCTTATGGAAAGTTTCATGATATTTTAATTAACTAAAATGGTCAAGGGTCTTTATAAACGCAAGCTATAGTATCTTGGACTTTAGATAACAATTCTCTTATGTAAAGTTTCTATTTTTATCCAAATAAGGTATATCTTCTATCATCTGACTCTATCATAAGATAGTGTAGTCATTCGGGCTCGCTTGTTGAATGGGTTTAATGAATAGGTTAAATAGTTGTTTGGATAAAAGAGTGTCATGTGCACAACATGGACTTTGTGTTTGCTTACAGTGAATTACTATCTACTGTACAGTTTTTAACATTTCAGAGAGAAGTAGTATTGTGCATTACTTGTTATGATCTGTTGAAATATAGTGAAAATGGCCTCTGTAGACAGGTTGCATTGTAGAATTGTAAATTATGCATATTTATATCCAAATTTCTTATTTTGAAATATTGAATATATGAATGTTTAATTAGAATATTGCTTTAGTATCTTCATCTACTTGCCATAAAGGAAGCGGTTTCATTTGCATACATGGGTTTAAACATATGTGTAATTGTACATATCAATTACTTTTCTGTTCTGGAGATGAACAACCACAAATACTGTTATATATGGAAGTTTATTTTAAAAGCTGCTTCAGTATGCCAGTGTGGACTTCTTTAGAAGAAAAAAGCTTCCTTCTCCAGTGTTGAATAAGATCTATATTAGTTGTCATGATCATATACCCTGCCCATACTATTAACAAGAATTTGTGGACTATTGCCTGTGTCATCTCAGTGATCTCTCATTGGGAGATACACATATGTGTGCACACACATATGCACACACATATGAAATTTCTCCTGACATCAAAATAAAATTTTAGGACTTATTTTTGGAAAGAGACATTAATGGAGGTCATTGTAATAATAGCTAGCATTTATTAAGCACTTACTATGTGCAAGTACAGTACTCCTATCTTTGAATGGATTGTTACTCTTCACAGTAAGATAAATACAGTTATTATCTTCATTCTACTCATGAGGAAACAGATTTAGCAATGCTTGCAGAAGCTGATAGTAAGTGATGGTGCTGAGATCAGGACTCATTTAGTCTGACTCTCAAGAGTCTCTCTTAGGCCATGACAGTTTTGTATATGTAGTTGGTATAAGATAGTTTTTCACCAGAGTTGTTTTATTTTATTTTTTTATTTATCTCTGATAGCTTAACTTGCTGTTTTCACTTCACATAACACTTAGTCATCTTTTCTAAACAGTCGGTAATACTTGAGCTTCTTGAATTTTATGAATTGATTCTTCTTGTAATCCTGTGTAGTGGACCAGAATTGTATCCTGCAGAATTTGTGCCGCAGGGAGATTATATGTTTGCCTGGTCGATGTCTAACACTCCGATCAGCAATTTTACTTTTAAGCCCATGGTCATTTACAGGGTTCTGTTAGGTCAAATCTGATTTTCTTATAAAAATAATGGTATTATCAGGGTTAGATATATGCATATTGTTAAAAAGAATGATTCAGTGTCTGATGCCTAAGCTTTTATAGAAATTATCACAAACATACTATTAAATTAACTCTAAATATGGTGTTTAATACACAGTTAAGTATTTAAATATGTGCATAAGGACAAGAAAGTAACCAATTGTAATTTTAAACACTTAAATGTAATTATTTAAAAGATGTTGGGGAGCCTCAGAGAGTAAGGAAAATCATGAAATTGGTGTGAAGCTAAGGGAAAAGGATCTTGCTGTCTGCTGATAAAGGGAAGCCTCCATCCTGGGTCTGAAACACACAAAGGATATCAGAAAACAGATTAGTTAAGAGTTGGACAGCAGCAGAGTTCAGGTGATATTGTATGAGCGCCATAGGTGGTAACTGCATCTGAATTAATGTGAATCACTCAAAGTTTTAAGTTAGAGTTATCAAGTAAATAATTAAAGTTACATTAGAAAATCCTCCAAACCCATGATTTAGGTAACATGAAATACTGTAATAGCTAGGATGAACATGTACTTTACCATCCAATCTAGGACAGTTTTGAGAGTGAAAGGGTGTACTGTAATATGACAGGATAATAGGTATAAACTGGGATCTTAGCAAAATTGGCACCTGTGGTCACCCTAGTAATATCTCAAATTTCTATTGAATAATTCCTAATAATCTTATATAATATATATAGAGGCCTAATGAACGAAATTTGTGCAAGGGGGAAGTCCCTCAGCCTGGCCTGCGCCCTCTTACAATCTGGGACCCCTCGGGAGATGTCTGATCTCTCGCTCCTAACCGCCTGCTGCTCGCTCCTTACTGCTTGGTTCGCTGCTCTTAGTGCTGCTGTGGAGGCAGGAGAGGCTCTTGTCACCACCACTGTGCTTGCCAGCTGTGAGTCTGGCTTCTGGCTGAGTGGTGCTCCTGCTGTGGGAGCACACTGACCACCAGGGGGCAGTTTCTGCATTGAGCATCTGCCTTCTGGTGGTCAGTGCGCGTCATAGCAACCTGTCGTTGTGCTTATCCAGTCATTCCATCGTAATGGTCGCTGGGCTTTTATATATATAGATTTAAGAGGAGTCTTAATTCATATGCTATATCTATGCAAATGTTTTCTTTAATGATAAAACTAACTCCAATTATCACCACTATTTATGTGTTTTTGTTAGCCAATCAAGGCAGTTTGTGGCTATGACTTTTATAAAGTATTGGTGGCCCGGTGCATGAATTCGTGCACATTGAAAAGAAATTAGTTAGAAGAAATATTTTAATGTCGCTATTCGCCCTTTTTCTATAATAGAAGTGTCAGAGATGGAAGAAAATTAGTAAAATGTACATGAAAATAATATATAAATTGATTAACAAATAAACAATACCAACATGATATAACAATGAATATTTTTCATGAAATTTTTACTGTCAGAATCTTTATCATTATTTTTTAAAAATATGCTTGGTATTCTGGAAAATTTATATCATTTGGACAAACTTTGCCTTTGCTACAACATTGAGTAAATTTTCCATTAGATGGTTTTTCATCAGAGAAATTTAGGGATAGGCAAAATTGACATGTAACTGTCATTCCACCACAACTGTGTTCAATAATTGCATCCTCATTTACCTTATTTTCGCTATAAGGCAGTTCCAGCTAGTATTTGTAGTACTTGTCAATGACTGCTCTTCAGACATACTCTGTCAATGATGTTGCTTTCTTTCGGCTTCAGAGGTACGTTGTGGCAATAGTTGGTCTTCAGACATATTCTATCGACAATTTTGGCTTCAGAATGTGAACAAAAACATGATGTCATTACCCAGCACCCACAGCCACTGTTTGCGGGCTGGGCTGGGCTGGGCCGGGCTGGGCTATGGGCTGCATTTTGCGCAATAGCAGTGTTGGCTCTGGGGTGATGGCAGGGCCTGTGTCCCACTTGAGGGAAGCTGAGTGTTGCTTTGTTGGCGCCAGATCTGCACTGCCATTTCTCTGTAATGGCCAGTGCGCGTCACGGCAGCTCCTGCATTGAGTGTCTGCCCCCTGGTGGTCAGTGCTTATCATAGCGACCGGCCGGACAGTGGGAGGGACACTTAGCATATTAGCCTTTTATATAGATAGATGATTGATGTTTTATAGCTTTTGGAGCATATTTTCAATATGAAACTAGAGAGGTATTACTATTGGGAAGAAAAAGTTAAGTATGGCAGAGTTGGTTATAATGTAGTAGATAACTCTATAGAGATTTTCTTCCTCTATAGAGATTTTCTTCCTATCACACAGATTATTTGTGCTTGTTTTGTTTTTTTTTTTAATTTATTTTATTTTTTATTTTTATCTTTTTCCACTTCCATGTCCTTTATTGTCACTCTCATTCGAGTCCAAGTACTTTCGGGGGTAATTTTTTAAAAATTTCTTTATTGATTAAGGTATTACATATGTGTCCTTGTCCCCCCACTGCCCCTCCACCCTCCACTTGTCTGTGTCCATTGGTTAGGCTTATATGCATGCATACAAGTCCTTTGGTTGATCTCTCCCCCTCACCCCCACCCTCCCCTACCTTCCCTCTGAGGTTTGATGGTCTGATCGATGCTTCTCTGTCTCTGAATCTGTTTTTGTTTATTTGTTTTGTAAATATAATTTATGGCATATTTGACATTGTACTGAAAACTAATTCTATTTGCTATACCATCAGAATTTATAATTTTATGTTGGATCAACTAGTGGTCTTTTTTAAATTTTCCTTTCAAAAACCATGTTGCATATATTGATAAGTTGACAGTTTTGCCAAAACATTTTTGAAAACAATTCTTTCTCCTTATTGAAATTCTGTGTATGAAAATAAGAATATCTAGAAAAGAGTTTCTTAAAGGCTTTTTGGTTATGCGTGTGTGTGTGTGTGTGTGTGTGTGTGTAGTTTTTATTTCCCTCTTGACATGTATTTATCTAACATGGCATATTACATTATTAAAGTCATAATTAGATTGTTAAATTTAAATTTCTAGTTCATTTGCATTTTGATTATAGAGGATTTGTTAAGTTGAACTAGGTAACCGCACTGGCATATTTGTACTTGTATGTACATTAAAAAGAAAAATTCTCATGCAATCATTCTTATTCATATGTATAATATCAGAACTGTTTTTGTTCAGAAAGACCTATTATGCTTAGTAACTAAAATAAGAGTTTCCATATATTCTGCCTGGAGTTTGTCATAGTGTGAAGCACTTTATGAAATGGTTGTAAGAGTAATAACATAGCTTATGTGTTGGCTCTGAGAGTAGCTCCTTTATAATTATGACAAGTAAAAGTACAGCCAAAGGTCACATTAAACGCAAGATTTCTTTCATACCTCATCTGTTTTGTGGATAGCATGTGAAGTAATTTGGGTTCCTGTTCTGATATTTTAAGAGAGCAACCCAAGGTTGTTCCCATGGAAGTGTTTCAAATATCTTTCCTCCTATCTCCCATGTGGTTGCAATATTTGGCATGAATGTGTATTTGAATTCTGTACTAATTAAAAAGAAGCTTATTAAAGTTAGAGTTTCCACAATAAAAAAGGGACTTTTATACTGTAAGGATTTTGTAGGGCACTACAAAATAATAATAACACATAAGAGTGTTTGCACTACAAAATAATAATAACACATAAGAGTGTTTAATAATACTGAGTACTATACTGTCTAAATGCATTGTCTTAGCCTTGACCACCTTGGTATTGATATTGTTCACTCAAACAGTAAATACTAAATAACGTGCCATCACCAATAAAAACAGAAAATGAAATCACACAAATGAAATTATATAAGCATTGCATGCCTGCACATACAGTATATAATCTATTGATCAGATCCTATTTTTAATTTGGTAGATAAAAGTTGGAATATTGAATAGATCATATATAGGAAAGGTTTTCATTAAAAAAAACTTATGGGGGAAAGGGAATAATATCAACATTAATTTTTTTAATAAAAAAATTTTAAATACATATGTTACAAAGTGATTATCAGATCCCTATAAGTCATCCTCAGCACACAATACTGAAAAATATAGACCGAAATAAGGATGTTTGGAAGAGGATAAAATTGGCAAGTTACAGTTTTTATAACTGCTGAAAGCATTTCTGTCTTTGAAATGCTTTTTTTCTATTGTTTTCCCCGTTATTGCATGCTTCTTGCAATAAGACTTCTGATTTCATTGATATATAAAAAATAACTGTATATGAAGTATGCATAATACTGGAGTTGAAAGATGAGATTTTATTTTGTTTCTAAGTACCCAAATAGAGTGGCATAATTTTTCACTTAAAATTTGAAAACTAAAAATAACTAGCCCATTTTTTTTGAGTAGTAAACTTTGAAATTGGTAACTGATCTAATCATTGACAAGCATTTTGAGCTGTTGCTCTTATCCCTTAATTATTATTATTTTTTTTATGGAAACTAAACTGTTATGTTTTGTTATTGGTTTCTTAAATGAAACCTAATTAAAAATAACCAAATTTAACTATATTGTGAGTGAAAATGTGTATGTGTGCATTTTTGTATAAATACATGGTTTTGTGTATCTTCAATGTGATGCTGTCTATAATTCATGTAATCATAACTTTAGAAGTGAATGTATAACAGTTTGACAGTCATTTGATATTGATTTAATGTAGAGATTGTCATCTGTGGACTAATAGCCATTGTCATGGGAGTTTTCTCCAATCTGACAAGCACCTTTGCCTAGGCCAGTGGTCGGCAAACTGCGGCTCGTGAGCCACATGCAGCTCGCGAGCCACGGTTTGCCACTTTGTTGACTAATGAGTTTGCTGACCACTGGCCTAGGCAAAGAATACTTGCTTCTAATTGTTTCCTCTGCTTTATTTACTACTAGAGGCCTGGTGCACAAAATTCATGCATGGGTAGGGTCCCTAGGCCTGGCCAGTGATCAGGGCCGATCGGGGCCTTCAGGCTGCCAGTCGGGGCCTCCCTTCCCCAGCTGCCAACTGCTGGCTGCCGGCGGGGGCCTTCCTTTGTTTCAGCGCACATCATAGTGAACAATCGAACTCCCAAGGGGACAACTTGCATATTAGGCTTTTATATGTATAGTCTAGAGGCCCAGTGCATGAAATTTGTGCTCGGGGGCATGTGTCCCTCAGCCCAGCCTGCACCCTCTCTAATCTGGGACCCCTCGAGGGATGTCCGACTGCCTGGTAGGATTGGGCCTAAACGAGCAGTCGGACATCCCTCTCACAATCCAGGACTGCTGGCTCCCAACTGCTCGCCTGCCTGCCTTCCTGATTGCCCCTAACCCAGGGATCCTCAAACTTTTTAAACAGGGGGCCAGTTCACTGTCCCTCAGACTGTTGGAGGGCCAGACTATAGTTTTAAAAAAAAACTATGAACAAATTCCTATGCGCACTGCGGGCCCGGGACGAGTCGGCTGCTAAGCAGGACAGGCAGCGGCACCCGGCGGGCCGGATAAATGTCCTTGGCGGGCCGTATGTGGCCCGCGGGCCATAGTTTGAGGACCCCTGCGCCTAACCGCTTCTGCCTGCCAGCCTGATCACCCCCTAACCACTCCCCTGACAGCCTGATTGATGCCTAATTGCTCCCCTGCCAGCCTGATTGCCCCTAACTGCCCTCCCCTGCCGGCCTGGTCACCCCTAACTGCCCTCCCCTGCAGGCCTGGTCCCCCCCAATTGCCCTTCCCTGCAGGCCCGATCACCCCCAACTTTGCTCCTCTACTGGCCTGGTCACCCCTAACTGCCCTCCCCTGCTGGCCTGATCGCCCACAACTGCCCTCCCTTGCAGGCCTGGTCCCTCCCAACTTCCCTCCCTTGCTGGCCATCTTGTGGCGGCCATCTTGTGTCCACATGAGGGCAGCCATCTTTGACCACATGGGGGCAGCCATCTTGTGTGTTGGAGTGATGGTCAATCTGCATATTACTCTTTTATTAGATAGTATAGAGGCCTGGTGCACGGGTGGGGGCCAGCTGGTTTGCCCTGAAGGGTGTCCCGGATCAGGGTGGGGGTTCCTTGGGGTGTGGGGCGGCCTGGGCGAGGGGCCTGTGGTGGTTTGCAGGCTGGCCACACCCCCCAGCTACCCAAGCGGAGGCCCTGGGTATCTGGGATTTATTTATCTTCTATAATTGAAACTTTGTAGCCTTGAGCGGAGCCAAGCCTCCTGCTTGCTCCGTGGCCACAGCCATTTTTGTTGGGATTTATTTATCTTCTATAATTGAAACTTTGTAGCCTTGAATGGAGACCAAGGCAGGCCAGGGCTGCAGAGCTTGGCTTCCTCCATCGCTGGGGACAACCCAAGCCTCCTGCTCTCTCCAGCTTCGTGGCTGCTGCCATTTTTGTTGGGATTTATTTATCTTCTATAATTGAAACTTTGTAGCCTTGAGTGGAGGCCTAGGCCTGCCAGGGTGTGCGGAAAGCTTGGCTTCCTCCATTGCCGGGGAAACACAAGCCTCCTGCTCGCTCTGTGGCTGCAGCCATCTTGGTTGGGTTAATTTGCATACTTTCTCCTGATTGGCTGGTGGGCGTGGCTTGTGGGTGTAGCGGAGTGATGGTTAATTTGTATATTACTCTTTTATTAGATAGGACTAGCAGCCCAGTGCATGAAATTCGTGCTCTCAGCAGAGAGTGGGTCCCTCAGCCCAGTCTGCACCCTCTCCCATTCTGGGAGCCCTCAGGGGATGTCTGACTACGCCGGCAGTTGGACATCCTTAGCGCTGCTGCGGAGGCAGAAGAGGCATCTGTCACCGCTGCTGCACTTTCCAGCTGTGAGACCAGCTTCTGGCTGAGCGGTGCTCCCCCTGTGGGAGTGCACTGACCACGAGGGGGCAGCTCTTGCATTGAGCGTCTGCCCCCTGGTGGTCAGTGCGCATCATAGTGACCAGTCATTCTACATTTCGGTCGATTTGCATATTAGCCTTTTATTATATAGGATGGTTACACTTTTCTAGGTGCTACTGCCGTTTTCAGAGTTATGCTGTGATGTGTTAGTGTGATCTGGAAGAAGATCAAAGATTTGATATCCTTAGAGGTTGGATAGCTTTGCTCTGTTCTTATCTGTTGGATCCCACCTCATTGTCTTTTTTCTGGGTTGAACCCCTCATTATATGGAAATTTAAAAAGCACACCTTATTTTACTCTGACTTGATTAATAATTTGGTTGGATATAGAATTCTAGGTTGCATATCATTTTCTTTTAGAATTTTGAAGGCTTTCATTCACAACATTTAGTGTTGCTACCAAGAAGTCCATTGCCTATTCCCCGCTCCCCGCCTCCACATTGTTTTTTGCTGTGTGTGACCTGTTTTTACCATTCTGGAAGCTTTTAGAATCTTTATATCTGAAATTTTATGATGCTGTGTCTTGGAATGGAATTTATTCCTTCTTTTACCTCATCTTCAAAGGACCCTTTCGTTCTGGAAAGCAAGTATCCATTAGTTTGGGGATGTTATATTGCATTTTCTTCCTTCTGTTTGTTTGTTTTTCTTGAATGAAAACATAAATAGAATACAGAAATGAGGTTGATAATAGGTAGCAACAGTACAGTTTTGTCAAAAGAATTATAAGTTTTCTTATTTTAATTATTGTTAATATTTTATAGTAGATAAAAATAAAACTTAATGGAGACTTACTTTTAATAAAATATCAATGCTGTTATTGTTTTATGGTAATCAAATTAATGTATTTATATTGAAGCTAAATTCATGAGAGTTTCAATGCAAAGGAGCATCTTTTTTAACACATTTAGGAATTAAGCTACAAGTTATTAAAAAAGATAGCTAGTGAGTAGTTTTATATAGTAAGGATAGTACAACAAATTGTAGAAAAGTCCTGTCTTCTTTGGTTAGCATAGCACTGCGATAATCCAAGTAATAAAATTGAAAATTGTAAGAAAACAGGATATATTTATTTTCTGAAAACTTGCCATATCCACAGACAAAAGGAAAATACCCAAATTAGCACAGATTTCGTAAAATGTCTTTGTCATTCTTTTGAGTTTGTTTCACCACCAGAACTACCTGTTTTCTCTTTCTGGGAAGTTTTCCTTTGATCATATATTTTATTTTACTAATTTTAACTTTAATGATAGGAAATAAAATCATTTCATTTTAAACTATTTGACCCATGACTCATGTTTTCAGACATCTTAAAATAAATCAAACAGTAAAATATGTTTTGAGTGCATACAGGGCCCTGGTTGGAATGAAGGAAAGTTGAAGAGGTTCTCAATTTTGAGAAAGTTTCTTCTCTTAAGAAGATGTATACACATAATGAGTGGCAGGTATAAAGTTTAGTAAAATGAGAAAGATCTTAAAATTGTATATGATTAATTATTAATGAATAGCCTTGATGGGATTAAAGTAATTTAGCTATTTTAGCAATATAGAATTGTAATAGAATGTTTACATATTCTTAAGTTATATTTTAGACATAACGTGTATAAAGCAATAATGATCAATAACTTGGGAAAGTTACGTAACAGTATTCTAATTTTATTTTTAATATTGACCACTCATTTTAACTCACAGATTCAGTATCTTTAGGAACTAGTCATTTTTATGCTTGAGTTTGCTTAATGTTCTTAAAATTACATAGAATTACTTTTGGGATATTGAATTTTTCACATATTCTATACACACCATTATAATATTTTTATAAAATCATTTAAGTTTCAAAAATTAGAGATTTTGCACCAAAAAGGTAGGTGATGATTTTTTGCCGCACAGTAATCTTTTGCTTCATAAATCATAATTTGAATTCATTGTTTTATGCCGATGTATTTTTATTTAAATTCAACATTTACATATTTTCAGGAGTAGTTACAGGATAAAATTAGATCTACTATATTTTTTCATTCAAATTTACTTATTTTCTCTTATCTTGAGACCTTGTAATTCATTTGGAGTTTCATTAAAATATTTTTTGGAGTGTACTCAGTTTACACCTATACCATCTCTATCACTTCATCTTCCATACTTCCTCCACCTTCTTAACTTGCATTTTGTATTATTTCACTTTATATATTACTGGGGGCCCGGTGCACAAAATTCGTGCACTGGGGGTTGGGGGTCCCTCAGCCCAACCTGCCCCCTCTCACATACTGGGAGCCCTCAGGGGATGGCCTTAGCTGCAGTCTGGCCTCCCTTTGTGAGAGGCAACTGGGCTGATCAGGGGAAGGCACCAGCCCCATCACCCCGCTGTTGCAGCTACTGCTAGTCACCACAGCCACCAAGGTGTTTTCATCAACACGGACTCCAGTCCCTTCACCATGAAAAAATGACAACTTTCTTTAGGCATTTTCAAGATGTGTCTTTCATAGGATATGACATTTCTTTCTTTCTTTCTTTTTTTTTTATCCTCACCTGAGGATATGTTTCCATTGACTTTTAGAGAATGTGGAAGAGAAAGGGAAAGACAGAGAGAAACATCAAAGTGAGAGGAACACTTTGATTGGTTGCCTCCTGCATGAGTCCTGACCTGGGCCCCAGCCAGGGAGGAGCCTGCAACCTAGATACATGCCCTTGATCAGAACTGAACCCAGACCCTGCGGTCGGCAGGCGAGGCATTATCCACTGAGTCAAACCGGCTAGGGCAGGATATGACATTTCTTAGCCCTCCAGCAGCAGACCTTCGTTTTTTTCTCCAGAAGTGTGGTGGAAAAACCCTAGATCACCTTTTTGGATTCTTATTACCCAAGTTACTAAGAATATTACCAGTGGCATACAGGAAGCTTAGCCAATGAGCAGTCAGAAAAGGTGTTTCCTCTGTAGTTCACACCAATCGCCGGCTGGGCCCTGCCCAGGCCTAAAGCCTCTGGCCAAAGCTTTAGGCCTGGGCAGGGCCCCCCCAGCTCCCTCTGATCACCGGCTCCTCGCCTGCCCCCTCGGCTCTGATCACAGGCTTGGCCTTGCCCAGGAGCTCCCAGGCTCAGGCCCTTCCCAGGCTGCTCAGGGCCCACGCGGGGCTTACCTCAGAGTGACCTGGGTGCCAGGATATTCCTGGGACCCTGGGCACCTATGTATGCAAATTAACCACCATCTTTGTTGGGTTAATTTGCATACTCACTCTGATTGGCTATGGGTGTAGTGGAGGTACGGTCAATTTACATGTTTGTCTATTATTAGGTAAGATGTTATACTGACTTAGTATAGGCAAAAAATGTTATGAAAATGTGAAATCAAGTGCAGAAAGGTCTTATGGAGAAAAAATTTAATTGTGCTATTGTATAAACTTTTAAAATGTTTAGCCAAGCTAGAACTGTTTAACAGATGTGAATGCTTCATTGTTTTAAATTTGTGCCAATCAGAGTTGATAGGGTTTGATCACACTTTAGTAGATTTATGAGATAAATTGCAATATGGCATGACATGCTTCAGAAAGAAAACATCAATATAAGTTGAATATGATTTCTTTTTTAAGATAACAAGCCAGTAATTCTTTAAATCAGATGATTTTGCTTTGAGAGAATATCAGTTTTTGTGAAAATTAACAGTATTTTTGATATTTTCTTCATGGTGACCAAAAGTATATTAAACTTTTCTTTCAGTAACAAATGTGATCGTATGTGTGAGCCACCTTGTTTTTATCTAGCTATAGATGACTTGTCAGACTTCCAAAGGTCTATTAAAAGGGCTAAACTAAACAGAAAATTTTAATGAAAGATAAAAAAGTTTGTAGTTGTGGTACTGCATTTCTTTAAAGTTTCATTAGATATGTCTAAAGGAATTTTTTCTTTTCTTTTCTTTTTTTAAACAAACAAGTTTAATACCTCACGTAAGCAAAGAAAATGGAAAGGACATATTAACTAATGAAGTAACTGGTTCCTCCAGGGAAATTAGAGCCAACAAATGTGAGTCAGGGTCTCAAGCCTGTTTGTTTTAACAAGAAATGGTAGAATCTGCTATTCAAAAGCCCTTGCTAAGAATGATTTTTAACTTCATACACGGTCTACATGGTGGAATCCCCCAGTTCAATCTATAAATATAGAAGCCTAAGCGACCATTAAGACCGATGGACCTGTTGACTGGTTGCTATGATGTGCACTGACCACTAGGGGGCAGACGCTCAATGCAGGAGCTGCCCCTTGGTGGTCAGTGCGCTCCCACAGTGGGAGTGGAGCTCAGCCAGAAGCCGGGCTCACTCCTGGTGAGCGCAGAAGCCGGGCTCACTCCTGGTGAGCGCACCTGAGCCTCTCGAGGATGAGCGGGAGTGGTGCGGCACCTGGCCCAGATTGGGCTCCTCCCCGGCTTCCTGCCGCTTCACACACTGCTACATTCCTTGGGACATGTTGGACTGCCTGTTTCGGCTGGATCTGTGGGGATCGGGCTGAAACCGGTGATCCGACATCCTCCAAGGGGTCCCCAGATTGCGAGAGGGCACAGGCCAGGCTGAGGGACCCCACCGGTGCACGGGGCCTCTAGTTTTGAACTAAAATCATGGATTCTCTTGAAGACTTGATTTGAAATTATTACTAAGTCAAATCTTTTGTGAAAATAGGGTGGACTTTTTAATTTATTAGATTGGATTTAAAACTTTTTGGAATATGGAGACTAGCCAAATCATTGATTTTTTAAGAAGGTTAGACCCTCATGTTTCAGGTAAGGATATGGTCAAATCTTAAAAATTTTTTAGAAAAAGAATTATTTATATCATGGCTTAGATTTAAAATATTTAAGAAATAATTCAAATAGTCACAAAAATGCAGATGCTAAATAGAACAGATGACCTTGTATTTACTGTGCAGAATTAGTATGTTAATATTTGCCCTACCTACCTACCTACCTACCTATAAATATATATAATGTTTTAAAGTCCTTTCTTTCTAAGAGATAACAGCCATCCTGAAAGTGGTTTATATCCTTCATGTCCATGTTTTTATATTTACTACTAGAGGCCCGGTGCACGAAATTCATGCGGGGGGGGGGTGTCCCTCAGCCCAGCCTGCACCCTCTCCAATCTGGGACCCCTCAAGGGATGTCCGACTGCCCGTTTAGGCCCGATCCCAGTAGTATTGGGCCTAAACGGGCAGTCGGACATCCCTCTCACAATCCAGGACTGCTGGTTCCCAACTGCTCGCCTGCCTGCCTTCCTGATTGCCCCTAACCACTTCTGCCTGCCAGCCTGATCACCCCCTAACCACTCCCCTGCCAGCCTGATTGATGCCTAACTGCTCCCCTGCCAGCCTGTTTTCCCCTAACTTCACTCCCCTGCCGGCCTGGTCACCCCTAACTGCCCTTCCCTGCAGGCCTGGTCACTTCTAACTTCCCTCCTCTACCGGCTTGGTCACCCCTAACTGCCCTTCCCTGCTGGCCTGGTCGCCCCAACTTCCCTCCTCTACCGGCTTGGGTCACCCCTAACTGCCCTTCCCTGCTGGCCTGATCGCCCACAACTGCCCTCCCTTGGAGACCTGGTCCCTCCCAACTGCCCTCCCCTGCTGGCCATCTTGTGGTGGCCATCTTGTGTCCACATGGTGGCAGGATCTTTGACCACATGGGGGCAGCCATCTTGTGTGTTGGAGTGATGACCAATCTGCATATTACTCTTTTATTAGATAGGATAGAGGCCTGGTGCACAGGTGGGGGCCAGCTGGTTTGCCCTGAAGGGTGTCCCAGATCAGGGTGGGGGTTCCCTTTGGGCGTGGGGTGGCCTGGGTGAGGGGCCTGTGGTGGTTTGCAGGCCGGACACCCCCCCTGGCGACCCAAGCAGAGGCCCTGGTATCTGGGGTTTATTTATCTTCTACAATTGAAACTTTGTAGCCTGGAGCAGAGCCAAGCCTTCTGCTTGCTCCGTGGAGGCAGCCATTTTTGGGGGGGGGATTTATGTATCTTCTATAATTGAAACTTTGTAGCCTTAAGCGGAGGCCTGGGCCAGCCAGGGTGTGCGGAAAGCTTGGCTTCCTCCATCGCCCGGGGCAACCCTAGCCTCCTGCTCTTTCCAGCTCCGTGGCTGCCGCCATTTCTGTTTGGGTTTATGTATCTTCTATCATTGAAACTTTGTAGCCTTGAGTGGAGGCCTAGGCTGGCAAGGGCAGGCGGAAAGCTTGGCTTCCTCCATTGCGGGGGAAACCCAAGCCTCCCTCCTGCTCTCTGTGGCCGTAGCCATCTTGGTTGGGTTTATTTGCATATTCGCTCCTGATTGGCTGGTGGGCGTGGCTTGTGGGTGTAGTGGAGTGATGGTTAATTTGCATATTACTCTTTTATTAGGTAGGATAGTCATGTGTTCATTAACAGTGAGTGTTCTTATTAAAATATTTTATTAATCATTATGAAGTTTGCTTTTTTATTCTTTTCACCCAACATTGTTTCTGATCTGTTCCTGCTGTCTTTACATCTGGTTTATTAATTTTAATTGTTCTCTTATATTTCACGATAGTACCATAGTGTGTGTATCTGTTTCTCTTTGGATGGACATTTAAGGGTCAGCATACTTTGCACAGACTTCTTCCACAGATATTCATGTGGCTCTGCTGGGCTTAGTGTTTTCAGCACATGAGACAAGCTGCTCTCAACTCTTACAGTGTTGTATCCAGTTCTAGCATTAGGCAGCATCCACAGGCAATTTGGGCCAGTAGAGCTGTGCATTGCTTTCTCTCTCCTTGCTGAAGTTCCTCTGTCCTTAAAACCCAGTCACAAAGAATCCTGCAGACAACTTTGTCATGCTGCTCTTTAAAAAAAAATTCTTCCTATCCTCCGTCTCAAACCCTAGTAAAAAAAAAAAAAAAAAAATTCCGAAAATAGTTTTCTAGTTTTTACATTTTTGTTTTATATTAGTCTGTGGGAGGCTAGAACCTATGGTATTTGGGGGTTTTATTTTCTGTAGCAACAGGTGCACAGGGTCTGTGCATATTTAAGACAAGGTTTTGCTTAATATGAACAATATAATTTTGTGCCGAGGCAGTTACATAACTTTTTCTGTTAATAACAGTGAAATATTGAATATTGAGAATGATACACTTTTATTTGTGAATAGTTTGGAATTTTTTAGAGCTTATTTGAAAATTTTATAATTGGAATTGCATTTTTGGGGTTCAAATTTGTGTTATAATTTTCATTAGTCAGTCAGGCTTCTTTTATTTTAATGTATTTAATATACTGGCAGAAGTCATATATTTAAAAGTATACTTACACATATACACTTAAGTTTTGGTTGTGATGCACTTTTAAACCATTGAAGAGAAAGCTGTTAATTTATGAAATTCTTTGACAGGGTGCCTGACAGTTTGAAGCTGCCTCACAGAATGCCAAATTTTAGAGTATTAATGTCATTAGCCCTTTCTTGAAATACTCTTGGAAGTATTTCTTCTCAAAATAAGAAAAAGATGAAAGAAATTGGTAGGTCTGGATCATTTCCTTTGTATCAGTAGTTTCAGAAAGCTGAACAATGTTTATGGTGTGTTATAGACAGATACTCTTCTAATAATGTCATACATTATGTACCAAAAATGATCCCTGTTTTAATCATAGATGCTGATTTAATGAGACAAGACTAGCTGACATCAAAAATGGATTTAGGATGTGATTTTTTTGTTGTTGCTTCCTCTGTGTTTTCTCTACATAATTAATAGACATACCTTTTAACATCATTGTCAATTTTTTGGGGGGAGATTTTAACACCTATTTTTTTTTTTAATTCCCAGGAATATGTTATTGTCTCATAAACCCATTTGAAATAGTTACTGAAATATTATAAAGAAGATGCCTCATATTGTCTTGTATCCAGTCTATTTTGCCCGAACAAAATTCTTATCTGTTCATCTTTTAAAGTTCCTACCATGTTTTTGAGGGACCACTGTGTATTTTTTTATAACTTAAAGGAAAGTTTTAGGGAGACTGTCAGTTTAGTCAGTGAATTGACTGTTAGATGGTGACGCGTGAGGTTTCCCGTCTCTCTCAGGCAGTGTGCTTAGGTTGCCCTTTAGGTTGGCTGTTGGCAGAGGCACTGGAACCTTCCCTCAGATCTGAGAGCTTTGCTAGCCTCTGCTTTCGTTTCCTCTCCATTTGATTTTTTTCCCCTCTAACTCAACTTCAGTTTGGATACAACACTGTAAGAGTTGAGAGCAGCTTGTCTCATGTGCTGACTTTGAGCCCTTAATTCTTTTACATCTGGATCATACATCTTGATTGACAAATGTGCCTTTTCATATGGTCAGATAATTCTATATTTGGAAAAAAATATTCCTATTGTGTGTTTTATTCCACTAAACCCTTTCAGTGTTAAATGTAGTTTGGATGCATAGGGAAGAATTAATGATTGGAAGATACAGAGTTGGTAAATTATTTATTCTGGCCCCGAGGAAGCTGAAAAGCTGAGTGAAAGACTAATAAATCATTTGTGGTAGTGCTGCTTGTCACTTCCAATTATTTTAGACGGTTTTGTGATAAACTGCAGCACCTGCTAGATATCCGCACACCCTCCCTTGATGCTGGTGGTGCAGCTTGTTTAGTCGATTATCATAGGCAAGTTTGTGTAAAGTTTATTTAGGTTGGAAAGGAAATTACTCTTTTTAAGTCAGTTTTGTTGCTTTTTCTCATTGCTTGAGTGAAAGGATTTCTGTGACAAGGCAGGGAATCTGGAATATATATATATATATATATATATATATATATATATATATATATATATATATTTAGCCAGGGGAGACTGCCTTTTCTTTTGTTGAATTAAATACTTGAAAAATTGAGCTTCTTTATTATTCCCAGACTAATTAAAAACTACTTGGACTGAGATGATTAGTATGCTAAATATCGGATCATTTCCTTGAAATGCTACCACTTAATAGAGAATCACTGCTGCTGTTTGACCAAACCTTTTCCATCATTCTTTGTTTTCAGTGGCTGAGGCTTTGAAACTTGTAGTCCTGAAAGGCAATGAGGTCAGTCCCTGTTTGCATTGGTCCTAAACTTAGCTGCTGATATCCCTGGAGGCATAAAAGAACTAGAAAGAAAGCTTAGCTTAGACTGGTCTGGCTGTAGACTGGTCATGAAATAGGGTCGCTCTAAAACTCCTTCAGAAATAAATTATGAACATCATATAATGTGCATGCTTCATGCTTGGGATTATGGCCAGCTCTTTTGTTTCCATCAGAGTTTAACAATTATTTATGTTGAATCCCAGAACATTGCTTGTTTATACATCAGAATAACTTGTTTTCACTGAAATTTTCAGCTTTAACATAAAAATACGGGAGATTTGAGAGGACTCTTAGGACTATAGACAAAGAAATAATCTTGATAACTGTCTCCTATTCATTCAGTCACAATTTTACTCACTAACTTATTTTCCTTAGAAACATGTATTAAGCTCATGTATCCCTGCTCTCTGGGAACAACTACCACTACTACTATTAGTAATAACAAACTCTTTTATAGCTGTGTATGTGCCGTACTATTCTAAGCATTTTACATATATTAACTCATTTTAATACAATAGCTCTATAAGGTACTTACTGTTCTTATCCATATTTTACAAAGTGGTAAGGCCATAGTGATTTCATTTTTCTTTAGAGTCTGTAAAGGAGGGAAGTGTTTATGATAAATCTGAATTAACTAGGTTTAGGAACTTAAATCCAAATAGTGTAAAAATAACTAAAATTTATTGAACATTTAATTTTGTGTTTGCCATTATAAATATTATTTTACTTTAACCTTTGCATAATTAATCATAAGCTTCTTTGTTATGATGAAGAAATTGAAGCTTACAGCAATTAAATCAGCTTGGAGGTGGAGGATCTGGGATCTGAGTCAAGATCTGACTGCCTTTGTACACTCTCTAGGGGTCACAAACCTTAGTCCTGGTAGTCTGTTGCTAGGTAGGCAATAGAAAGTGTGGAGGAAAATGGTCTAGTGGGAAATCAAAGCAACTGGAGAGCTTTTCTAGAAGTGGGCCCAGAATCTCTAGATCTAGTGATTTTTATTTTATTTTTTGAGAGAAGTTAAAAATCTAGACTTTTTATGTAGAATGTTTAAATTTAAAATCTTGGCAATTTATTCAAGATGAATTGTTTGCCTACTGGATGTGGCCTGGGAATGCCAGTTTGTGACCTTTGTGTACTGTATTGCCTTTAGTAGATTTTGTTTTGAGGTTTTCCTTCTAACTTTATACAATTGGAAACTAGTAAGAGTCTGTGAAACAGTATTAATAGGATAATATCAGTAAAATTTCATCCTTAGGGAGATTAACAGACTAGATGAAACATAACTATTCATTAATCTTGTATAGTTCATAATATATCTCAGGTGAGTTTTAGTTGAGCTTTGTTTTCAAGTTACCATGGGATGCTACTAATTTAAATACAGTCCACTGTAAAGCATAAAATCAAAGAATTAAAAAATTAGACTAGAATCTTAAAAAGATAAGCAAGTAGTAAAATATGTAAATGTTTATTGGAACTCTCTTTCTTACTGTTGTACCTCTGATAACAAAACCTTTTATTTCCTCCTTTCCCTATTCCTACACATTTCTTTTCCTTGCTAAGAATCACGTGGGAAGTTATGTACAATTTCTCATTGAAATACCTTCATCAGATTACATGTAGAATTAAATAATACATGGAATTTAGTGACTTTCAATGGAATTTTGTGACTTTTCATGGATTTTAACAAAGTTAGTCAAAGCCTTTATATAGTATACTACCCAAAGTTTTAGTGAATGGGAACTGTTTGAAATAAAAGTCAGTAGTTGTCATTATTTTATTGAATTCTTTTATGTCACTTACAATATAAATAAAATATCCTTGGATATAACTTCAGTGTCATTTTATAAGTGTTTGAAAAACATTTCAGATTAGTCAGTTGTTAGAGGGTCCTTCTACAAAACTAGATTAAAGACCTAACCTAATAATTGTTAGTAGCAAATTTATTATTACAAAATAGTTTTTCTTAATATATTTTCAAAGCCTACCTTATAAGGAAAGATATTCCACCCCAAACCAGTAGTTCTTTAAAAAAAAAAAAAAAGAGCTTAATAAATTATGAATTGTTTAGATCCTATTTTTGTATTACTTAACATATAAATAAAATACTTGTTACTGACTTAATTTTTGTTGTACGTTTCTGTTATTGGAGTGTTTTGATTTAGAGCATTTCATTTAATAATGTTCAATTATTGGTCAAAGTATGGCTCTATAATATTAATATAAAAATATTTTACTATGGCTTTTTATAATAAGAACAATGTATGTTCACTACAGAAAAATTGAAAAATATGAAACACAGGTGATTCCACCACACAGAAATGACCAGCAAACCTCTTTCTATTTTGAGGCCTTTTTTTTTCACTTCGACTGCTTTTTTTTCCGCTTTGTCTTTTCTGTGATATTATTCATAGTTTAGTAGATTTGTTTTTAAAAGACATCAAAATATTTAGAGTTTAAATGCATCCCCTTCATAGAGCATTTTGTTTATTAGCTGGAAGTAAATTCTCCTTCTTCCTAACTAACTTCCATGTGACTATATTTTATAGCTACTTTTATCTTACCCAAAACTTTTCTGAGGGCAAGAACTATCTTATTTAACTTTATATTCTTACTAGAGGTCTGATGCACAAAGATTCGTACAAGAATGGGCCTTCCTTCCCCTGACTGCTGGCACTGCCTTTGCTCTGGCCAGAGCTGCCTTTCTGCCTTCGCTCTGGCCCGAGCGTCTTTCCACCTTCCCATGCTGCCCAGAGGCCCGGAGTGGCTGGGGCGGTGCGGAATGCCTGCGTCGTCGCCATGGCGATGACACAAGCATCCCGCCCCCGGCTGCTCAGCACCTGTATATGCAAATTAACCTGCCATCTTTGTTGGGTTAATTTGCATACCCACTCCTGATTGGCTGGTGGGTGCCGCAAAGGTACCGTCAATTTGCATCTTTCTCTTTTATTAGCGTAGATAACATTCATTGACTATTGAATGAGTGAATACAAGTAGATTTTAAATTCAATTTGTCTCTTGTACCTACCATTTGAAATAGCAAAATGGTAGCAAATATATGAATGCAGTTTTTATAATTTTAATGGGTTATTCCAGTAGGGCTTTTTTGGAAATGTAATTATACAAAGAAATCACTGAAGTTTATGGTGCTAATCTTTTTTCCTAAATCTAAAGATGTACTTAATCTCCTGTATCATAATTAATGAAGGTTTACTATGTTCAGATATACCAAGTAAACCTAATTTGAAGGGTGAATTTTGCTAAGTATCTAAATACAATATTACAGTATTAGAAATCTGCAAAAGAAATACTGAATTATTGGGAGGTTTATAATTAAATGGAGCATGGGAAATATGAAGTAGAAATATTTTTAGGTATGGTGGATATAGTATGGCATAATTTAGTTAAAAGGTAAGTTATAATGCCTGAGGGGATTAGGTCTTTAGATGTTATCTTCTTCTTTGTCATTAGGAAACTGAAGTTTTGGGACATAAATAATTGGATCAAGGTCACAAACTACAGTGTACCTAATGCTTATTACTAATGTGTTTTCAAATATACTATTTGAATGAGTAAATTAAATGTATTATGTGTAGAAGTTGTTCATAACTTGCCACATGTACTTTAGGAATTTTATTTCCATAAAAATTTATCTTTATATATTAGAAAACAGAATGTTTGTTTCCTTAAAAATATTTATGCTTTGGAGAGAACTTAGAAGACATAATACTTGTAAAACATGGCAATGTAAGAAAGATGAAACAGAATGGGTTCTAGTAGTTTTGTTTCTAGCAGCACTTTGACTATGTAGCTTTATGGAAACTTTTCAAGTTGGAAGAAGATTTCAGCTGGAGTGTCTAAAGGGTCACTTAAAAAAAAACCCTCCTATATTAAAATAAAATGTGTCCAAGCTTTAAAGAAAAGATATCAGAGTTTGCAGATGATCCTAAAATTGGAGCTAGAGGAAATAATGAGGAACAATGCAATCAGATTCAAAAAGATTTGGATTGTTTAGGTGATTGGGCCAGCAGATGGCAAATGCAGTTCAGTGTAGACAAATGTAAAATAATTATCTTAGGAACAAAGAACCAATCATACAGCACACTGATCAGGAAAAAATTTGTGGGTTATTGTAGGAAAACCATTGAAACAGTTAACCCGGTACACAGCTGCAGCAAAAAAGGCAAGCAAGAAACCAAATTAGCAGACGGATGGAATATAAAGCAAGAGGCAATACTTATAGTGTATTAAGAAACTTGCTAGACCCCATCTAAATTACTCAGTCTAGTATTGGTTGATGGAACCACTTTAGAAAGAGTAAATTTTGCCTTGGGAATAGACTATAAATTATAAATTCAATAATGTTAAAGAGATTTGAACTAATTTTTTTGAACTTTACATTTGAACTTTTATAGATATGAGCAAGACACTGAGTCAAAATAAAGGCACTTCAGGTCTGTCCACTATTAAAACTTGATCTTAGTAGAGGACATATATAGTTTCAGCTGCCTGGGGTCTTATCTTCTTTCTGGTTTAGGTAGAACTCTGCCCCTCAGCTCTCATGACTAAAGAATCCTAAAGGCACGAGGTCCCAGCCTGAGAACTGCACCTTGGCACCTGGAGCAATCACAGGCACAAGATCTAAGAGCTGCCGATGAGATGCTCCTTCCTGCCCTGTCATTCTTGAT
The DNA here is from genome assembly GCF_963455305.1 of Plecotus auritus. Taxonomy (NCBI): domain Eukaryota; kingdom Metazoa; phylum Chordata; class Mammalia; order Chiroptera; family Vespertilionidae; genus Plecotus; species Plecotus auritus. The sequence continues at coordinate 155,015,216 of NC_137773.1, read as the reverse complement.
GCAGTAGCATACCTTGCAAACTTCATTCTAGGCTGTGGAGGCAGGACTTTGTGATTAGACTTCCTTGGTTCCCGTACAAGCATGATTCTCCAGTCTTGTTCCATTTTGTTGAGCTACTCAGTACATAGCCAATAGCCAATAAATCTCATTTGACTTAGATTATCCAGAATGTGTCTGTTGTTTATAATCAAGAACCCTAATTGGCACGGTGATAGTGTTATATATTTTAGCTTTGGCCTTAGCATTGTTTTTTTATTGTTCTTCAGTGTGTTTGTTTGTAGTGGTGGTGGATGAGGAGAAGAAAGCTGAAGTGCAAATACCTATCCCTTTCTCCCTCTCTTCCTCCTTCCCTTTCTGTCTCTTAATTTTTCCTGTAGTTGAAAAGAAGTAAGAAAAATTTGTACCAGTACATAGTATCTATCATTATCATGTAAAATATAACTTTACCCATGCAGATGAATAGTGTCACGTTGTTAAAAAGTGTGTTTGGTATTTAGCCTCTCTGTTAAGAGCAGTGTACATATTTTGTTATATATTTGGTATCTCTAAAAATCATTTTCTCTTATTTTGAAGGAAACTTAATGTATTTTTTTCTTAATGTCACATGAGTAATACAGGGTAGAATCTGGAATACTGTGCAAGGTTTTCTTTTCTTTTTATATTGTTATTGATTATTGAGCATTTGTTGAATGAAATGTTTTGAAAAATAACACTTGTAAATTAGGAATAGTGGATTATATTTTAAGTTTGCCCTGAGTTGATTGGTTAATATTTAGAATTGATTTTTATCACATAAGTAATTTTTTAAATAGTGGTTAGGTTTTCTATTTACCACAAATGCCTTATTGACTTGTTTTTTAAAATAATTTGTTAGTCTAGTATGTGGATGATTGAGGCACAGCCACAATGAGTAAAGTGGCAGTGTGTGTGGGGTGGAGTAATGGTAGTTCTTTTGTTTTGTTTTGTTTTGTTTTTGAGAGGTGGTGTGCAGGACTATTCCTTGGAAAAAATTTGAAATAATTTGTATTTGAGGCTTTTCATAATTCTTAACAGTACACAGAGGAACCCTCCCAATAGAAAGATGTCCCTGAGTCTATTACTCATACATCTTTAGGTTGCCAGCACTCTTTTTTAATCCTCACCTGAGGATATTTTCCCCCACTGATTTTTAGACAGAGTGGAAGGGAGAGAGGAGGCGGGGAGAGAAACATCGATATGAGAAAGACACATTGATTGGTTGCCTCCCCCATGTAGCCGAACTCCTGGCCAGGGATCAAACCTGCAGCCAGGTATGTGCTCTTTTTTTTTTTTTTTTTTTTTAAAAATATATTTTATTGATTTTTTTACAGAGAGGAAGGGAGAGGGATAGAGAGTTAGAAACATCGATGAGAGAGAAACATCGATCAGCTGCCTCCTGCACACCTCCTACTGGGGATGTGCCCGCAACCAAGGTACATGCCCTTGACTGGAATCGAACCTGGGACCTTTCAGTCCGCAGGCCGATGCTCTATCCACTGAGCCAAACCGGTTAGGGCAAGGTATGATGCTCTTGACTGGGAATTGAACCTGTGACCCTTTGGTCCGCAACCCTTTGGATGCTCTAACTACTGAGAAAAACTGCCCAGGGTGCCAGAACTCATATACTACCCTAAAACTTATATGTATCATGACTTCCAAAACAAGTATTCCATGATTCAAATTTTACACTCCCATGCTTCCACTCTGCCCCATATTATAGATTATGGGCAGTGTTAGGAGAAAAGAACTGTGTGACTGGACTATTTGAAACACCTATTTAATAGCCCTTCTTAGAGAGTACTCTTTTTTCAAGAGAATACTTCTTTGAAATTTGGTTAGTATGTCTCAGTGAAGGAAAATCATTCATCTGAGTGTTCAGGGAAATGTCTTTGGTCGTATTGCACAGTTAGGGACTCCCTGAATCATATATGTCTTGTAATAAAGAAAATAAATATACTTAGAAAATTAAATATTTTAACTATATGAGTGTTAAGGGCAGTTGAAGTTTTATATTCTAACCTTTAAATTGATGTTTTAAAAATGGAATAGCATGTAAATTTTTTTTTTCTGCATTATGTACATGTGAAGAAAGAGATGTATGGGACATGGGGCTGAAATACTTAGCAGATGATTATATACTGCAGTTGGCATGCCAGACTGCTGAAGACTGATCTGCGTGTCTGAGAGGTAGCATAATGGTTCTTTCAGGAGTAGACCTACTACCCCAGCCTCCTTGCCCTCCCAAGAGAAGTATATTTCATCTTCCTTGTCTTATTGCAGGTTCCTCTATGGGACAGAATCTGTAGCTAGCCATTTCTGTTGCTATTTGCAGTTGATCTCAACTTCTGTTGTAGGAGTTTGGGGGGTGGGGCTGATTCTCTAGGGCAGGGGTCCTCAAACTTTTTAAACAGGGAGCCAGTTCACTGTCCCTCAGACCATTGGAGGGCCGGACTATAGTTTAAAAAAAAACAACTATGAACAAATTCCTATGCGCACTGCAGGCCCTGGACGAGTTAGCTGCTAAGCAGGACAGGCAGTGGCACCCGGCAGGCCGGATAAATGTCCTCGGCGGGCCGCATGTGGCCCGCGGGCCGTAGTTTGAGGACGCCTGCTCTAGGGTTTCTGCTTAGTTCCTGGGTAAAAAGGCAGGACTCTTATTAATCACTAGAGGCCCAGTGCACGGATTCATGCACGGTGGGATCTCTCGGCCTGGCCTGCAGAAATCCCCTGAAGGGTCCCAGATTGCAAGAGGGCGCAGGCAGGCCGAGGGACCCCATAGTGCATGATCGGGGCCAGGGAGGTACTGTGGGAGGTTGGCCAGCCGGGGAGTGTCTGCTGGAGGGCTCCAGGGCATGTCCAGCCCGTCTCAACCAGTCCCCATCGACCGGACCTCAGTAGCAAGCTAACCTACTGGTCAGAGCTTCTGCCCCATGGTGGTCAGTGTGCGTCATAGCTACTGGTTGAACGGTCGCTTAGGCTTATATATCTATATAGATGCCTTCACTTTCAGAGTGCACATATGATAGATATAATGTCTGTGCTAATGCTTGCTTTATATACTACTGTTGAGTGCTCAGGGACTGCTTTCCCCCTGCCAAATAACTTTTATTATTTTTAGTTATTGTTAGGTTTGGAGTCATTTCAAAAGACCAGTGGCTTAGATAGCTTACCTATGTAGTGGGGTTATTTTGCATTTTGCTCTGGTTACCTGCCTGTCAGCCTGACTGTTTATCTGCCACTTTCCCTCCTTTCCTTTCCTCCCCCACTTCCTCCATTGCTTCTTTCTTTTTTCTTTCTTTTTGTGTCTGACAGTTTTATTTATTTATGACTTAAAGAATATGGTTGTTAGAAAATTCTATGTAAAAATGCAACTTGCCAGTTTATTCTAAAAATATTAAGCTATTCTTTATTAGCAAGAAGGGATTAAATGTGTTTAAATTTGTTTAATATAAAAATAGGATCATAGCCAAAACCGGTTTGGCTCAGTGGATAGAGCGTCGGCCTGCAGACTGAAGGGTCCCGGGTTCGATTCCGGTCAAGGGCATGTACCTTGGTTGCGGGCACATCTCCAGTAGGAGGTGTGCAGGAGGCAGCTGATCGATGTTTCTCTCTCATTGATGTTTCTAGCTCTCTATCCCTCTCCCTTCCTCTCTGTAAAATATCAATAAAATATATTTAAAAAAAAAATAGGATCATAAACATCTATTAACTCTTTTTCACTTAACAGTAATGGGCAAGAAATATAAATCTACATAATCTTTTTTAATAGTTGCATAACATTCTGTTTTATTTAACCAGTTCCCACTGGTGACAGTTGGGATCAATAGAATCTTTCACGATTATATATAATACTGCATTCAAAATACTTTTGACAAACTTCATATTTATTTCTCATTATTTCTAAGGGATAAATTCTGGAAGTGGAAATTACCGGATAAAAGGGTAATCACATTGTTAAGGCTTCTGATACTTATTGCTAAAATTTACAAGTTTTACTCCCACCAGAAATTTTTGAGAATCTTATTTATTTTCATATCAACCACAGGCTTGGATACTTGAAAAGAAAACATCTTTGCTAATTTTATAGGTGAAAAGTAGTAAGTAGTATCTTCTTTTAATGTAATTTTTTAATACTATTGAACATTTGTATTCATTTTACAATTTTCTTCTTAATGTCACTTGCTTGTTACTCAGGTGTTTTTCTCATGTTTATTTGAATACTAAATATAATAAAAAGTGACCCTTTTCTGGCATGTTGGCAGTATTTCTTTTTCCATATTTCATTTGTGTATATATTTTTTAAACCACTGAGTAGAAATATTGCTTTGTTTTTTTGTTTCATTTTATTTTTGGGCTACATTTAGCCATTTAAAATATAATCAAACATGTCTTGTTTTACACATAGTCTTTCATTTTTAGTATTAAAATTTTTAAATTAATACTTTTAATCAATTTAGGATTTTTAACTGTTAATTTTTGGGCATATATTCTGCATTTTTCGTTTCTTGGCTTTGCAGACATTGATGTACATACAAACTCACATTCAGAAATATAAAGAAAAGAGCACTGACTTGCTGCCAGCTGACTGACCTTGAGTCTCAGCTTCTGCACCTATAAAGTGCTGTTCATTCCATTATTTTGTCCATGAACCACAGTAAGAAATAAAATGTAAATAACTCAGAACTTATATATTATACATACTCATATACAGATATATGTTTGTGTGTGTACACACACACTACCTGTTCTATTTTGTATGTCCTACCATATCATGCCATGCAGTGCCAGGCTATTAATAAAACCTGCTCTACCAACTTACTAAATTGCTTTCATTACCCAACAATGGGGTATTACAATTTGTGAAACTCTGATCTAGTAAATTGGACACTCAGATACCTTCTAGGGCCGACCAGATACCAGATGCAAATACCTTGACACTTTAGCAAATCAGAGGGCCTGGGTCCTATCTAAAGACATTCAAATAAAAATAAAACAAAACTTCTTAGGGCAACAAACATATTTTTGGTGGAATTCAGCCTGCTAATTTGGACTCCTAGCCTGGGCTAGAGGAAAAAACCCAAAAGACAAAATACAAGCTTATTACTCTATTGCTATAAAATGTTTTAAATAAACAGTGCATATTCAGGCAGTGGACCACAGAACATACTTTGAGTAGCATTGGTCTTCAGGGGTGGGCAAACTTTTTGACTCGAGGGCCACAATGGGTTCTTAAATTGGACCGGAGGGCCGGAACAAAAGCATGGATGGAGTGTTTGTGTGAACTAATACAAATTCAAAGTAAAGGAGCGGAGGGGAGAGCAAGAGAACTGGATAGAACAGCCGGATCCAGCCCACGGGCCGGGCCGTAGTTTGCCCACGGCTGGTCTAGATGCTGATTTTTGGATACTTTCTAGTACCTCCCTGCTCTCAGATTCTGAATCTCTGTGACAACTCTATATATATGGATTAGGAGATGAAATAGCCTCACTCAGTTTTTCTGATTTCAGAAGAAATGATGCCTATGATAGGATCTGAAAAAGAGAAACATGAAAGAGATTATTCTAGGTATCTGAGTTACTCTGGAGGTTGATTAAAGGGGGAGGTGAACTCTGACCTTTTCATGTTCAGCAAAGGTGATGACACAATATCCCAATAAATGTGTCCAAAACCAGAAAATGCTGATGAATAATTAGTGAACAATCATATAGGGAAAGTTCCGTGTCATTGAAAAAGTACAGCAGCATTTGGATACCTAGGAAATGTATGTGTGTGCACACAAAATTATTTTTATGACCTGATTTTCTAGTGTTGGGGGCAAAGATATATACCTATAAGAGAGATGCTGTGATGTACAACAACCATTAAGGCTGACTCTGGTGACTTGGGTAATTGTAATGGAACCATGGAGCCATTAGGCTCCAGATGGAACTTTAATCTGGCTTCTGATTGAGCCAAGTGTCCTTGTACAGTCTCTAAGCATCTGTTTTGGAAATATATGTGACATTATTCAAAATTTGTACAAATTAAGCCACCCTTGGGTTATAATTCAATTTTTCTTTATTGAGAAATGTATTGTAAACAGTGTTAGGCAATCTAGTAAAAGTGGCCTGTACGCATTATTTATTTCCCTATTAACTGGTCATTTGTATTTCTGTGACTGAACTCTTAATGAATTTAAGAAAGCTTCCGTTACTTCTAAAATTGTACTTTGTATATAAAATCTGAAGTGATTTTCTAGTTTCAAATAGCTTCCACATTGGTACTAGTTTTTGAGAAACTATTTAAAAATACATAAAATTATGGTGATTTTAAATTTGAATGACAGAAACCCCCAAATAATCTGCCTTATTCCAGAATGAAGTTTATTTTCTCCCATAACAGAAATTCCAGGGATAGGGAAGGTTCTAGGGCTTGGTCTCCAAACACTGAATGAACAGCTACCAGCTTGGTTTATCTGTCTGTCCATTTGTCTCCATCCAGGTTTCCTTCATGATTGCAGGGTGGCTGCCATTCAGCAGCTGGAGCGCACACATCCTTTAGTTCAGCAAGGAAAGCAAGAATTTTTCCCTTTGTTGCAGTTCGAAAGTTTTTCTCTCTGTTTTATTGGCCTAGTTTAGACCACATGTCCATACTACTTTTAAGTAATTATTTTCCCACTTACAGAAACACAGAAATTAAAATTATTTTGTGGGAAGAAATACTAGTTACGTATTTTATAGTTCCTTTGGGTTTTCTTGTTAAATAGAGACTGGAAAAATTACTTTTTATATTGGGGGTAATAAATATTACCTGGCCCAGATGAAGTATAAGGGGATTGCATTTTTAAGTGTTAGTGACATTTTCTCAGGAATATATTCTTTTTTAAAAATTTTCTTTTTGATTAAGGTATTACATATGTGTCCTTATCCCCCTTTTGCCCCCCTAACCCCCCAAACATGCCCTCACGCCCCTAGTGTCTGAGTCCATTGGTTATGCTTATATGCATGCATACTAGTCCTGTGGTTGATCTCTCCCTCTTCCCTCTGAGGTTTGACCGTCTGATCGATGCTTCTGGATCTGTTTTTGTTCATCAGTTTATGTTGTTCATTATATGCCACAAATGAGTGAGATCATGTGATATTTATCTTTCTCCAACTGACTTATTTCGCTTAGCATAATGCTCTCCAGGTCCATCCATGCTGTTGCAAATGGTAAAAGTTCCTTCCTTTTTAAAGCAGCATAGTATTCCATTGTGTAGATGTACCACAGTTTTTTAATCCACTCATCTGCTGATGGGCACTTAGGCTGTTTCCAAATCTTAGCTATTGTAAATTGTGCTGTTATGAACGTAGGGGTGCATATATCCTTTCTGATTGGTGTTTCTAGTTTCTTGGGATATATTCCTAGAAGTGGGATCACTGGGTCAAATGGGAGTTCCATTTTTAGTTTTTTGAGGAAACTCCATTCTGTTCTCCACAGTGGCTGCACCAGTCTGCATTCCCACCAGCAGTGCACGAGGGTTCCTTTTTCTCTGCATCCTCGCCAGCACTTGTCAATTGTTGATTTGTTGATGATAGCCATTCTGACATCAACAATGAGGTGGTACCTCATTGTCGTTTTGATTTGCATCTCTCGGATGATTAGTGACTTGGAGCATTTTTTCATATGTCTCTTGGTCTTCTGTATGTCCTCTTTTGAAAAGTATCTATTTAGGTCTGTTGCCCATTTTTTGATTGGGTTGTTTATCTTCCTTTTGTTAAGTTGTATGAGTTCTCTGTAAATGTTGGAGATTAAACCCTTATCGGAGATATCGTTGGCAAATACGTTCTCCCATACAGTGGGCTTTCTTGTTGTTTCGTTGATGGTTTCTTTTGCTGTGCAAAAGCTTTTTATTTTGATGTAATCCCATTTGTTTATTTTCTCTTTAGTTTCCATTGCCCTAGGATAGCAATTAGACAAGAAGAATAAAAGGCATCCAAGTTGGGAAAGAAGACGTAAAACTTTCATTATTTGCAGATGACACGATACTGTACATAGAAAACCCTAAAGACTCCATCAAAAAATTATTAGACTTAATAAATGAATTCGGCAATGTAGCAGGATACAAAATTAACGCCCAGAAATCTATGGCATTTTTATACACCAACAGTGAACTTACAGAAAGAGAGATTAAAAAAAAACAATCCCATTTACCATTGCATCAAAAAAATTAAGATACCTAGGAATAAACTTTACTAAGGAGGTAAGAGAACTGTACTCGGGAAACTGCAGGACACTGAAAAAAGAGACAGAGGAAGACATAAACAGATGGAAGAACATACTGTGTTCATGGATTGGTAGAATCAATATCATTAAAATGTCCATACTACCCAAAGCAATCTATAGATTCAATGCCAACGGTATATTTCACAGACCTAGAACGAACTCTCCAAAAATTCATCTGGAATAGAAAAAGACCCCGAATATCTGCAGCAATCCTGAGAAAGAAGAACAAAGTAGGAGGGATCTTAATACCAGATATCAAGCTGTATTACAAAGCCACTGTTCTCAAAACTGCCTGGTACTGGCACAAGAACAGACATCTAGACCAATGGAATAGAATAGGAATATATTCTTTGAAATATATTATCACTACTATTTGTTCCTTCCCCTAAAAAAAGGCAGAACAGTTCTTTGGACCCCTGGTCCTCAGCATATGTAGCTAAGTTTTATTTTTTTTAGATTGTAATATAATTCACAAATAGCGAAATGTTAAGTTTTAATAATTGAGGATGAGTTTGGAAATGAAGAGTTGGTTAGGAAATACTGAAAATGCTGATACACAAGAGAAAAATTCCTAAAGGAATACTATAGCAAATGCAGATTTTAGGTTTATATTGTCTATCCCTACGTGTATTTGTACATATTTGTATGCTGATTTTACTCAAGTGTATAAAGTTGTGTTTTTCTGTCAGTTCATCCACTGTTCTGACATTTCTTTTGCTCCGTCATGTGTCAAAAGTTCACAATTGCAAATACCATTAATTTGGATTTTGTGATAAATTGATCAGAGGTGGTTTTAACTATAAACAATTTGATAAGCAACTAATAGAATAAGTAAAAACCTACTTCTCTAAGGGTTAAAAAAACCAATCAAGACATTCTAGATGTCTTCCTTGCCTTCATATCTAACTCTTAACAGGTCATGTTGATTTTCCCTGTTGCTTATCTCTGGAATCAGTTCTATATTTTTTGGTTTGGAACCCATTTATCTCTTATTTTGACTACTTAATCTCTGTGCCATAATATTCATATGGTACATATTATTCTTCACTTGGCTTTAAAAAAACTTAGAATATTATAATACCTTTCCATTTAAGCACATATACCCTCTCACTTTAGTTTTAGAGTTTTATAGTATTCCAAAGTAGGTATTTGTAGTGTATAGTTTCAAAATAGTTTTTCTTGATGCTAAATCTCATCATGTTATTTTTCTTAAAATGCACAATTGCAAATACCATTAATTTGGTATCCCCTACAATGGTGAATCTTAGGACAGGGAACATTCATTTCCCCAGGATGGGTAAATCTGAATCATGTGTGAGCATTTTAAAACTCTGTCCCTAGCCCTGGCTGGATGACTCAGTTGGTTGGAATGTCACGTACACCAAAAGGTTGCAGGTTCAATTCCCAGTCAGGGCACATACCTAGTTGAAGGGAGACATGTGATCAATGTTTCTTTCTCACATCAATGTTTCTCTCCCCCCTGCAGCCCCTCTCTTCCTTAAGAATTTTTACTTACGAGTGTGATAAAAGTAAAAATCATTTTTACCTATTTGAAATTATTGCTTTGTTACATATGTATAATTGAAAATTATTAGGCTGGTAAATTAAAAACATGTCTTATTTAACTATATTTATATGTTCATCATAATTATCAGAATCCAGCTGTTTGTCTCTATCCCATTCCAACCCACTGTTATCTCTTACCTGGACTTTGCAGAAGCCTCTTAGGTTTCTTACTCCCCATCATGTTTGTTCTCTACATAGCACCATAGTGATTCTTTTATAATGAATGCCAGGTCAGGTTACTCAAAATTCCACTGTTTATTCGCTAATTTCTAAACTCTTACAATGAACTTCAAGGCCCTACATTATTTGACTTTAAAAACCTCATCTGTACTTCCTTTCTCCTACTGTAGCCATAGTGGCCTCACTGATGTTTTTCAAACATTGTCATCGGCATCTCCTTAGGGCAGCCGTGGGCAAACTACGGCCCGCGGGCCGGATCCGGCACGTTTGGCTGTTCTATCCGGCCCGCGGAGCCGAAAGAGCGGAGGGTTCTCTTGCTCTCCCCCTCCGCTCCTTCACCAGCAGCAGTGTTAACATGGCAACGTCGGGAAACACAGCCGGCCACAGCTCCTTCTTCTGAGTGGGCGGATTTATATCCGCCCATTCAATAGAAGGAACAACCTCTCAATCTTCCAGAGGCTCCTTGTAATTCCCCGGGGACGCGTCCCCAGACATCACTCTGGGAATGCGTAGACACCTTATCGTGGTGATGTAGGGAGACACGCCCCTGGAGAGCACAGTATCAGAGCATTAGCTAAAAAGGAGACCAACAACACTGTTCCCACTGAAGTTGATGTTTTAAAGACCAAAAACCTTTCAACCCAGTCTACATTGCCATCTACATCTACGTCCCGGGCATAATTTGGAAGTTGCACTAAAGAAAATGTTTAATTTACTGTTTACACATTTTGTTCTTTTCTATTTGTTTTAGTTTTAAATTATTTTATTATATTTAAGTTTAATTTGAAAGGCTTTTGTACCTTTCCTTTGTTAGGCAATTTTATTTTGCCTTTGCCATCTTCAATATAAGGTATGTTATTGTGCTATGATTCCTCCATTTTTTGAAGTTTCAAATTATAATAATTAGTGTTTACATTCTTCTTGTTAAAATGTTTGAAATGAATAAAACTATTGAAATAAAAAAAAAAAAGACCGTACCCTTTTATGTAATGATGTTTACTTTGAATTTATATTAGTTCACACAAACACTCCATCCATGCTTTTGTTCCGGCAGGGCCAGTTTAAGAACCCATTGTGGCCCTCGAGTCAAAAAGTTTGCCCACCCCTGCCTTAGGGTGTTTATTCTCGCTCTTCCCTTTGTCTGGAAAGCCCTTTCCTTGGATATCCAGGGCTTTTTTTTGTTTACTCACTTGCTTCAGGTCATCTCTTAAATATCATCCTGTCAGAGAGTTCTCTGATCACCTTATATAAAATTATAACCTTAATCCTTCCTCCACTCTCAAACCTTCCTTATTCTTTTTACCTTGGTTTAATTTTCCCTGAAGCATGTAATATCATCTGAGAAAGTGTTTGTTTGTTTTATTTATGATCTGTTTACCACCCTCTTTAGAATATAAATTTTATCAGGGCAGGAACTTTGTTTTATTTTCTATGGAATACCTAGCTCTTAGAGCTAATTTTGGCACAAGACAGGCACTTGCTTTGTTTATTTGTTGAGTAAATGAATTAATGAATGATTAAATAAGGGATAGAATTTTAGGTATATGTGAGAAGCTTTGATGTGTTTGAGGAACTGAAAGAACTTCCCTGTACATTTGAGGGTGGGCATGGTAGTTTCAGAGGCCATTCATTACATGTAGTTTTGTCATCCAAACTAAAGAAGTTAGACTTCGTTTTTATCTATAGGTATCACGGATGGCACTAATTGTGTAATCCTCACGGATACACTAAAAGTGTGATCAGATCAGCATCTTAGAAAGAATTGTTGCTAAAGATGTATGAATTAGAGAGGAGCATGATGATGATCACCTAAACTGGAATAGTGATATAGAGATGGGGATATGGACAAATTAAAGCAGGCCCCAATAATTGATTGGATGTGGAGGAAGAATAATGCTTATGGCTAGCTAGGTGGATAGGATGCTATTCAGAGATCAGATGAGGTGTGGGGGTAATTGAGTCCAAGTTGTGTTAGGGGAGTTGTATTGGTTTTCTAGGGCTGCAGTAACAAAGTGCCAAAAACTGGGAGGCTTCAAACAACAGAAATCTATTGTCTTAGTTCTAGAGTCTAGAACAGCCGTGGGCAAACTACGGCCACGCCCGTGGCGTTCGGCTGTTCTATCCGGCCCGCGGAGCTGAAAGAGCTGAGGGTTCTCTTGTTCTCCCCTCCGCTCCTTTACTTTTAATTTATATTAGTTCACACAAACACTCCACCCACGCTTTTGTTCTGGCCCTCCGGTCCAGTTTAAGAACCCATTGTGGCCCTCGAGTCAAAAAGTTTGCCCACCCCTGGTCTAAAAAAAGCATGTAAAACTCGCGGCCCACAACGAATATTTTTGCAGCCCAGCCAATATATTAGTATGTAAGAAACGTTTTAATAAAAATTTAGTAACTTAATTTTTACAATATCCTGTTACACATAACTAGAGGCCCAATGCACGAAATTTGTGCATTGGGGGGGGGGGCGGGTCCCCTCAGCCCAGCCTGCATCCTCTCCAATCCAGGACCCCTTGGGGGCAGTCAGACATCCCTCTCACAATCCGGGATGGCTGGCTCCTAACTGCTCACCTGCCTGCCTGCCTGGTTGCCCCTAACTGCCCTCTCCCCCTCGCCAGCCTGGTCACTCCCAACTGCCCCCCTCTGCTGGCCTGGTCACCCCTAACTGCCCCCACTGGCCTGGTCGCCCCCCTGCTGGCCTGGTTGCCCCACGCAGCCTGCTCTTCAGTCGTTTGGTCATCCCTCACTAACCCCCCCCTGCCAGCCTGGTTGCCCCACGCAGCCTGCTGTTCGGTCATTACTGTGACGGCATCCTGGACAATTTGCATATTCCTCTATTATTAGTATAGATTATTAATAACGAACTACAAAGATAGCTAATGATTGATTACTATAATCATGTTGCATTCATTTCCCTTATGTGCTGGCGCACCATTTCTCTCCACTAATACAAGCAGCGAATATTTTAGCAGTCAATTGCCACGACCTTGGTCTTGTACTGACTTGTTTGGTGTGCGCAATAGGAAGTACTTCGCTTTCGGAGAATAAGAAAAATAGATTTATTTGCGTTATGCCTCTTAATTTGTGCAGTTATTCAGTGTCTGGTAAGTTAATGTTTAAGGAAAACTATTAATTTTTATTAAAATGTCCTATTATTTTATGTTAACGATTACTCATTTATTTTAGCCCTTTGTATTCAGCATGTCTCTATCGAAATAAACCTACATTTCTATGAAAATTGAAGCTTTTTTTATTTTTGTGGCCCACATAAACTTAGACCTTGTTTATTTGGCCCATGTTAGCCTTTTGAGTTTGTCATGCTTGGTCTAAAAGACCAAGATTAAGGTGTTGACAGGGCCAAGTTCTCTGTGACTGCTTTAGGAGAGAATTCTTTCTTGCTTATTCTAGCTTCTGGTGTTTGCAGGCAATCCTTGATTTTTCTTGGGTTGTGGATGCATCACTACCATCAAATGGCTATATTTCTTCTATGTGTGTTCACATAGTCTTCCCTCTGTGTCTGTCTCCTTGTCCAAATTTCCCCTTTTTATAAAAGACACCAGTCATATTGGAAAGGGCCTACCCTAAAGTGACCTCATTTTAACTTGTAAAGACCCTATTTCCAAATAAGGTTACATTCTGCTACTAGGGGTTAGGACTTTAAAATATCTTTTATTGGTGAATGACAGAATTTTACTGAAAAATTAATAGGATTTGATTAATTGAATTGATATCATGTAGGAGGTCAGGAAGGAGAACAATCAAAGGTAGATCTTGAATTTTTGTGCTTAACTGAGCGAATGTTGGTACTGTTGGAAGGAATAGGAAAATAGGGGGAAAAGAAAAGAATTTTCCAGACAAGGCGAGGGCAGAGGGAAATGAGTTTTGTTGTAAGCCTGCTGAATTTGGAATTGTATGAGATAGTCAAATCGGTTTATGATCTAGTCAGGTTCAGGGAAGAGATTTGCATGGTAGGTAATAGCTTTGCTCTGAGAATGTTTTAGTTCTTGAGGGAGAGAGGATAGACAGAGGAGAGCTAAGTCTGAAAAGAAAGCTAAAGAGAGAGAGTTACTTTTGTTGAAATGGATGCCTTCATCCAGTATAGAAAAAAAAGCCTCATGAGATGATCTATCCCTTTACTCTGTCAATTCTGGTAACGTCTGGATAGTGGATTTAGTAGCTGAAGTGGTCGCTGCATGAACAGAAGTAGAGTTACCAGTTCCTGACAGCTGTGAGTCAGCCTCTGGGCATCTTGCTAAATTTTCAAATATAATTATACAGTAGACTTCCTTTAACAAATTCTGTGTTCCCAGCTATAATTATAACCGCTTTTCTTGCCTGTAGCCTGTTCTTTGTCTTACTACTCTACTCCTTATCTCCCCCTGCTGGTTAGAATTATCCTTTGGTCATTTGGGATCTGAGAAAATAAGAAGCTTGTTTACTGAGATTTTCTTTCCTAAGCATAGATTTACCAGTGCACTTCTTTCAACTCTAGTCCAAAATACATTCCCAGTAGTGAGAAGTAATGCTTTAAAGCACACACTAGCAATATTTTATATTAAATTAATTTTATTTTCAAAGAATATGGAAATATAAATTAGGTACATTGTAGGCTCTCTATGCAACTATCAGAAAATGACCACCACAACTTATCCAGTGCTCCAGGTAATAGTTAAGACTCTAAAATCTTGCTCATGGCCATGGTTTAGACTTAGAGTTTTTGTATTTTTAATAAGTTAAGGTTTATAATCAACAATGAAGTCATCATAAATCCTGCAACCATAATCCTGCAATAGTTTTCAGGACTCATCTTGACAGAATTTGTAAGATCAGAAATATGAGTGGGATTTCTTGTTTTATCACCCAAATAACCATTATGAAAATAAATCACTTTAAAAAATGACTTGAGGTCCTTTACAAATATATTATAGATTTGGGGTGATAAACTTCAAGAATGTATTTTTGTGTCACATCGATTATACTCTAATTTTAATGTCTCTTAAAAAAGAACTTAAATGTATAGATTTCTGAATGTGCAGGGGAAAAGCTATGCTTGACATTTTATTTTATTTTTTTAAACATATTTTATTGTTTTTTTTTTACAGAGAGGAAGGGAGAGGCATAGAGAGTTAGAAACATCGATGAGAGAGAAACATTCATCAGCTGCCTCCTGCACATCCCCTACTGGGGATGTGCCCGCAACCAAGGTACATGCCTTTGATCGGAATCGAACCTGGGACCCCTCAGTCCGCAGGCCGACGCTCTATCCACCGAGCCATACCGGTCAGGGGTATGTTTGACATTTTAGCCTGCCATGGAAGTAGTCCAGAAGGAATTATGGACTTATGTCAATAATACATTGTATATGTAGTTTTCATCACTAACTTATTCATTAAGGGTATTTGTTATGTGGCAGGCACTGTACTAGTTGCTAGTACTCTGAGGTTTTACTTTGAAGAACTAGATTAAAAATGTTTCCTTAAAATGCTTGAAATATGTTTAGGAATAAACAGAGTATTCAGTTGCTTATTAAAATAATTTTGTGTATTCTGGATAGCTTTAAATATTAAAAAGTAGGACTTCCCTTACACAATAATTGGTTGATACTTTTTGACCTCATTGTAAGACTGCAGAATTTAATGAACAAATAAGGAGAAGAAAGTTTTGATAAATAAGGCATTTTCTTGATACATTTAGAAGTAAGCTTTGAAGCCTTTTAGCATTAGATTGACAGTTTACCTTTTGTGAAAGAGTAAGTGACTAAGGTAATATTTCATCTTTTCCAGGTCCTCATGCTGTCATAGGACTGATAGAGTCTTGTAAAGCAGCGATTTGAAATCACTGTTCTAAGAGATCTCTCTTACCAGTATAATTTTATGCTCATGTAGCGAGGTTTCAGGTTGAGGAATGAGATTAGATTTGCAGGGGCAGAATTTTTGCTGTCCTCGTTGTTTTGGTTCCCAAGGAATGCTTACCCATTAGCCTCAAATGTGCTGTGGTATTAGCTACTTTAAAATAGATTTCTCAAGACTCTTTATTTGGAAAACCTTAAATATGCATCTTGATGCATTACTTGCAATAAAAAATGAGGCTACAATTATATAAAACAAAACACTACAGCTGCTGACAGATGTCATTAACAACTTACTCAAACAGATCTTTCTAAAAGGAACTGCTAGACATCTGAGTCAGGAAGTTAAGGTCGTTGCAGCTCAAGGTGACATTCTATTGTCCAGGACATTTATTGTTTTTTTTGTTTTTGTGGCCATAGTCTTTTGATAATGTATTGGGACCTTGGTATTTCATATAGTTTTAAAACTTTCTTCTGAATTACAATTAATAAGTGTAGAAGGAATGAGGGAAATAGCAAGTCACCACAAGGCAAATACTACATTAATAGTTGTAATGGATCTTGTCAATGGCAAGATCCATTAATGGATGCTAAAAATAGGGTGCAAGTTTGAGGAGAAATAGCCTATTTGCATAGTCTAAAAGTATCCCCCTAAGATGTTTAATAATTTCAAAGGGAAATATAGTAACTTTACAGAAGAAAAAGTGGCAGACACTGAGTGATTTAAATTAGCATCACCAGTTAGAAGACATATTAATGAGATATGATGTGATCCATTGAAGACAGCACAATATCACTGATGTGATATTATTGCTAAAAATGTATAACTTCAGTGAAATTATGAGACAACATTGACAAACCCAAATTGAGGTGCATTTTGCAAAATAACTGATGAATACTGTTCAAATATATCAGGGTCATGAAAGACAAGGAATGTCACTGATTGGAAAAGACTAAAGAGACATGACAACTAAAGGGAAGGTGGGATCCTGGGTAAGATCCTGGAATAGAAAAAAGTTGGAAAAATAGAAAAAAAAAAGGCAGAAAAAATAACATTAGTGGGCAACTGGAAAAATATGAGTAAGGTGTGTAATTCAGTTAATTGTATTGAACCAGTGTTACTTGTAAGGTTTTGATAACTGTAGTATAGGTACATATACTGTTGACAGTAGGGGAACCTGGTGAATGCTATGTGGGAACTCTCCTACTTTCGGAACTTTTCTGTAAGCATAAAATTATTTCAAAGTAAAAACTTTTAAAAAGCTAATTCTTTTGGAATCTAATATAGTGCTCTCAAATTTACCCATGGTACATAAAGTTATTGCTCTATCACAGTGAAGTGGCTTTGGTTTTGGAAATAATAATTTAGGCAAAGTCCAGGGTAGATTTCTGGTGCAACATATTTTGCTCAGTACTGTGTTGCTGACCACCATTTGTTATCTAATTTCCTCTAATCATCTTTTTTTTTTGAAAAATATGCTTTTATTGATTTTAGAGAGAGGAAGGGAGAAGGATAGAGAGATAGAAATATCAATGAGCGAGAAACATCGATATGCTGCCTTCTGAACACCCCTACTTGGTTCATGGGTCGATGCTCAACCACTGAGCCACACCGGCCAGGCTCCTCTAATCATCTTTTAATAACAATTGTAGAGACCCAAATTGTCTAAGTTGTTAATTGGCCTCTTGACTAGTGTATGGAAGTATTTCAAAATTAGAAATGAATGGTATCCTTCACTAGGAAAGGAGAAAGAGGGTCAAATATATGGGAAATATATGGTGATGGGAGAAGATTTGACTTTGGGTGGTGGGCACACAATGCAATAAACAGGTAATGTATCATATAAAGTTGTACACTTGAAACCTGTATAATTTTATTAATCAATGTCACCCCAGTAACTTTAATTAAAAAAAGAGAAATGGATGATATCCAAAAGTGACATAAAAAGTGAATAAATAGCAGCTTTCTGAGGATGTGTTCCATCATGATTTTACAAAAAATATGGCCATGTTTCCAAGATGTAAAAGATATATATATAATACAGTGTTCCAAAAATTTGTCCTTTTTCATACAAATTGTACTTGATAGGTTTTAGCTGTGAAGAAGTCTGGAAAGAAGTAGGCTATGGAATGAACTTTCGTTCTATAATGTGAAATACATAGCAGGTCACTTATCCATTTGAGATTACAGTCACATAAATAGCCTTTCTAAATAAAAATCTATAATACTACTGTCTGAACATGGAAAGCTATTAGTTATACTTACACAGAGAAGGTTTATGCTTTATTGTTGCAAATACCACTACCAACTAAACTTAATGAGGTCAGTGGCTCTGTTACTTTAAAAAAACAATATTCCATCTAGAATAGTGCTGGTGATAAATCAGTACTTAATGAATGAACACTGAAGACTATGTAAGGTAGATTTCTATATTAATGTAAAATTCAGATGTCTACAGTAATGCAAATTAGGGCTGAACATTTTGAATCCAAGTCATTTCAGAGAATCAGCTCCTTTCTATTAAGTCTGCACTTGCTTTTAAGGGGGTCTCAAATTTCATAGTTGATAATTTAATGATACTATGAATATTACTGTACCTGGGTTTGTTTTGTTTCAGCAACAGTGTGAATTCTGGTGATGGCAGGGCATATATAGCCCATGGAAAGTTCCTTAGAGAGTTGACAGTTGTGTTTTGCCTGAGAAGTGGAAATCAGGGGAATAGAGAGAGTGAATGAAGAATTCTGTTTCTGGGATATAATTCTTAGCAATCTTGTAAAACTTATTCTAGCCAGAAAATATTTCCAAAACAGTTATTAGTATTATTTGCATCATAAGGAGGACTTAATGGCATAGTCAACTTGTATCATTAGACAGCTTAAAACATACTCTTTGGAGTAATAACATGAATATATTTACTGGAATATACACACTGAAATTAATAACTTCTGCTTTGTTAATAAATTGATAATTTTACATTGTTAAATTATTTGTTTTTACAGACCTCATCAACCTCTTTGACCCAAAGTTAAACTTTAAAAATGTCATTTGTTGTTGTTGTTGTTGCTTTAATAGCTGATTCCTCTTTCTCCATCACGGTGCGTTATGTTTAATCTTAATGCTTCCTTTCATAGTCATGTATAAAAGGTAATGAATTTCCTTAAAAAAATAGGTTTGCTTAGCCTACTTTAAACTCTTTGGAGGAGTGATCATGTGTACTTGGCTTGTGGGAGAGGGGAGGGTTGATTTTTTTCCCCCACATTTAAGTTCTATAGCATGTCCATAGGAAACTAAAATTGCTTTAAGTCTCATTTAATCTTTTGCAATTTTTATTATGTCTAAAGGAACCATTAATACTTGGTGGAAGGCAGTATTTATAATTTTTATTTGTTTTCTATGAAGAATATAGGCTTTATATTAAAATATGTGCTTTTAATGTAAGATGCAAACATTCCCTCTGGTTTATAACAGGGCAGATTGGAAAGAAAGTTGATGGGGGTTTGGGATCTAGCTCTGCCAGATACTCACTCTGTGACTTTGAACAAGTGAATTTCTGAAGTTAAGACTAACTTTCTACCATGGTTTATAAGGGTTACATGAACTAAACATGATAATATATATGATAGCTCTAGGGCAAGTTGCCTAACTCCTTCAAATCCGCTGTGAACAGTAGCTCCTGGAGGTGCGCTGAGCACTGTGCCTAGAACACAGTCCTCACACTCAGCTAATTGGCTCTGATTTTCTGATGAGAAAATGCCTGTGAAAGGATGTTGTGAGTTGTAGTATTGGAAGAATAGAAATATAAGAAATACTTAATTGTTTTAAAACAGTCAACTAAATTGATGCAGTTTTATAGAATTTTTATATCACAAACCCACAATTTGTACAAAATAACTCATTATTACTCAGTAATTAATAACACCTGATTTTGAAACAAGAAAAACGGCAATAGTGTGTTAGTGTGTCTTCCTATTTTCAAGCAACAGATTTTGGGCTCTTTCAAATTATTTCTTTGTATTCTTTTTTTGTTGGTTGTTTGCAGGGGAAAATTCATAGTCTGCATTTATAATCGGGACTAGCTTCCTGTAAAATTATTTTAACTTTTTATTTATAGATTTTAAAATTTATAATTCTAAATACAGCAATAGTAAGGCGCTGCATTTTTGCAAGAAACGAAAGCACAATTAACATAAAGTCAGAGCCAGCCACAAATATTCCAGCGAATTGTGTAAGGAAAAAAAATGCTCTGGGAAGCAGATGCCAAGAAATGTTGCAAAGGTGGCCTTATTACATTGGAAAGAAGGATTAATAGTAATAGCAGTAGTAGCAGCAGTAGTAGTAGTTGTAGGAGAAGGAGGAGAAGAAGGAGGAGCTGGAGGATGGAGAGGGAGAGGTGGATAGCAAACAATATTGAATGAGCACTTTCTAAGTCTTAGGCACTGTTTAAGTACTTTATGCAGATTTTCTTCCTTATTAATTAGTATGCACATAGACATGTAGGAATGATTAGGAATATGTTCCATGATTGAAAAAATATTACTTTATGTTAATAAGTACTGCAATTGAAGTTATATATGTATATATACAACTGTGTATGTAGTCAGACACATATATATTGTTATATACAAGTGTTATATGCATATATATTAACATATATAAAACTAGAAAATGGAACCTTTGTATCAGAATACGTTTTATCTTCATTCAATATAAAATTCTGATCTGTAATAATATTTTTTATTTACTTGAGAAAATGACTTGCTATAAAAAGATATATTTATGGTGTACGATTCTTGATATTACCCTGAGAAATATTTTTGTTGTTATCTGTGACTTGAATGAGAAAATGCATTTACTTGTTGTAGGTGATATTAAATATTAAGGATTAATCTCAGTTTCTTTACTAGAATTATTATAGAGTTATCAGAGGGTTATGTTGCTTGATGTTTAGTTGAATATTAAGATGGTTGGAAAATATTTAGTTAAATATGGTTTGCTTTTTTTTTCGTGTTTTAACTAATAATAAAACAGTTATGTTTACTTATGTTCATTTTTAACTGGGAAAATTAGGTGAACTGATAGTTTCATTATATTTTTATTTCTAAAATGGAAATGGTTTTAAAAACCATACATGGAAGCCAGTCAGAAAAGGTGAAATATTGTATGATTCATTTTTAATGAAATGTCTAGAATGGGAAAATCTGTAGAGACAGAACATTGATTAGGGGTTGCCTAGAGTGGGGGTGGGTGAGATGATGGTAGGGAAAGAAGGAGAGTGACTGCTAACGGGTGTGGGATAAAAATGTTCTCAAGTTTATTGTGGTGATGCTTGCACAACTCTGTGTATATATTTAAAAAACCTTGAATTAAATACTTGAAATGGATGAATTGTATGGTATATGCATCATATCTCAATAAAGCTATTAAAAGCATGATACATGGCCCTTTGTAGAAAATACCAATACTACAAAAAAGGATAAAGAAGAAAGTAAGATGTACTCCAAATTCCAACTGTTCCTGTTTGTCAATGTAGAGGAACAACCTTATTTTAAATAACTACTCAATCAATTTCATTGTGTAGATACACCATAATTTATTTAATTAATTTTCTAAGGATGGGCATTTTATTGTTTTCCATTAAGTAATGTTGCAAGTAAGATCATTGTATGTGTATTTTTGTGCAATTAACTTTTCAGGATAAAGTCTAGAAGTAAAATGTTGGGTCAAAGATTATAAGTACACTAGAGGCCTGGTGCACGAAATTCGTGTAAGGGGAAGGGGTTCCCCTCAGCCCAACCTGCACCCCTCGTCAATCCGGGACCACTCGGGGGATGTCCGACTGCCGGTTTAGGCCCCATCCCCATCGGACATCCCCCTCACAATTCGGGACCGCTGGCTTCTAACTGCTCACCTGCCTGCCTGCCTGATCACCCCTAACTGCCCCCCTTGCCAGCCTGATCACCCCTAACTGCCTCTGCCTGCCAGCCTGATAGGACCTTACTGCCCCCCTGCCAGCCTGGTTGCCCTCAACTCCACCCCCCGCCCCGACCGGCCTGGTCACCCCCAACTGCCCCCCGTTGCCAGCCTGGTCACCCCTAACTGCCCCACCAGCAGACTGGTTGCCCCTTAATGCCCCCCAAGGCTGGCCTGGTCACCCCCAACTGCCCCCCTCTGCTGGCCTGGTTGCTCCTAACTGCCCCCGCCCCTGCCAGCTTGGTCACCCCCAACTGCCTCCCCTGCCGGCCTGGTTGCCCCACGCAGCCTGCTGTTCAGTCGTTTGGTCGTCCCTCACTAACCCCCCTGCCAGCCTTGTTGCCCCACGCAGCCTGCTGTTTGGTCATTACTGTGATGGCATCCTGGACAATTTTCATATTCCTTTATTATTAGTATAGATTTAAATTTTTGATTCATATTTTAAAATTGCCCTTTATTAAAATGTTCTAGTTTGTGCTTCCCCAGTGGTATATGATAGTGTCTGAATCAACATACTCGTGCTAGTGCTGGATCTTGTCAGTATTTTTAATCTTTGCCAATTAGGGGAAAGTAAAGCTTTTTTATTTACTTTTTTCTTTTTTGGTATGTAACTTGTAATATGTCCTTTAAATTTTTAAAAAAATTTGTTTTTCTTCTCTGTTTCTCTGTTGGGATAACAAATCTTTTTTTTTTTTTTTTTTTTTTTTGCTTTGTTGTGTGGAATCTTTTTCTATTAATAATGTTTACTTTTTGTCGGTTACATAGAATGAAAATATTTTTTCACTGTTTATTTTTGTACTGTGCAGAAGTTTTAAATTTTGTGTGGTTATATTTATTACCTAAAAATAGCTTTAGTAACTTTGCTACTTTCCAAGATTATAAAAATATTACCATATTTAAAATTACTTTAATGATTTTATTTCTTACTAGAGGCCCAGTGCACGAATTCATGCACCAGTGGGTCCCTCAGCCTGGCCTGTGGGATCGGGCCGAAACTGGCTCTCTGACATCCCCCCGAGGGGTCCCGGATTGCGAGAGAGTGTAGGCCAGGCCGGGGGAACCGACCAGTGCACGATAGGGCTCTAGAGGGACGCGGGAGGTTAGCCAGCCAGGGACAGACCGCAGGAGGGCTCCAAGGCATGTCCGGCCCATCTTGCTCAGTCCTGATCGGTTGGTTGGACCCCAGCAGCAAGCTCACCTACCGGTCGGAGCATCTGCCCCCTGGTGGTCAGTGCACATCATAGTGAGCGGTTGAGTGGCCTTAGCATATCATTAGTATATTAGGCTTTGATTGGTTGAACAGACGACTGGACACTTAGCATATTAGGCTTTTATTATGTAGTATGTTTAATTTTTGATCATTTGGCATTTATTTAGTACTAGAGGCCAGGTGCACGAAATTTTTGCATGGGTAGGGTCCCTAGGTCTGGCTGGAGTTCAGGGCCAATCAGATTCCCTGCCTCCCTGCCTCCTCCTTCCCTCGCTGCCCATGCGCCACTACTGCATGATTTTCCTTCCCTCGCCACGTGTGCACCGCCACCGCGTGGTTCCCGTCTCCCGGTCTCCCGCCTCCTCCTTCCATCACCACACACACCACCAGCATACAGTTCCCTCTGCCTCCCTGCCTCCTTCTGTCGTCACGCATGCCGCCACCGTGTGGTTCCCCCTGCCTCCCCACCTCCTCTTTCCCTCGCCGATCGGAGTGCCACCAGCACATGGTTCTCTCCACCTCCCTGTCTCCTCCTTCCCTCACCACACGCGCTGCCACCACGCGGTTCCCCTGCCTCTTTGCCTCCTCTTTCCATTGCTCCCTCAGTGCCCGCCTCTGCTCCGGTTGCCGCCATGTTCTGTGCCACCCCCTGGTGGTCACTGCACATCATAGCTAGTGATCGGTCTCACAGGGGACACTTTGCATATTAGCCTTTTATATATATAGATACCTGGTAGACTAATTCCTAATAAACTAAGAGTTTGAATTCTATATTGGATAAGATGATTCTTTTTTTTTTTCCTGTTCATCAGATTTTTTTATTCACTTGATTTTTAGATTCACTTGTTGATAGACATGTATTTGTTGTTCATAATTTTTAACTTTACCTTTTTCTTCTTCTTCCTCTTCTTAAAGAATACCCTTCAGCATTTCATATAATACTGCTTTGGTGGTGATGAACTCCTTTAGTTTTTTCTTATCTGTGAAGCTCTTTATCTGCCCTTCAATTCTGAATGATAGCTTTGCTGGGTAGAGTAATCTTGGTTGTAGGTTCTTGCTATTCATCACTTTGAATATTTCTTGCCACTCCCGTCTGGCCTGCATAGTTTCTGTTGAGAAATCAGCTGACAATCGTATGGGTGCTCCCTTGCAGGTAATTAACTGTTTTTCTCTTGCTGCCTTTAATATTCTCTCTTTGTCTTTTGCTCTTGGCATTTTAATTATGATGTATCTTGGTGTGGTCCTCTTTGGATTCCTTTTGTTTGGGGTTCTGTGCGCTTCCTGGACTTGTAAGTCTATTTCTTTCACCAGGTGGGGGAAATTTTTGATCATTATTTCTTCAAATAGGTTTTCAGTATCTTGCTCTCTCTCTTCTGGCACCCCCATAACTCAGATGTTGGTACGCTTGAGGTTGTCCCAGAGGCTCCTTACACTATCTTCAAATTTTTGGATTCTTTTTTCTTTTTGCTTTTCCGGCTGAGTGTTTTTTGCTTCTTTGTATTTCAACTCTGTGACTGGATTCTTGCGGTCCTCTAGTCTGCTGTTAGGTCTCTGTATAATATTTTTTATTTCAGTCAGTGTATGTTTAATTTCTAGTTGGTCCTTTTTCATATCTTCGAGGGTCTTGCTAAATTTACCGGCCTTTTGTAGGAAATTCTTGAAAAACCCTATAACCGTGGTTTTGAACTCTACATCCATTGTTTGTTTTCCTCCATTTCTTTCATTTGTGATCTGTTTCTTTGTCTCCGCATTTTCGCTGCTTCCCTGAGTTGGTAGAGTAGCTTTTTGTGGTAGGTGTCCTCTAGGGCACAGTGGCTCAGCCTCCCCAGTTACCTGAGGTGGACACTCTTGGTGCACCCCTTTGTGGACTGTGTGCTCAGCCTTGTTGTAGTTAAGTCTTGATTGTTGTTGGTATCACTGGGCGGAATTGACCTCCAGGCCAATTGGCTGTGAGGATCAGCTGTGTCTACACTGGGAATACTTCTGTGCTGGAGACACTCTTATGAGACAAGACTTGCAAAATTGCAAAAGCCTCTCTCTGTGCTCAGCTTGGATGGGGCGGAGTTTCAGGGCTGAGCAGACAGCCTTGGTTTCCCATCAGCCCTGCCCTATGAGGCCCTTGGGTCTCAGTGCCCCTCAGTAATCACTGCAAGCACCTCTGAGAGAAAGCTGCCCTCGAGTTTCACCCGCTGCCAGACAGTCCAGTTTCTTCCCGAATGAGTCGGGGTTCCCAGAAACTTGCCCGGAACTGGAGTTCAGCACAGTCGGGAGCTTCTGTCTCCCTCCCGCTTTAGAAAGCCAGCCGCGCACTCAGCCTCCCATGCATTCAGCAGTCAGTCCTCCCTGCGCGTGCGTGCACCTCCAGACCTCTGCCTTCTGCAGCTCCCAAATCTCAGTGTGCTTTCTCTTTTCCTGACAGTGCAGATTCCCCCTGAATGTGTCTGGTTTCCCAGTGTCTCACCCAGGACTGGAGTTCAGTGCAGTTGGGAGTTTCCTTCTCCCTCCCGCTTTAGAAATCCAGCCGTACACTCAGCTGCCCATGCACACAGCCGCCTGTCCTCTCCGCGTGCGAGTCTCCGTACCTCAGCCTTCTGCAGCTCCCCTGAGTCTCAATGTGCTCTCCTCCTTTCTTCTAGTTGTAGAATTTCCACTCAGCCAGCTTTCCTGTGGTTCTGGATGGTGTCCGTTCTGTCTCCCAGTTGTAGTTTTGATATCGTTGTGCGAGGCAGCAGCCTAGGTGTTTACCTATGCCGCCATCTTGGTTTCTCCCTCAAAATGATTCTATATTAATCAAGAAACATGTACTAATGAGTTGTACATGTGGGTGCTAGTTCTGAGTAGGGTAATCATAGCCCAATTTGCTTGGGACAGTGCCTCTTTATGCCTGTTATTATGCCTTAATTATTTCTAGCTGTCCTGTATTAGTTTTGTTTTATTGTTCTCATACAAGTTAGTGCAAATTTAATGGTTTAAAACAACACAATTTTTTTTTAATCTTATAGGTTAGGGTTAGGGTCAGAACTCTAGTATGGATCTCACTAGGCTAAAATCAAATTGAACTGTTCATTCAATTTGTTGGCAAAATTCAATTATTTGTCATTACAGGACCTAGGAATTCATTTTCTTGTTGCCTATAAACTGAGAGCCTTTTCTAGCTTTTATAAGGTGCTCCATCTTGGCTTATGGCCCCATCCTTCATTTTCAAAAGCAGCAGCAAATTGAATCCTCATTTGCATTCCTTTGACCCTTCTCTCATAGCATCTTTCTTTGTGACTCCTGTGACTAGAATGAGCCCAACAGGATAATCCAGGATAATCTCTCGATTCAAATTCCACAATCATAATCACATCTTCAAAGTCTCTTTTGTCATGTAAGGTAACATACTCACAGGTTCTAGAGATTAAGAGACATGGTCATTTTGAGGGGAATTGGTGCATTTTTCTGTCTTCCATTGCTCCTTTTCACTCTTGGAATGTTCCAGTTTGGACAATGAGTTATATGGTTATTCAACATGTGAATACCCAGTTGAATTATTTAAATATGAATAAAAATCAAAATTCACATTTCTATCTCCCTCTTTTTCAAATTTATGTTTCATTTCTTTCTTTTTTTGTTTCATCTTCTGTGTACCTTAGACAGTTTTGCAAAGGTGATGAATAGTTTTCTGGGCTCACATGATAGAAGTCAGAAAGGAGAGAGTGTGTGTCATTTCTTTTTTGGTCATTATTTATGGAAAAAGGAGCCATTTATGTTTATATAGTATGATGGCTGAAGTCATTCTTTTTATTTTTTTTTTGCCATTGAAGTCTGTTATTCTCATGTTCCTCAGTGTTTAGTGACAAGGTAACAGGTGAATCCTGAGGTTGTAGCATCTAAATTTGTGCTGCTGTTTTGCTTCACACTGTCCTTAAACTGCTACATGGAAAGGGGAGGAATTAAGACAGGATCTTCTTCTCCTTTCCCTTTGGACTTTATCTTACACTGAAGAAGTAGCATTAATTTAAACAGCTGTTGATTTTTTGGGGGGGTGGGGTTATTATATTATGGAAACAATTTTACTACTACAGCTGTTTTTTTTTTTAATAAAGTAAATACTCAAATTTTTAATTCACATTTTTGAAAATTTTTATTTATTAGATTAAACTACATTAATTGAAGAAAGCAATTAAGTATTTTATGTGTATGTAAAGGCCAAATTGCCATTTAAGTCTACTCTTCAACTTAAATTTGTGGTCTGGAATTTTTCCCAAAGCACAAAGTATAGTTTGTATTCAAATGGATTAACTTGTTCTTTGGACAGTCTAAAAAAAAAAAGACCCATTTATGATTTTTAATCATATATCTTATTTTAATAAGCTAAGTAGATATTTGATACTTTAATTTATATATACTGTGTCCTTGATTTAATAGTGAATCCATCAGGTTTTAGATAAAACCAGTGCTACATACCTCTAAAGTTAATTTCTTTCTTTTCAGTTTTCAATGCTGGTTTTACACTCCATTTGCTGTCAGTGGAAATGTAGGCAGCAGACACTCCACATATTTATCATCACCAAGTTCACTATATCATATAGGAAAAGTACATTAGTATGCCATACAGAAAATATAACACACATAAACAACCACTTAGCATTTTTAAGAACATATCTGACTTATTGATTAGCTTACATATCTTTTAGTAGAGTGAGACACCCACGTAGAGTGCATACATTCACTTACTTATCAGAACAAGTGCTTCTTGTGCTGATGAATGAGCATATCTCCTCTTTATTTATCATGGTGAAGATCAAACCTTAGAAAGCTTTCCCCTTTCCAGTGGAATCCCTAAATCTTGACACAATTAAATTATTCTCAGGGTTCTTCAGATAAAGTGCACTCTGGAAAACAACTTTTTAAAACCTTACATTTACATTTATGTTTGGTGTTCTGAGTCTTTTTTCCTGAAGTTTGTGCTGTTGATTCTCTGTACTAGGTCCAGTGATGGGTGGGTGGGGGAATGGGGACTCTAAAAATTTCCTGTTTTCTCTATAAACTCTTTGTTCTTCTATGGGCTCTACTCTGTAAATTAGTCTCAAAGTGGGTTGTGTGGATGTTTTAAAAAATACGTACAATACCTGTTAAGATATTTTTCTCCTTGAAGTTAGGAAATATCTAAATATAATAGTTTACTGACCTAAATATAATTGATACTGACCTAAATCTGAGAAAATAGTGATAAGAAATAATATAAATATGAATAAATAGGGGGAGTAATATCATTGATATAAAACATAAAACGCAGATGAACATATTCTTCTTTTAGTATTTTATGGACATTTACTTTACATTTCATTCTAGAGTTTTTCTTTTTTTGTGTGTGTGAAATAAAATAGGAATTTATGTGTTTAAAAGTTTTAGTTTCCTAAGATACTTAGTTTTCTACACTGGTTTACATTCTAATATTTTGTATCTCTGAAAAGACTCCAAAACCATAATATTTAAAAATACTTTCTTGTAGTCCTTCCTACAACCCTGCTTGTTTAACAACTTTGGGTAAGGTTATTTTGAGTGCTCTCTCTTTGGATATTGTGTCTTTTTTTTTTCTCGAGTCATTCTTTCTAGGCTGAAATCCTATATAATAAAAGGCTAATATTCAAATTGTCTCCTCGGGAGTTCAACCGACCAGGAGTTCAACTGCTCGCAATGACAGGCGATGACCATGAAGGGGGTGGCACGGAATGGAGGAAGGCCCCAGCCGGCAGCCGGCAGCCGAGGAAAGGAAGGCCCCGATTGGTCCTAATCACCGGCCAGGCCTAGGGACCCTACCCGTGCATGAATTTTGTGCACCAGGCCTCTAGTTATGTAAAAAAGGCAGACATTCCATGTTATTTTGTTTTACTTAATTTCCCAAGAGATTTTATTTATTTATTTAAATATATATACACACACACACACACACACACACACACACACACACACACATATATGTATATATATAGAGAGAGTTAAATAATAATCCTTTCCCTTCTTTTTCAAGATTTTCAACTATTACATTTTCATAATGAACTCTAAAATTTAGTTTCCTCATTTCCTACTCTTTGAATATTTTGCTTCCCATCACAGCAAATGTCTGGAACTGAATATATTTTTCCCTTGACCTGTTTTTTTTTTTTAATTTAATAAATCTTTATTGTTCAGATTTTTACAATTGTTCCTCTTTTTTCCCCCCATAGCTCCCCTCCACCCGGTTCCCACCCCACCCTCTGCCCTTACCGCCCTCCACACTGTCCTCATCTATAGGTGTACGATTTTTGTCCAGTCTCTTCCCGAACCTCCCATACCCCTTTCCCCCTGAGAATTGTCAGTTCACTCCCTTTCTATGCCCCTGATTCTATTATATTCACCAGTTTATTCTGTTCATCAGATTTTTTATTCACTTGATTTTTAGATTCACTTGTTGATACACATGTATTTGTTGTTCATAATTTTTATCTTTACCTTTTTCTTCTTTTTCCTCTTCTTAAAGAATACCTTTCAGCATTTCATATAATACTGGTGATGAACTCCTTTAGCTTTTTCTTATCTGTTGAAGCTCTTTATCTTCCCTTCAATTCTGAATGATAGCTTTGCTGGGTAGAGTAATCTTGGTTGTAGGTTCTTGCTATTCATCACTTTGAATATTTCTTGCCACTCCCGTCTGGCCTGCATAGTTTCTGTTGAGAAATCAGCTGACAATCGTATGGGTGCTCCCTTGCAGGTAATTAACTGTTTTTCTCTTGCTGCTTTTAATATTCTCTCTTTGTCTTTTGCTCTTGGCATTTTAATTATGATGTGTCTTGGTGTGGTCCTCTTTGGATTCCTTTTGTTTGGGGTTCTCTGCGCTCCCTGGACTTGTAAATCTATTTCTTTCACCTGGTCGGGGAAGTTCTCGGTCATTATTTCTTCAAATGGGTTTTCAGTATCTTGCTCTCTCTCTTCTTCTGGCACCCCCATAATTCGGATGTTGGTACACTTGAGGTTGTCCCAGAGGCTCCTTACACTATCTTCAAATTTTTGGATTCTTTTTTCTTTTTGTTTTTCCAGCTGTTTTTTGCTTCTTTTTATTTCAACTCTGTGACTGGATTCTTGCGGTCCTCTAGTCTGCTGTTAGGTCTCTGTATAATATTTTTTATTTCAGTCAGTGTATGTTTAATTTCTAGTTGGTCCTTTTTCATATCCTCGAGGGTCTCGCTAAATTTACTGGCCTTTTCTAGGAAATTTTTGAAAAACCTTATAACCGTGGTTTTGAACTCTACATCCATTTGTTTGTTTTCCTCCATTTCTTTCATTTGTGATCTGTTTCTTTGTCTCCGCATTTTCGCTGCTTCCCTGAGTTGGTAGAGTAGCTTTTTGTGGTAGGTGTCCTCTAGGGCACAGTGGCTCAGCCTCCCCAGTTACCTGAGGTGGACACTCTTGGTGCACCCCTTTGTGGACTGTGTGCTCAGCCTTGTTGTAGTTAAGTCTTGATTGTTGTTGGTATCACTGGGCGGAATTGACCTCCAGGCCAATTGGCTGTGAGGATCAGCTGTGTCTACACTGGGAATACTTCTGTGCTGGAGACACTCTTATGAGACAAGACTTGCAAAATTGCAAAAGCCTCTGTGCTCAACTTGGATGGGGCGGAGTTTCAGGGCTGAGCAGACAGCCTTGGTTTCCCATCAGCCCTGCCCTATGAGGCCCCTGGGTCTCAGTGTTCCTTGGTAATCACTGCAAGCACCTCTGAGAGAAAGCCGCCCTCAAGTTTCACCCGCTGCCAGACAGTCCAGTTTCTTCCCGAATGAGTCGGGGTTCCCAGAAACTTGCCCGGAACTGGAGTTCAGCACAGTCGGAAGCTTCTGTCTCCCTCCTGCTTTAGAAAGCTAGCCGTGAACTCAGCCTCCTGTGCATTCAGCAGTCCTCTCTGCGCGTGCGCGCTCCTCCAGACCTCTGCCTTCCGCAGCTCCCATGTCTCAGTGTGTTTTCTCTTTCCTGACAGTGCAGATTCCTCCTGAATGTGTCTGGTTTCCCAGTGTCTCACCCAGGACTGGAGTTCAGTGCAGTTGGGAGTTTCCTTCTCCCTCCCGCTTTAGAAAGCCAGCCGTGCACTCAGCCGCCCGTTCACACATCCACCATTCCTCTCTGTGTGCGAATCTCCGTACCTCAACCTTTTGTAGCTCCTCTGAGTCTCAATGTGCTTTCCTCTTTTCTTCTAGTTGTATAATTTCCACTCAGCAAGCTTTCCTCTGGTTCTGGATGGTTTCTGTTTTGTCTTTTAGTTGTAGTTTTGATATCGTTGGGCAAGGCAGCAGCCTAGGTGTTTACCTGTGCCGCCATCTTGGTTTCTCCCTTGACCTGTTCTTTCCAGCAAAATCCACCCATTCTTATCTTCTCTCCCATTATCCCTTAGGTCTCATAGACCTAGAAATTCATTGTCGTCTTCTCCCTTACCCTTCATATTTAATTGGTCAGTGTATAGTCTTAATAATTTTTTGCTTTTGCCACTCCTTACTATTTTTAAAAGTCAGCCTAATTCAGTACTTCAGAAATCTTTGCTATCTTCAAATCTGAATTTTTGATATCTTTGGTATCTTCAAATTCATCATATTGCCGTTAGATTAATCTTCCTAAAGCATTGGTTTTACTCTGTCACTCTACTGCTTAGGAACCTTCAATGGCTTCACTTTGTCTATAGTTTGAAATTAGTAATCTCTATCCTGATAATCAAGGTTCTCTCCTAAGGTTGTCCTATTTCACCACTTAGCCTTATCCTCTAATGGTCAGTAACCAACATCCTATATAATAAAGAGCTAATATGCTAATGGTCATGACACCCTCACGCCGTAACGACTGATCAGCAGGAGGCTGCGTGCATCGCAGGCATGGGTGGGTGGGGCTGTGTGTGTGGGGAGGCGTGCACAGGTGGGGGGGGACTTGACTCTGCGTCCCCACCCTGTGCCGGCCGGGGACATGACACTGCATCCCCCCTTAGCGCCGGCTGGGGATGTGATGCTGTGTCCCCCACCAAGTGGGGCTTGACAGGGGTGGGGCCGGCCGGGTCTGGGTCTTGTGCAATTTTGAGGTGTGCACAGGTGGGCGGGGACTTGACTCTGGGTCCTGCGGCGCACCCCAGACTCTGACAGGAGGGAGGAGGGAGCCGGATACCCACACCTAGGACCCACACAGCAGGGTGGCGGGAGCCCCATCCCTTGAGGAATCGGCCGTTGGTCAGCTTACTGTCAGTGGCCTGACAGCCAGGAATCCCATTCACCCACACCCAGGACCCAGACAGCAGGGCGGTGGGAGCCCCATCCCTTGTGGAATCAGCTGTTGGTCAGCTTGCTGTCAGCGGCCTGACAGCCAGGAATCCCATTTACCCACACCCAGGA
Source organism: Plecotus auritus (assembly GCF_963455305.1). Lineage (NCBI taxonomy): Eukaryota > Metazoa > Chordata > Mammalia > Chiroptera > Vespertilionidae > Plecotus > Plecotus auritus. The sequence continues at coordinate 154,982,799 of NC_137773.1, read as the reverse complement.
CCCAGACAGCAGGGCGGCTGGAGCCCCATTTCTTGCGGAATTGGCCGTTGGTCACATTTATTATAGAGAAAGGGCAAATAGCAATATTACAATATTTCCTCTAATTAATTCCCTTTTAATGTGCACAAATTTCGTGCATTGGGCCACAGTTCTTCCATTATTATCAAGATGATCCCAGCATACTGAGAACATTACTACATTTGTACATTCTTTCTTATTCCACAGTATTTCATCATATCTCTTCTCCTTTTTGCCCTGTGATGTCTCTCCTATTTTCTTTTTGCTCATCTAAAAGCTTAACATGTCTTTTCTAACTTACAGCTCATGTTCTGCCCTCTCTAAAACTTTTCTGACCAGTATAGTCTACTGCAGCCATGGCCAAACTACGGCCCACGGGCTGGATCCGGCTCGTTCGGCTGTTCTGTCCGGCCCGCAGAGCCGAAAGAGCGGAGGGTTCTCTTGCTCTCCCCTCTGCTCCTTTACTTTGAATTTATATTAGTTCACACAAACACTCCATCCATGCTTTTGTTCCGGCCCTCCGGTCCAGTTTAAGAACCCATTGTGGCCCTCGAGTCAAAAAGTTTGCCCATCCCTGGTCTACTGTGATCTCACCCTCTTCTGAACGCTTGTTTTGCTTTTTTGTTACTCAAAGGCACTTTCAGTTTGGTTTTACACTATTGTTTTTAGTTGGGTCTAGGTCCTGTATTGCTAATGCATTTTGAATGTCGAGAGCAGGGCCCACATTATATATACTTTTTTGCATTTCTCTTATGGGCTAAGTACAATTGGTTATAAATCTCAGATGATAAATTGATATTTTCTTGCTCATTATTTCCACAACTATTAATTGATTATACTCAAGCACTATTGATAGTTAAACAAAAGAGGCATGGATGCTACTTTCATGGGATTTCTAGAAGAATGAGATAAATATTCTATAGCTAATTTAACAATACATATTTAAATACAGTTGAGGAATGTAGTTTGCTACTTTATTGACAAGTGAAAAAACCAGAGAATTGCTACCTTTATTTCCTCTATTGGTATGTATAATTTTTCTGACTTAAAAAATACATTTTAATAGAGTAAATTACTTTTGAAATCATAGGTAAAACTGAATTGTTTTCTTCTAAATGTACATTATACTGATATAATCTATCTCTGGGTAAATTCATTAGACAAAGTAATGGAAAGAATAACTTATACTTTTCTTACATTAAAACAATTGTAGTAAGTGCTATCAGTTAAGTGATGTGTAAACTGATGTGAAATAATTAAATGATAATGAAAATATTTTTAAAAGGAAGATTCCCTAAACTCAAAACTATTAGAACTTCTTAGTTAATATAGTAAAGCTCTCTTTTATAGGAGAATAGTCCTATGTAATAAAGAGATAATATGCAAATTGACCCTCACACCCTTGTGTCACAAGATGGCTGCCCCCATGTCGTCACAAGATGGGTGCCCCCATGTCGTCACAAGATGGCCACCACAAAATGGCTGCCCCCACGTCATCATAAGACAGCCGCCCCCACGTTGTCACAAGATGGCTGCCACAAGATGGCCACCCCCACGTCATCACAAGATGGCCGCCCCATGTCGTCACAAGATGGCCGCCACAAGATGACTGCCCCCATGTCATCACAAGATGGCCGGCAGGGGAGGGCACTTGGGGGCGACCAGGCCTGCAGGGGAGGGCAGTTGGGGGCAACCAGGCCTGCAAGGGAGGGCAGTTGGGGGTGACCGGGCCTGCAGGGGAGAGCAGTTGAGAGTGATTTGGCTGCCAGGGGAGGGCAATTGGGGGCGATCGGGCCAGCAGGGGAGGGCAGTTGGGGGTGATTGGACTGGCAGGGTAGGGCAGTTGGGGGCGATCGGGCCAGCAGGGGAGCAGTTAGGGGCACTCAGGCAGCCAGGCAGATGAGTAGTTAGGAGCCAGCAGTCCCTGATTGTGAGAGGGATGTCTGACTGCCGGTTTAGGCCCGATCCCACAGTCAGACATCCCCCGAGGCATCCCAGATTGGAGAGGGTGCAGGATGGGCTGAGGGATACCCCCCTCTCCCCCCAGTGTACAAATTTCATGCACCGGGACTCTAGTATTAGAATAAAATTAAATACATTATTATTTTAACTTTAAGTGGTTTTTCCCAGTGGCTTAAACAGCATTATGTATTTTGTAGTGTATTAAAAAAACACACACAAAATTCAGCTGAGTAAATTTCAGGCGCTAATTGGCTTTATTCAGTAATTCGTAATGGGCAGCTTCCCATCTAGCTAATAGAAAGGCTCTCCAAAGAGGTGCAGAAAAGGAAAGGTTTTTAAAGGTAGAAACAAGGTGGGGCAAGGAAATCATAAAAAAAAAAAAAGGATTGTTTTAGGTAAATTCACCTTCCTTTGGGGGAAGGCAGGGGCTCTAACCAGGCAGATTACCTCACTGGTGCTAGCTAGGAAGTTCCAAACTGATTGGTTAAGATTGCATTCCTGGGAGAGGCTGATGCTGCATTTAGGTTAGGTGTAAGTCTTGGTTTGCTTACTTGGACTTAGCACAGGTGACTCCATTTTGGGCCTATTGTTTCTTTTTAACAAAAGGCAGGATTTTTTTTTTTTTTGAGATTTTAATAACCATAGAAAATTAATGTTAAAAGAATGGCAAAGTATGCTGTGCAACAAAAAATGATTGTATTTGCAGATGTAGTATCATAATTTACATAAACGTTATAGTTAGGAACATTAGGAATGTAAATATGCCTTCTCTATTCTCAGTCCTGTAATGCCATTCTTTGTCCAGTGGGAGATGAAGAGTGATGTAGAGACTGCTGTTTAACCTATTATAACAGCTTTAAAAAAATAGCGCTGATGTAAATATGAGGAGGGAAAAGAATATTTATCTCCATTAAATGACATAAAAAGCCATGGTAAGAATAACAGGCTGGTGGGTGTGCATTAAGCATTGAAATCCCTAAATTCAGATGCTAATTATAAGCACAAGGACAATTGCCTCTCATCAACTTAACTGTTGTATATTTTCTTTAGGTAAAGTGTAATTCAGAATTCTTTGAAGTGCTGAGTGTGGCTTTTATATTTTCACTTCCTCTCTCTCTCTCTCTCTCATATATATATATATATATATATATATATATATATATATATATATTCACAACAAAAATACTTCTGATTGACTGTGACTTTGACAGACATAGGTGGAATATTAAACCAAACGCTACAAAGATAATTCACATGATTGCTTTTGGATGGTCTTTATTGATTGCCTTACCTGCTTCCCATTATTAAAAAACTAATGTTTAGCAGTAAAGTTAAATTATTTAAACCTATTAGAGCACAATTGACTTGCTGTGATGTACTAAGGATGTTAATTTAAGGCTTAGATTATGAAAGGATGTATTACTACTGGCATTAATTATATGGTTTTTAAACTTATTTTGGTTGTGGTCTGTGCTTTGTTTTAAAAATTATATATAGCTTCTTCATTATTGATTTTGACATTTTCAAGTGAGAAAAAGAAATTTCCTCTGCTTTTTTATAGTTTCTTTCAATGATGGTTTTGTAATGTGTTCTTCAGTTGTTGAAAGGTATATAGTAAAGAAACTCTGTTCTTAGAAGGTGGCTGGCTTTTAAGTATAGAATAGCAGGAAAAGTGTTATAGACAATTTATTTTTAAAATTTTGTTTTTAGAAATAGATGTACCAAAAAATACCTTCATAAACTTGCCACTTCCCCCCGCTGTAGGTATGCTTTTTATTTAGCTTTTAGTAACTTATTATTTAAGACCATAGTTATTAGGTGTATTTTGCATTTTATATATTGCTCCCAGATGCTACAGTATTAGTTTTTATCACTGCATATTTTACGAAATGTCAGCCTTCTGTTGGCTGTTCACACAGCATTGTTAGTGATCAAAGACACAACATAAAGGAGAGGAATCTAAACAGTTGGCTTATCTTTGTCCTTTACTGTGACAAAAATACTGTAAAATTACTTTATTATAAAAAGTCAAATAAAGGCATATCTAACATGTAATGAAAAGATAAATGTCTTTGTTTTGTAATGAAATACAATTTTAAGATGTTTAATATCAAGAAACCCAGTTATAAAGATAAATAATTTCTAATTTTGTAACGTTTTCCTTGGTAAGGGATGAGGAAAATAGTCATGTGTAATGTAGAACTTTGCTAAATGACAATACTATGCCCAGGAAAAGCCACACAATCTTTGACAACACAATAGGTCACTCACTTTAAACTCTTAATTTTGTTACTCAGAATACATAAGTGGTTATTAGTTTTAGCATGTGCATGGTTTAAGTTGTATATGATCTGGTTTATTATTTTTTGAATTGACTTTGTAGTTTAAAATTTTATTATATCCACTTAATCCTTTTTTCTTTACTTCTATGATTTCAATATCAAGCTGAAAGTATAGAATGGGGAAAAATTCTCAAAGCCTGAAAGAAAATCTGTAAGAATAAATACCTTGAATGATTATGATCAGCTGTTGTATATGCCCACCACAGCAGTTGGTTTAATCAGTTTTATGTTTTGGGATGGTTTTATTAAAATGCACTGCTGCTGTAAATAATCATTGAGAAAGATGTTTAGTAAATAATCATTTAGTATATATGCCACTTTTTGAGTGGAGGCAGGGCAATAATTTCTCATTGCAGCCTTGTGAGTCTAAGTAAAGTTGGAAACAATTCCTGACCACCATAGAAATCAGTGTGTTTCTGTGTTATTGGCATTTAGAAATAGAAGTAGAATGAGGATTTAGACTAAAAAATGATTTTGTACATGCACTTTTATGATTACCTGCAGAAAACTGCTATTTCTAAAGAAAAATAATAGTCAGTAGATAATGATGATTTTAGTAATTTCTTTTTATTGTACACAGTTTTTATTTTATAAATGAATGAAAGATCAATTGTTTTCCTATGGGAGAATTTAGATTTTTGAAAAGCAGTTTGAAAGAATAGCATTGGCTACTTACAAGTTATCGGCCTCAACTTTTTATCCTGAGGTTCCTGAAACCCTCACCCAGAGTGTGGTCCATATTCAATAACATCGGTGTTATTTGAGAGCTTGCAGAATATCGGACCCAACCCCATTCCTACTATATCAGAACCTACCTTTTACTCACAATTCACAGGTAATTTGTATGCATATTAAAATTTGAACAGAGATTCAATTATCCCTAAAAGTTTGTCAGTGTATGTTTCTTAAGAATTGGATACTCTCTTCCATAACTATAATACAATGATCAGCTTCCGTAAATTTAACATTCTTGATATAATACTTATATCTATTCTGTCAACTATATTCCATATTTGTAGATGAAGCAATAATATTATTTATAGCATTCCCCTCCCCCCGCGTCAGTAAGAATCCAGTCTAGGATTAGTTATTATATTTAGTTGTCATATGTCTTTAGCTTTCTTTAATTTATGACATTGACATTTTTGAATAATACAGTCCTCCATTTGTCTATCTATCTGTCTATAATTCCTCATTTGGAGTTGTTTGCTATTTATTCATAATTAGATTCTGCTTATGTATTGTAATCATGAATACTACATGAATGATGTTGTGTCCTTCTCAGGATATCACATCTGGAGACACATTGGTGATGTTAATTTTGATTATTTGGTCAGTGTGTTGTCAAAGATCTCATTATCATGTTACAGTTTTGTTTGTTTTTTTGTTTTTTTTCTCTGTTGCAACTAATAACCAGTCTGTGGGGAAACACTTTAAGGTCATGCAAATATCCTGCTCCTCATAAAAATTTCAACCTAGATTTAGCATCTATTGATGATTCTTATATATGTATTCTATCTGGGTTTATTTGTGTATATGAGTGCTACTTATTTTCTCATGTTCATGTATGTCTTGCTAACTTACTGGATTCTTTTATTTATTTAGTTTTAGCATTTACTTCCTAGGTTTTTCCAGGTATTTCATTAGGTCATCAGCAGATAGTTTTATTTATTATTTTCTAGTTCTTCTGTCTATAGTATTTTTCTCTAATGATTTTGTTTTTTCTTTTCCAATTTTTATTTTTTATACTTTTAATAATTTTCTCTAGTTTGATTTCATTGACTAATATGTCCAGTAAAAAATGGTAGTGGGCATAGTGGATATTCTTGCCTTATTCCTGACATTAGTAGGAATGAGTAATGCTATGTTTAGAGCTATAAATGGGAGAAAAGATAGAATTGCATGAGATAACATACTATTTGAAGTGCTGAACAGACATTATAGTATTATCATATGTAATTCTCTGTAATACTTCTTTTCCTTTCATATCCGAACTTTTGAAGGTATTGTTGCTACTGTCATCTTTTCACCTTCATTTCCTTACCACCCACTCTAACTGCTCAGCAACTACATTCCATTTTCTCCATTGTCAAAACTAAAGACAGCATTGAGACCTCTGTGTTACTTAATCTAATGGACTTGTTTTTCTACCTTTCTTTTACTTTAATATTTTCTTCTCAGTATCATTCAACATTGTAGACCATGCCTTCTTCTAAGTGCACTTCCCTCCCCTCCCCCTTAGTTTCTAAAAAATCAGTCTTTGGTTGTTACTTTATAGTCTTCCAGTTCTTCCTTCTCTTCTTGGCTTCTAACAGCATGTTGTAGACCTTTAAAATAATTATTTTCTGTCTTCCTTTTGAACTCTTTATATTGGTGTTCTAAGCAAACCTGTGGTTTAAATTACCGTCTATATTGCAGTTATTCTGAGAGGAACATCTCTAGTCTACACCTATCTTCTGAGATTAAGATCTACATGTCTACCTGCCCATCTGGTGTTCATTTCCATTTTGAGATGTCTAAGTCACTTAATAATATAAGTTCTAGCCCTTCCTCTCAAATGCCTTCAGTTTTATTTAAGTGACTAATATCATCATATATCTCATTTTATATGCTACAAATCTGAATGTCATTCTTGATTCTTCTTTTTCACTCACACATTTATCCTCTGCATTATCAGGTTCTGTTCAATTTTTCTCTCCACTCCCTCTAGTTTTCTCTAATTTGAAGGAAGGTGGGACCCTGTAGGCCAGAAGAAACATTGTGAATAAGGAATAGAGATGTTATATTTGTAGAATACGTAATGAGAAGTTATACAACTAAGAGTAGATATAACCTTACAGCTCCATTGTCAAGGATACTGATTGCAAGAATAAGGAGTTTGGGTGGTCATTGGGTGCTCATAGATAAATAAGATGATCAGATATATTTGCAATACCTAGTAAGATTGAAAAAAAGGGAAGGTACTGCAAATGGGAGACTAGTTAGGAAACTAGCCCTATTAGCAGCTTTGTTAAGAGGTATTAAGTGCTTATATTAGTACATGACATTGGAGAATGAAAAGGTAAATTTGGTACATATCACAATGTTATGAAGTAAGAGATAGCAACAATGTGGATCTGAAGGTGCAAAAGAGACAAATATTGAAGACTCCAAGATTTCCTTACAACGAGATGCACGTGTAATAGACAGTTTGGGGAAAAGATAATGAGTTCTGTGTTTGATACATTGCTTATAAGGTGCTGATATGGAATATCAGGTGGAGACATTTAGGGAGTGATTGGAGATAGTGAGTAGGTTTCTTTGTCAATGGTAGTTCCATCTGATAGCATAGGGACTCTCCAGAGCATTGTTGAGAAGTCATTTGAGGCAGCATCCAACCAACTGGCAATATCTACTTTGGGTGTAATGTACATGCCAGCGTGGTCTAGTTCTTGGGATCCAAGCCAGAACTAGAGACATCAGGACAGAAGTTAATGGTTGGAGGCATGAAATTTGAATGAGACTACTAAGCCAAAAAAAAAAAAAAAAAAAAGAAAAAGAAAAAAGAAAGGTGTTGGTGGTGATAGAATAAAATAAGAAAGGAATCAGCCAAAGACAGATGTAGCGAAACTTCTACATGTTGATAAGGTGGCAGTGTCAAAATTGATGAATGGGTCTATTGTTGGAAAAAGTTATAGAAACGGGAAGGAGGATTTTAGGAAGGAGATCCTGGTATTAGGGCTACAGAGAAATCAGGGAGTATAAATCTTGGGAATGGAAATTACATTTGGACCATGGAGAGAACAATTTTAGTAATTTAAAAAGGCAGGAGTTAGGTAAAAAGGAATTTGTACTTTTGTAAATACGATATTGAAGGAAAATGTCCTATAAGAAAAATGGGAAGATTTTTGAAAAGTTAAACAACTACCTGTCCAATTCGTTTTTCTAATCACCAACTTACTCCATACACAAGAATAAACTGAAATTTGGTAAAATACTTAAATGTAAGTTGCCAAACCATAAAGGTCCTAGAAGAAAACATAGGCAATAAAATCTCAGACATGTCTCCTGGCAATATTTTTGCCGATATATCCTAGGGCAAGGGAAACAATGGGAAAAGTAAACAAATGGGACTACATTAAACTAAAAAGCTTTTGCACAGCAAAAGAAACCATCAACAAAATGAAAAGGGAACCCATTGTATGGGATAAAGTATTTGCCAATGATACATCTGAGAAGGGGTTAATTTCCAAAATATATAAAGCACTTATACAAGTCAACACCAGGAAGATAAACAATCCAATTAAAAAATGGGCAAAGGACCTGAATAGACACTTCTCCAGAGAGGATATACAGATGGGCAATAGACATATGAAAAAATGCTCAATGTCACTAATCACAGAGATACAAATTAAAACCACAATGAGATATCACCTTACACCTGCCAGAATGGCTACCATCAACAAATCAACAAATAACATGTTGCTAATGAGGATGTGGAAAAAGGGAGCCCTTGTGCATTGTTGGTGGGAATACAGACTGCTACAACCACTGTGGAAACAGTATGGAGGTTCCTAAAAAATTAAAATGGAACTGCCTTTTGACCCAGAGATTCTACTTCTGGGAATATATCCTAAGATTACTGAAACACTAGTTTGAAAGAATATATGCACTCTTATGTACATTCCAGCATTATTTACAATAGCCAAGATCTGGAAACAGCAGTCTCCTTCCATCATGGGAGGCAATGGATTTGTGAAGCAATGTCACCCCAATAAATTCAATAAAAAAAAACAACCTGTTGACACCTTAGTCTTAGACTTCTAGCTGTTGCAGTTGTGAGAAAAGAAATTGCTGTTGTTTGAGACAAAACAAAATAAAACAAAAACAAAAGTTAGACAATTAGTCACGTAATACCAGTCCTTCTCTAGGCTTTGAAAATGTCTATAAAATGTGAAATAAATAAGTGATAATTTAAAAAAATCTCTCATGGATTAGAAACCATATTAGAGGTAGGAAATGAAAAGTATGGTTAAGTTGGCCATATTAAATGGAGTGGTATATAGAAACATTGGGAGCCCTTTGGAAGCCTATAGTAAAACATTCCAGACTTAGGTATAGGAAGCAAAATGCTGGTAAAGCAAATGGTGAGTAAGTGCAGGAACACTGCTGAAGGCTGCATGGCTGTCCAGGGACCTGGCAAAGTGCTCTCATTTTTTGCAGTTGCAAAGTGATCCTTTAAGTAAATGGAGGTATGTTTCACTAAGAATAATGAGTTCTGACTCGCTTATTCTGATATAGGAAATAAATTATAGGATATATTGGAGATATTTTGGAATATACCTAGAGATATTGGGCCACTCTGAGGATCTGGCCCCAAAAAGGCAACAAAAACCATATATATATGATTAAATATATTTTTATTGATTTCAGATAGGAAGGGAGAAGGAGAGAGAAATAGAAACACCAATGATAAGAGAGAATCATTGATCGGCTGCCTCCTGCACACCCCACACTGGGGATTGAGAGCACAACCTGGGCATGTGCCCTGACCAGGGATTGAACTGTGACCTCCTGGTTCATAGGTCGACACTCAACCACTGAGCCACTGGTCGGGCAAAAAAAAAAAAAAGATATTTTAATTATAGAGGCAATTTGGTATAAGAATAGAATGCAATGAAAATGCAACATCTCTGGAGGGGGTACCTTATCCCATTGTTATCAAACTTCATAAATGTGTAGTTCTGGTTAGTGACTCTTAGTAAAGACTTAATGCAACTGTATAAGGCAACAAAAAGGAAAGAGATAATCATGGATCAGGGAAAGTAGACATATTAAGTTAAAATAAGAAATGTTATTTTTGTATGAATGTAGCAAACTTTCTGAATTCTTGGATGTCTTAAGTTGATTATCATATCTGAAAACATGACTTTGTTTCTTCCCTTTTTTTTTTAACTTATTTTACCTTTTATTTTATTTTTATCTTATTATGCTGTCTTGAAGTTTTAGTATAATCTCCAGAAAAAGTGATAGTGGGGTGGGGTGGCTCAGTGGTTCAGTGGCTCCGTGTTTGAGTGTTGACCCACCATCAACCCATGCACCAAGAGGTCCTTTGTTTGATTCCTGGACAGGGCACATGCCTGGGTTGCGGGCTCTTTCCCCAGTGGGGGGTGTGCAGGAGGCAGCCGATTGATGTTTCTCTTATAACTGTTTCTCTTTAATGTTTCTATCTTTCTCACTCTAAAATAAATAAAAATATATTTGAAAAAGTGATAGTGAGCATCTGTGTCTTATTCTTTTTTTAAAAGGGAATGTTTCTGATGTATCACCATTATGTATTCTATTTCTTATAGATTTTTGGAAAGATTCGTTTCGTTCACTTCATCTATTCACTTTAAGGTAGTTTTTTTTTAATAGTTAAAAAATAATTAAAAAATCACGAATGGTGTTGAATATTATAAAAAATGTTTTCTGCATCTTATGAAATGATGTGATAGCTTTGCTACTAAGACGTTGGTTGCATAATATGCAGTATTTTAATAACATAAAACCTTCAGTAAACAAAAAAGATTGTTAGTCTATTCTCCAGGAAATGAGCAGTCATTTTTCTCCTTGACTACTGTAAGCCCATTTTGAATCTTATGGGCTGTGGTACTGATTGCAGCTCTTCTGAAGTCAGGTCAGTAGGAATGAAACAGAGGATCAATAGGGCCAGCTATGAATTTGCAAATGTATTCTAGTTTTTTAATTTTTTCTTTAAGCTCAAACTTGGTTTCTTTTTCTTCATAAACTTGGATAACTACAGGTTTCAGGTATAAAAAATAAAACATTTATAGTTAGATGCAGGTACATTAAGTTGTTAATTAGAATGAGTACAGAAAGATAGAAAATGTGGATTCAAATTTACATGGAGTTCCAAGTAAAGGTATCCCTCATGTTTGAGGGCGGCTACAAGGCACTATAGGTCAATATGTAAAACTTTAAATCGGATTAAATCTGTATTCCATTTTTATTCACTACCATATGTGGAATTTTTTTATAGTGTACACTAGATGTTATTGAGAAAATATTTTAAATTGTAGTTTGTATTAATGGTTTGTAATTACCTCAGTCTAATGATAATCTTTTAACTTCTTGCAAATAATGAAGGTTTAAAAATTATTACTTTAATAAATAATTACCTGACTATTTAGATCACTTTTCTTTTCTGAAATATTACCTGTATATTACTTCCCAAAAAGATGTTCTGGAAAATGCCTGATTTAATTTTAATAGCAATAGCAGCTTTTACATGGTTAATCATTTTCTCCAGCAAAATTGAATTAACTGTTGGAGGGGAATTTGATTAAGATATTTCTTTTTAGTTTTTCCCTCTTTCTTATTACGTTCTGCAGCATAGCCAGAGTAGGGATTAGCTGTCCTTTCTGTAGCTGTGGGTGTGTATCAAGAATTTTCTTTGGGGTGGTGTTATGATTTACTAGTTCTGGTTTATTTTTGGTTGTTGTTTTTGTTTAGTATAGAAATGACCTGTTTATCAAAGTGTATGCTTTGATTTTAACAAAAATATTTTTAAAATGTCTGACCTGAACTTTATCAAAGTTTATGGTTTTATAAAATGCATTATTTGACTTTTCTCTTGTGAAGAATAGCCTGTCACTTAAGTATATTAAATTAAACATTTCTTATGCTAAAGATTTTATTTCAAAAATGATTATATTAAAATTTCTATATAAATTAATAATTAATAATTTTCCTTTTTAAAAATAATGTATCAGTTTTTTATTTTGGTGTAGCATTAATGATAATATTATGTCCTATTCTATCATAACTGTAAAGATTTTAGTAAAATAATAGAATAAAAATACTTGATGAAAATTCCACTGACCCTACTGTGGGAGAGGCAGGAAGGAGGGCAGTAGGGTAGTTATAGAATAAAAGACCTCTTTTTCTTGTGTTCTAGTCTAGCGATTTTCAACCGTGTTCATCTCATGGCACACATAAACTAATAACTAAAATTCTGCAGCATACCAAAAAATACATTTTTGCCGATCTGACTAAAAAAAGGCATACTTTTGATTCATTCATACCAGATGGCTATTGTGTTGGCTGTTGTCATTTTTTTATTAGACAATCTAAGAGAAAGAGGTCAAATCCCTTGTCTGAACAGTTAGGTATTGCATGTTTTAAAAATTCTAGACCTGTGGTCAGCAAACTGCGCCTCGCGAGCCACATGTGGCTCTTTGGCCCCTTGAGTGTGGCTCTTCCACAAAATACCATGGCCTGGGTGAGTCTATTTTGAAGAAGTGGCGTTAGAAGAAGTTTAAGTTTAAAAAATTTGGCTCTCAAAAGAAATTTCAATCGTTGTACTATTGATATTTGGCTCTGTTGACTAATGAGTTTGCCGATCACTGTTCTAGACCATTGTGCCTGCCATGGCACGTGGGTTGAAAATCACTATTCTAGACTACCACAATTTAGAAGATGGAACCTAGCAAGATAACTTTGCCTAGAACTACAAAGCAGGCCCATATGATTTATCCCTTTTTCAGAGTATAATACAGTAGTCAATAATTTGGTGAATGATTTTTTGAGAAAAAGTCTATTCAGTATCATGAAACCTTTAATTATAGATTATTGGATGTTAACAAAGCCCCCTTTTTCCCTTAACTCATAGTAACCTCACAAGATTTGTCTGTTGCAGTTAAGCATCCCTCTATATATAAAAGGCTAATAGCAAAGTGTCCCCTTGGGAGTTTGACTTGGAGACTAGGAGTTCGATCGGTCACTATGACGTGTACTGACCACCAGGGGGCGGCGCAGAACAAAGGAAGGCCTCGGCTGGCAGCTGGCAGCTGGCAACTGGGGAAGGAAGGCCCCGGTTGGCAGCCAGAAGGCCCCGATCGGCCCTGATCATCGGCCAGGCCTAGGGACCCGATCCGTACACGAATTTTGTGCACTGGGCCTCTAGTGTTAATATATGCATATTAGTATTTACTGTTATACCTCCCCAAAATGAAGTACACTTTACTGATCTTTAATCACAGAAGCTGATAAAATGAACCCCCACACATGAGGAACTTTATTTTCCTACATGATCAAATTTTTCTGCAGGATTAAAATGGTACTTTAAGTTCTAAAAATCAGAAGAATTGAGCAGAATTCTAGCTGCTAAAAATGCCAGGTAAACTAGACAATCTTAGTACATGTAAGTTCAGTACATTACTTATAATTGAGTTCAAAATATCCAGCTATTGTGCCTACGACTCATTCATGCAAAGACACCCTGATATTGTTAATTGTGTGGATCTTGGAATGCTGGCACATTAGGAAATGCAGCTCTACTGCTTTGTGAAGAATTTTTGCTCCATAGAGAGGTTTTTGTTTAAGAAGGAAGATTATCCCAGAAGACAACTTTACCAATCTAAAGATCATTGTTTTGGGCATGTGAAAGCCTGAGGCTAAGTTGAACTTAAAATATCATGGCTCTTAGCAAATCCTATCTAATAAAAGAGTAATATGCAAATTAACCATCACTCTGCTACGCCCACAAGCCATGCCCACCAGCCAATCAGGAGAGAGTATGCAAATTAACCCAACCAAGATGGCTGCAGCCACGGAAAGAGCAGGAGGCTTGTGTTTCCCCGGCAATGGAGGAAGCCAAGCTTTCTGCACACCCTGGCAGGCCCAGGCCTCCACTCAAGGCTACAAAGTTTCAATTATAAAAGATAAATAAATCCCAACAAAAATGGCAGCAGCCACGGAGCTGGAGAGAGCAGGAGGCTTGAGTTGCCTCCGCGATGGAGGAAGCCAAGCTTTCCCACAGCCCTGGCCTGCCTTGGCCTCTGCTTAAGGCTACAAAGTTTTAATTATAGAAGATAAATAAATCCCAACAAAAATGGCTGTGTCCACGGAGCAAGCAGGAGGCTTGGCTCCGCTCAAGGTTACAAAGTTTCAATTATAGAAGATAAAGAAATCCCAGATCCCAGGGCCTCCACTTGGGTCGCCGGGGGGCATGGCTGGCCTGAAAACCACCACAGGCCCCTCACCCAGGCTGCCCCACACCCCAAGGGAACCCCCACCCTGATCCGGGACACCCTTCAGGGCAAGCCAGCCAGCCCCAACCCATGCACCAGGCCTCTATCTTATCTAATAAAAGAGTAATATGCAAATTGACCATCACTCCAACACACAAGTTGGCTGCCCCTATGTGGTCAAAGATCCTGCCCCCATATGGACACAAGATGGCCACCACAAGATGGCCAGCGGGGGAGGGCAGTTGGGAGGGACCAGGCCTGCAAGGGAGGGCAGTTGTGGGCGATCAGGCCAGCAGGGGAGGGCAGTTGGGGGGGACCCAGGCCTGCAGGGGAGTGCAGTTGGGGGGGTGGGACCAGGCCTGCTGGGGAGGGCAGTTAAGGGTGACCAGGCCTGCAGGGAAGGGCAGTTAGGGGTGACCAGGCCTGCAGGGAGCACAGTTAGGGGTGACCAGGCCTGCACGGGAGGGCAGTTAGAGGCAATCAGACTGGCAGCGGAGCAGTTAGGCATCAATCAGGCTGGCAGGGGAGTGGTTACGTGGTGATCAGGCTGTCAGGCAGAAGTGGTTAGGGGCAATCAGGAAGGCAGGCAGGTGAGCAGTTGGGAGCCATCAGTCCTGGATTGTGAGAGGGATGTCCGACTGCCCGTTAAACCCTTGAGGTTCCCATATTGGAGAGGGTGCAGGCTGGGCTGAGGGACACCTCCCTCCTCCCCCGCCCTTCGGGCACGAATTTCGTGCACCGGGCCTCTAGTTAATAGAATAATGTTACATGAAGGTTTTTCTAGGTATGAAATCTTGGTTAAATAGAGACTGAGCTATCAAGGGTCAAAATAGAGTAATCATAGTCAAAAGAACATACACCACAGTGGTTTTTATTGTGAATTTAGTTATTTTTTAAATTTTCATACTTGATAATTAAAATGAATTACCAATCACATATACCATGTGAGCTTTGTTTTCTGGTCAAAATTTCTCCTTCATTGTAAGAGGTAGAAATGGTGGCTTAGTCTGAAACTTAATGCCCCATTTGAAACATGTTTTGACTGAGGAACTGAGTTAAGTATAGAAAAGTTCTTTGTAGGGAAAATCTGGAATTGCCTTCAGGAAGTACTTTAATCAGCTCTTTGGAACTCTTTCCAATTGGTTATGTCAACTTTGGGAATGAGGTAGAGAGAAGCCACAGATCTGAATTTTTAGATTTGCTCTCAATTATTCTTAGTATGGTAATTTTATATTTGGAGATTTCCCCTGGGATTTATCTATATTCATTGCACATCTATACACATGAAGCACAGGACATATTTTGGCTTGTCTAGCTAACTTGCACACTGGCTTTAGGAATATTTGAGAAGGAATGCCATTGAAAAAGCCTGATTCTCAACTGTACATATATGTATGTATGGTTTGTCAAGGATAATATTTTGAAAACTATCTAGGAATTATTCATTTAGAAATTTTAATCTTAATGTTTATCATACTGATTGAAATGTAGAGCTTGGCTAAGTATATTTTCAGAGGAAGCTTTCTTATAGTACTGAATAAAATATATAATGTATTTCAGAATGAAAATTAGTGAAAAGAAATCAGTGTCTAAGCTCCATCAATCACAGATTTCAATATCATGAGCCAATTGGTTGATGGTTAAAGGACACAAACTTCACTTTTGATGGTAGGTTTCCAGGTACTCCAGTGAGATGGAGATAAATCACTTTAATTCACCAAGTGATTTTGGCTTATATTACTCATAGGATTACTTGAAGGCATGTGACATTGTGTAAAGGATATAGCTTGTGAAGTGTCACAGACCTGACACTTCAATACCATTGATTGTGTAATATTAAATATGTTTAATTAACAAAGCCTATATTTCTTCATCTGTGCAAGTAATCCTATAAAATAAAAGACTAATATGCAAATTGACCAAACAGTAGAACGACCAGTCGCTATGATGCGCGCTAACCACCAGGGGGCAGACGCTCAACGCAGGAGCTGCCCCCAGCCTGCAGGCCCCAGGCCAGTCAAGGTGGGTGCCAGCGGGGGCCCCCCAATGCCCTGCCGGTCATCCCACAGATCAGCCCTGATTGCTGGCCAGGCCTAGGGGCCCTACCCATGCATGAATTTTGTTCATCGGGTCTCTAGTAATGATAATAATAAGATTTTTTTCATAGAGCTGTTACTGGGAAGTAAATAAAATGATATTTCCTAAAAAACACAAAGACAAGTCTTACTTTTAGGACATCCTCCACCCACCCTCACCACCATCCTAAGTATCATGGGCTGAGAAATTAATATCACCATGCATTGCTCAGAAGGGCAGTTGTAAGTTTAAAAGTACATTTTACATGTTGGTAGTCTTTAGATGAGGCTACTTCTGAATGTCTTCAATGAAATTAAGTGTTATTTCAGTGAGTATTTATGCCATTGTCTAAAAAACAGCCACAGATTAGGTAATGTAATTCTTAGAGCTTTTTTCCCTTCCACAAATACTGCTCTGGGAAATGGCCTGGTATTCACTCAGTTTATGCAGTGAGTGGTTCAGTACAGAGGACTGAGAAGGATGTACTTCTGAGGAGGGTTACCAGCCTTTTTAAAGGCTTCAATAGCCTTCCTGAAATTTGTTCCTATAGGAGTCTGGTAGTTAACCATGCATTTGCTGTCACCTCTCCCTTCTGTTCAATTGGATGAGGGAAATAACTGTAAGATAAACACAAAAGACTTTGAGGATTTTTTTTTTTTAATTTGAGAGAGAAAGAAAGAGAGAGAGAGAGAGAGAGGGAGGGAGAGTTGACTCATTGATTCACTTCCTTATGCATTCATTAGTTAACTGTTGAAGGTGCCCTGGCCAGGTACTAAACCTGAAACCTTGGAGTATCAACACTCCAGCTATTGGCCAGGGCCAAGGATCATTTCTTAAAAGACGAACTTTGGGTGTTATTTATTAATTTTTTTAATGTCCTAAGAATCAGGTGCCTTATTTGGGCTTCTGACCTTAGAGAGTAATTACCAATTGCCTCAGAATTCTTATTGAATTTCTAGTATGCAAAAAAAACAACACAAAAAACATTATTTTTAAAAACCAATAAGATCAGAAGTGTTAGTAATAAAACCAAAAGTTTTGATAATAAAACCAAAAGTTTTGGTATACTATATCACATTTATGATTTTCTTTTCATTTTACCAATTTATAGTTTTTTAACCTCAGAGAGCATTTTTCTTAAGAATCTTTGAATATACTTAGTTTTACACATTTTATTGCAATATGAAACCAAGAGTAATAATTTTTCTTGGAATCTTTAAATAAATTAAAAGTGTTTTTGAAGAATACATTTAAAAAGTTACCATTATGAGTGGCAAAAGAATGACATTAGTAATGTAAATGAATTCACTGCTGTTTTATTGAGTTAGTAGACTAAAAGCACTGACACATGTGTGATCTTCCTGTATTTATTTTGCTGGAGTGTTAGTTTGTTGTTGTTTTTTTAACCCATCCTCCACTCTCCTCCTTTTAGCTTATTATCTGTTACTGTGGGTCCATTTCTCTTTTGTTTATTCTCATTTTACTTTAGATTCCACATATAAGTGAAAGCATGAGGTATTTGTCTTTGTCTGACTTATATCATTTAGCATAATTATGCTCTGTAGGCTCATCTATTCCTCTATCCATGGACACCTAGTTTGCTTCCATATCTTGGCTATTGTAAATAATGCTGCAATGAACACAGGGGTCAGGGGGGCAGATATCTTTTCTAATTAGTGTTTGTTTGTTTGTTTTTCTTCATATAGTTAACCCAAAGTAGAATTGCTGGGTCATTTGGCAGCTCTACTTTTAATTTTTTGAGGAATCCTTTTCTTGTTCTCCATAGTGGCTGTACCAATTTCCAATCTCACCAACAGTGGTTACATTTTCTCCACATTCTCACCAGCACTTATTTGCTGTATTTTTTAAAAAAATGCTAGCCATTCTGACAACTGTGAGGTGATATCTCATTGTGGTTTTGATTTGCATTTTCCTGATGATTAGTGGTGTTGAACATTTTTAAATATGTTTGTTGCCATATGTATGTCCTCTTTGGAGAAATGTCTATTCAGGTCCTTTTCTCATTTTTTAATTGGATAGTTTCTGTTGTTTTTTGTTTTTGTTTTTGTTTTTCTTGGTGTTAATGGAGTGTTAGTACCAAACCTACTAAATATGTAGCATAATGAAAACTTTAGTATTCAGCTGAATTATTTATATATATATAAGTAATTCAGAGTGAGCAATTACATGAATCATACCTTTCTGATTTCATATTCAACAGTATTTCTTTAGGTCTTTGCTGATTTCTGGACTAAATCAGTCTCCTGTTATAAAATCTCATGATTCCCCACTGTCTATATATATATATATATATATATATATATATATATATATATATATATATTTTTATATATATATATATATTTTATTGATTTTTTACAGAGAGGAAGGAAGAGGGATAGTCAGAAACATCGATGAGAGAGAAACACCGATCAGCTGCCTCCTGCACACCTCCTACTGGGGATGTGCCCGCAACCAAGTTACATGCCCTTGACCGGAATCGAACCCGGGACCCTTCAGTCCGCAGGCTGACGCTCTATCCACTGAGCCAAACCGGTTCTGGCCCCACTGTCTATATTTTTAATAGCATTTATCTCTGCTTACAATTATGTATTCGTATGTTTATTGGGTACTACTGTCTGTTTCCCAAATGAAATGTAAGTTCTAGGCTGAGACAATTTCAATGTCTATAAACAGCCCTGACAATGGAAGAGAAATATTAAATGACTGACTGAAGTACATAACTAGTGATTAATTCTAAAGTGAGGTAAGTACATATGGAGTCACAGTGGTGGCATTTTAAGCATTGTTACTTGGCAGTATTTTAGTTATTGTAGCATTGGCTTGATCAATCTCTAATTTTATTTTTTCTATTAATACTAAATATAAGTAATATTTTGAGTTTTGAATTCCCCAGTTCAGATTAAGAGCTTCCAGAAATTGATTGTACTTGAATGAGCTTTAGAATGAAAACTTTCCCCTTTCCTTCCATGTGCAGAATATTTGAAGTTTACAGTTCAAAAAAGAAATAGTTGGTTACATATTTCTTGATGTTTACTATATGGAGAGTGTTCATTTATGCTAGTTGCCTGAAGCATAAAGATTTTGAAACACTAACAAAACTTACAAAGTCAAAAAATCATAGTTGTAATGGGTTTCTGAGCTCTTATAAAAGTTAAAGAGAGCCAAAACCGGTTTGGCTCAGTGGATAGAGCGTCGGCCTGTGGACTGGAGGGTCCCAGGTTCGATTCCGGTCAAGGGCACATAACTTGGTTGCGGGCACATCTTCAGTAGGGGGTGTGCAAGAGGCAGCTGATCGATGTTTCTCTCTCATCGATGTTTCTAACTCTCTATCCCTCTTCCTTCCTCTCTGTAAAAAATCAATAAAATATATTTTTAAAAAAAAGTTAAAGAGAAATCAAGAAGATTAATATAAATAATTGGAATTATGTTTTTGTGGTGTTTTTTTTTTTGGTATTTAGACATTAATTTACTGCATGCTTTGTTGGCATATTGAAATGTTCTTATGAAAACCTTAAGATTTTAGTATTTTCTTTGGTTTATTTGGTTTATTTCTTTTTTTACATTTAAAAATTAGTCCTTTCAATAAGGTTTGGTTTCCACCTATCCTGATTCTTCCTAGGAGTACACAACTTCAAAAGTAAAGAGGCACAGTCAGCAGAAAAAAGAGGTGGTCTGAGCATTTATGCATTAAATATGCATGTTAATTAAGAAAGAAATTAGAAAAATATGAAAACAGATGTTACATAAATTATTGCAGTCCCTGGGCAGCAGTAACTTACACACTGACAATAATTTTTATATATGCATATGTATGTCTATTTCTAGATTTCTCAGTATTTATGCAATTCTGTAGAGAATAACTAGAAAAAGAACTGGTATATCCTTTCAGTGAGATTGTGGTAAACATTCCTTCTGCATGTGGATTGCTGAGGAAGACTACTGTACAGATAGTCTTCGTGTCTCCTGATTCTCCTGTAGTCTTTTTCCTCCCTTCCGGTTTCTGTGATGGTATGTCAATGAGATCTTTTATTGGATATGTCCTATCAGAACAAGAAAATAAATTATAATCCTAACAGTGTAAGAAATGTAAAATTGACCTGGGTATAAAGTGTGTATTTAGAAACAAAACAAATTACAACTACTCAGGACACTGATTGTAGTGTCAATTTTTCTTTTGGCTACTGTCACACTTTCTGAAGAAATAGCCATTGTTCTCTGAATAGTATTGACACATTAGTATGACAGTATAAATTGTGTTTCATAAGTACACATTCATCAAATGCACATGTGTTGGAATATTTAAAAGATATTTGAAAGTCTTTCACTTTTAAAGAGTAATCCATAGAATAAAAATGGTCTGTATTTTTACAAGAGAAAGATGAGAAATAAAGTTGCTAAACCACATTATTTTAGTGGTTTAGCAACTTTATTTCTACCATCCAGAAAAACCAAGCAAATATGTTGCTGTCCAAGGAGCTGCTGACAACATGTAGATATTTTCCATCCTACCTAATAAAAGAGTAATAAGCAAATTGACCATCATTCCAACACACAAGATGGCTGCCCCCATGTGGACACAAGATGGTTGTCACAAGATGGCCAGCAGGGGAGGGCAGTTGGGAGGGACCAGGCCTGCAAGGGAGGGCAGTTGGGGAAAATCAAGCCTGCAGGGGAGGGCAGTTAGGAGTGACCAGGCAGAGAAGGGAAGTTGGGGGCGACTGGGCCTGCAGGGAAGGGCAGTCCCGGGGGACCCAGGTTTGCAGGGGAGAGCAGTTGGGGGGGGACCAGGCCTGCAGGGGAGGGCAGTTAGGGGTGACCAGGCCTTCAGGGGAGGGCAGTTAGGGGTGACCAGGCCTGCAGGGGAGGGCGGTTAGGGGCAATTAGGCTGGCAGGGAAGTGGTTAGGGGGTGATCAGGCTGGCAGGCAGAAGTGGTTAGGGGCAATCAGGAAGGCAGGCAGGTGAGTACCGGTAGTTGGGAGCCAGCAGTCCTGGATTGTGAGAGGGATGTCCTACTGCCCATTTAAGATCGGGCCTAAACGGCAATCGGACATCCCTCGAGGGGTCCCAGATTGGAGAGGGTGCAGGCTGGGCTGAGGAACACACACCCCCGTGCACGAATTTCGTGCACCCTCAGGCCCGACTGAGGGACCCCACCTGCTGGAGGGACCCTGCTCATTCTACAGACACCCTTTGAGCCACTGCGCCACCCCAGATGCAGCCAGCCAGGGACGGACCACAGGAGTTTGGCTCCAGGGCGTGTCTGGCCCATTTAGCCCAGTTCCGCCCCGCCAGCAACCTTCTAATTAATTTCCTTTCAATGTGCATGAATCCATGCACTGGGTCACTAGTATATTATATAATTTAGAAACGTGCTATTTATAACTTTTTCAGATGAGATTGAAAGTTAAAACAAGGAAATGCTGCATTAGAATGTGGTAAAACATTCTCTTAACAATCAAAACATGAATTACATTTAATACAAGAGCATAAAACATTGTTTGGAAATCTGTTTAGAGATCAATCCTACATATATTTATCTTCTTCAGAAATCCTGTTTTGTTTTTTGGTTTTAGTAGTATATGAGACTAAAATGTAGTTAAGGAATTAATTTTTCTGAATCTTAGTAGATTTCAGTTACTTCTGTTATCTTAATATTTTCAGTTTTATGTTATTGATTTATGTTTTACATTATATTGCCTAATTACTGTTATCCCTTTGTATATATGCTGAGCTACTGATAAGCTCTAAAAGATTTTTGGTAGTAAAATAAATAATATAGAATGAAATCTAGAGGAGAGTGATAATAATATGTTTAGTAAATTATTATTAAGAAGTTCTTTACTTATATTGGATAGCTATTTAAGAAATTCAATTGTCATTCTTACTGATTTTATATAGAGAGATATTTGTGTCAGATAATGATTTGTGAAAGTATATTATTAAAGAAAAGATATTTCGGCAAAAAGACTATGGAATTAATTTTTAATTCACAAATAATATTGCCACACTAATATGTCTGTATTTTAATTTTATATCTTATTAATGCTTTGGAATCCACTTTCAATGGAATTTTTTTCATATTTGTTTTCAAATGTCAGATTTCCATTTTTTATTTTATGTGATATTTTGCTTGATATTATTTTATTATGTATTAATAGAGTAGTGTGTTTGTTAGTTGAACATTTTTATGTCATTGCAATGAAATGAAGTTGTATGATTTGTTTCATAGTGAGGTATTTTGCATTTTTTAAATATTATAATACCTTTTATTTTAGGTATTATAAAATGATTCCCTTCCTTCCAGGAGTTAAAATAGAAAATGGAAAGAGTGATTAGTGACTAGACTAACACTTGTCCCCTAAAAACCTAAAATATTATGACATAGATTTTTTTCAGCCTGCCTTTTGCATTTTTGCTCTGGTTTAGGGTTCCTTCTGGAATAGGAATATTTGAAGGAATATTTGAACAAATATTTTATTTGTTTATTTTCTAGGTATTTGCTGTTTCTCCAGCAGCTTAGTTGAAGAAGAACTCTGCTGATCTTTATTTCCTGATTCTTTTTTACTTCCAATTTTCAACTAAGACTTGTATTTGGAGAACTTTGTTTTACTGAGCCTGAGGAATTCTTTGACACATAACAAGAGCATGCATTTTCAAGTGTCAGTTAGGTTTGTGGATCAATAAAGTTCTTATAAAAGGTAAGCATATATTTACTCAAAGTGTACCTTTAAAAATATAATATTATTAATACCTGCCTTACTTTGTTCAGGCTTTATAACAAAAATACCATAGACTGGGTGACTTGTAAACAACAGAAATTTATTTTTCACTGTTCTGAAGGCTAGGAAGTCCAAGATCAAGGTACCATCAGATTCTGTTTTGGTGAGGACTTACTTCCTGGTTCATAGACAACTATTTTCTTACTGTGTCCTCACATGGTGGAAGGAAGGAGAGAGCTCTCTGGGGTCTTTTCTTACAAGGGCATTAAAATCATTCGTGAGGGCTGCACCCTCATGACTTAATTACCCCCCAAAAGCATTACTCCTAACACATTGCATTGGGAAGGCAGATTTCAACATCTGAGTTTTGGGGGGCATAAACTTTCATTTCAACAATATCCTTGCTATAATGATGTGTTCATAGATTCCTGTACAAAAAAATATGTGTATGTATGTATTTGTGGGTATGCATACGTGTGTGTTGATACACTTCTATTGGTTTTTGATTGTAGGTTCCTTTAAGGAATAATGTTGCCCTCATACATAGTTACTTAGAGTTACCTGACTTGTTTCTCTCCACCTCATATCTATCTGTTCACCAGCTTCCAGTCTTTTCCTTTTCCTCATTGTTTTCTTTCTCCTTTATCTGAGCCTTCAAGGGGGGCTTTAAAATGTATTTCAATCAGCAGACTTAGCACTTTCCTTAGGAAATGCTTTTTGTATCCATCTCTTTACTTTTTCTTTCTTCCCTCCTTCCAACATTCATTAAATTTGTTAGAGAAGCAAGATTAGAATGATTGAACTTAGAGTTAAAGGTATCTTAGTTAGCACTTAGTCCCTCCCACTTTTATTTTTTTTTACCACAATCCATAGTAAGAAATGAAATTTACATTTTAAGCCATTTCCCACAGGTATAAATGTACAAATGAAACTGAAACAAAAGTTCAGAGTGTTTAGCCTGACTACCTGGCTGGGCTCTTTTCAATTATATTTTTGTATGTTTTATTTAATACATGCCGGTGCTTATAACTAAATTTATTTCCCTATCCAATAACAGATCACGTTTACAATTTCAAATACCATGCCTTAGATCATTTGTATATTTGTTCATGACTGACATGTTAGAAAGGTAAATTGGTATCAGGCAATTTGATGTCTGTCTTAGTCAGGTTGCTTTTATCCTGTCTCCTCTGTGCATCTCATCTTTCTCCATTCAGTACAAGCTATCAAATGATTTGGTGAAAGAACTGAGTAACTGCTGGGAAACTCCTAGATTCTTCTATAGTAAGAATAGATACAAATATTACTCAAAATTTGAACTGGGGACAATCTTTGATAGAATCATCCTTATACAAGGTGTGTATTTCTTTATTCTCTTCCTGTTTGTCCCACCTACATAAATTATATATGCTAATGTCCTTAAGTCATTCTTGGTTTAAAAAACATTTTTATCTTTTTCAGTCCTCTATATCAGCTTAGAATAACCCAGATACTTTCCCAAAGTGGTCTCTTCTAGTACCCATTCCCATTTTATGTAGCTTTTCTATCCTTTTAAAAGGTTACAAGCATTTTTCTGATTAAAGAAGTAATATGTTGTCTTAGGAAGTTTGGTGTATATAGAAAAGTAAAAAGAAAATTAAAAATTATTCCTAATCCAACTATAGCAAAAGCATTTCTGAGAGGGAAGTTCATAGTGATAAACTCCTACTTTTTTTTTTTTAAAGAGCTCAAATAAACAATTGAATTTTATGCCTTAAGGAACTAGAAATAAAAAGAACAAACTAAGCACAAGGTTTATAGAAGAAAGGAAATAAAGAGCAAGAAATAAATGAAATGGAGACTAGAATGACAAGAAAAACTATCAATGAAACAGCCGTTTACTTTAAAAAGATAAGCAAAATAGACAAACCTTTAGCTAGGTGTACTAAGAAAAGAGACAGGACTCAAAATCAGGAATGAAAGAGGAGATATTGGAACTAATGCCACAGAAATACAAAGAATCATAAGCAAATACTATGAACAATTATATACCAACAAATTGGACAACTTAGACGAAATGGATACATTTCTAGAAACACACAACCTACCAAAACTGAATCATGAAGAAATAGATAATCTGAACAGATCAATTACTATGAGGACATTGCCTCAATAATTAAAAATCTCCCAACAGCCCAGCAGGCATGGCTCAGTGGTTGAGTATCGACTTATGAACCAGGAGGTCACAGTTCGATTCCTGGTCAGGGCACATACCTGGGTTGCAGGCTCAATGCCCAGTGTGGGGTATGCAGGAGGCAGCCGAACAATGGTTCGCTCTCATCATTGATGTTTCTGTCTCTCCCTCTCCCTTTCTCTCTGAAATCAATAAAATATATTTAAAAACAAAAACAAAAACAAACAGCCCTAGCTGGTTTGGCTCAGTGGATAGCGCGTCAGCCTGCTGACTGAAGGGTCCAAGGTTCGATTCCCGTCAAGGGCACATGCCCAGGTTGCAGGCTCGATCCCCAGTAGGGGGCGTGCAGGAGGCAGCCTATCAATGATTCTCTCTCATCATTGATGTTTCTATCTCTCTCTCCCTCTCCCTTCCTCTCTGAAATCAATAAAAATATATTTTAAAATAAAAAAAAAACACAAAACACACACACACACACACACACAAAAAAACAAAACACCACCTTCCAACAAAGAAAGGTACAGCATCACATGGCTTCATTGGTGAATTCTACCAAATATTTAAAGGAGAATTAATGCCAATTCTTCTCAAACTTGTCCAAAATATAGACACTAATATTGATGTCTATCCCCGAACCTACAATTCCATCCTAATAGTTTTTTTCAAGGCAAATTATTATCACTGTGCGGTTTTATGCTAGTGGTATAATTTGAGTAACACAGGATGGTTCTTCTTAAATATGTTTCATTGAATTGAAATATATATATATATATATATATATATATATATATTAAATATTTTTATTGATTTCAGAGAGGAAGGGAGAGAGAGAGAGAGAGATAGAAACATCATTGAAGAGAGAGTCTTTGATTGGCTGCCCCCTACTGGGGATTGAGCCTGCAACCCAGCCATGTGCCCTTACCGGAACTGAACCCAGGACTACTTCAGTTGGCAGGCTGATGCTCTATCTCCTGAGCCAGACTGGCTAGGGCTGAATTGAAATATTTTAATTGGAAAGATATTTGGGAATGTAGGGAGAAGTTCGTAAAAGGGTAATTGTTTTTCAGTTGACTCTAACATGTCATCAGCTTCAAGAGTAGATGCAATGTAAATGCATCTAATGTTATCAACAAATAAGTATTAACTATTCACTCTGTTGTAGATACTCAGTTAACACTTAAATAAATGTCATTTTTAAATGTTTTCTTTTAAAAAATGGATCATGTCAAGAAAATCAATTTTTTGGGAAGTTTATTGTGAAATGTTTTAGGTTTTTAATATACACGAACTAGACATAACTTTTACTTTTTGATAATGAAGTAACAGCCAACTCGAAATAAAAGTGAAATGTGGAAAATACAGAATATGTTCCACTTTCCCTTTTTTTTACTCACTTTTAAAAAGATAATGAGCAGTGAAATTGACCTCTTGTTCCTGTAGTTCTGCTAGTCTTTTTGTGGTACCTAGTAGACCTGAAAGAAGCATCATGAATTGGAAGGAAGAGTTATATGAACATGTAATCAGACAAATAGAAAATGGAAACTTTATAATTGAGAACTGACTGTTTTTATTTTACATAGAAATTTGAATTTTTATTTTTGATTATTCCCATTTAGGAATACTTACTTTATAGTTTATGAACAGCTGACCACTTAAAGGGGATTTAAAAAATGTTTATTTGTAATGATTTAACCATTATGATATTAATGTTTTATTGAGACAGAATGAGGTTTCAGTTATTAAAAATATGTACTCAGTGTTTTAGAGTGAAAAATAATTTTGCCTCAACTTACAAGTTACTTAATTTCTTCAGAATGTAGTGAATATTGGCTGAAGATGTTTTGAAAGCCTTAATTACTTGGAATATATTTGAAACCCCTCTTCTTATGTACTTCTGTGCAAAATGTTACATATTTTTGGATCATATATAGTATAGGCTTAAAGTTTTGAGTTTTCTATTTTCAGTCTTATAAATATATTGGAGCTAAATAATTTTATCCACATAATTGTCATTCAGCTATAGCTGTCTGGAATAAAATATCTTGGAATAAGTAGCCATTTTCCATGTGAAAGAACCACTTGAAAATTGTTTTTCATCTGATAGCATGTATTTTAATTTTTATAAATATTACAGAGGAATTGAAGTATTTATGTAGATAAGGATGGTTATCAGTTCAAGTTCAGTAGTATGTTGTTTGACTTTATTAGGCTGTAGATATTTTATAATTTTTAAAAGATATGTTTATTATTTTATAAAATACACATGCTTTCATTAATTATACTTTGTGTTGATCTAATTTTCTATTGAAGTCACCGATTAAAAGGGAATTGTGTACCAGTGGGGTTCTAAACCTTGACATTATTTTAATCTGATAACAAATGGGTTTAAGTTCATGTTCTTTCAGTTGTTGGCAACAAATCTAAACCTGTATTTTTTGGATTTATGAGGATAAGTCCTGCTTTGGCAATCTTATAGATCCTCAAGAGAATAGTTAAACAGTGATTAATCATTGTTTCTTCACTGAGTGTGCAGAAAAGAATGGAAAAGCTGCATTTCACACTTCTGAAGCAATTAATCCCCATGATCTTAGCCAGGTTTGTCTTGTAGATAAGTCGGGATACAAAACGGTACCTAATTTATCAATGTATGCATGCCATAAAGTATAAAACACACAATTTATTTCATATCATTTATAGTCAAATGTAAAAAAAGAGTGACTTTGCCATATCCAAGAGTGTTTCCTACATTACCTTCATATAAACTAAGTACCAGAGATTACAATGGGATTCCTGTTTATTGTGCACATCTGGTGCAGTCACTATGCATTTTCTCATTCACTTGCTGGCATTTTTAGTGATTGTGGCATAAATCACCTTGCTAATCAGAAACATAAGTGACGGGAAGTCATCTCCTCTTTTTGAACAATGGGAAAAAACATATGGCTTCTTAGACAGGACTTGGCTGTTATAGTATTTATGTGGTATTATATTCTGTATTTAGAATTTCATATTAATTGCAGTGGTTTGATTGAAGGCATTGAACACCCAGGATTTGTGGTCAACGTATTCGTTTTGTAGCATTTTCATAACAAATAAACAAAAAGGTAAAATTACATGCCTTGTAATAAAATTTTTAAAAATAAAAACTACTTTGGAAAGAGTTTTTAGATTAAGATGAATTGAAGAAAATATATAATTTTAAATTGTGTGGATGTTTCTATAGATGCATAAATATAGTAATTACAAGTTACAAGGTTTTAAATTATATCTATTTCAAAACATTGCATGGGTAGAGTAAAAATTACTGTCTTTTAGATGCTAAAATTGAATTGACAGTAGTGTGCTTTTCTATACGTAGTTTATCTGAACATGAGTTGCATTTTTTTGATGAATTTTTATTAGTTGGAATCACTTCGGCATATACTACAACTGAAAGTAAAAGATGAAGTAATGCTTCGTAAAACATAATATATCAGTGCAAACTTTAAAGACTACTTCCAGTGAATTTGTTGCTGTTTGTTATAGAATGCTTGCTGTAGGTTTGAAGGTCTTTTTCTTCGTCCTCAATAGTCACTTAATTCTCAAAAGGTGGTAAACATAATGGCCTTTCATCCTTATATGACTTTGTAATACTTACCTTCCTATACCTTATCACTTTCCATTTTCTTACTATTGGGTGGCAAGAAAATATTTATTTTGAATGTTTAAATTTCAAATGGAAATTTATTTGTTCAGAGAACTTTATGTCTTTTACAGCTTGTTTTCTATATTACATGTGACTATAAATTAGGTGAATTTTTAAACAAATATATCAGAGCCTATTTATTCAACTGTGTGTTATTCCCTTTGAAGTCGTCCCCTTGGGAAGATGTATACATAATCCATTAATCAAACTATTTTAGGAATGCCTCTTTTTTATTTTTCTTCAGTGGAATTGATATATAGCTGCCCAAAATGGGTACTTTGAAGGGAGATAAGATTCATTATGTGTATATATGTGCTGGTATTTTTGTTTTAAAAAATCAATCATAATAGCTTGTATTGCAGCCTGTATATATCTTGTAGATAATTGGACACTCTGAATAGAAATAGAGATTTGAAAAATTGCTTGAATTTTAAATAAATGGTCATATTTATCCATTTTGTTTTATAAATCTTTTATAATATTGTCTCAAGGACCATTTGCAGTAGGAGTTCACAAATTGAATAAATGCAGCATAAGGAGGAGGTGTTTTATATATTTTTTCTGTTGTTGCTGCTTGTTTAAAAATGCCACTATCCAGATTCTCTAAGGTATAGTGTGCTATTTTTAAAAATATATTTATAACTGAATTGAGACTTTCTAAATTAAAATAATTTAGAAAATTACCTAAAGTTTATTAAAATTACCTAAAGTACTTAAAATTACCTAAAGTTTACACCATACTGCCTTAGTACTTGTTCATCTTTATTTCCTTGATGCTTTTAAAGCCTCTTTGCCCCTCCCCTTCTTTTTTGTTTTTTAAAGTATTTAAAAAACATGGGATGTATATGTTGTAAAGATCAATTTTAAAGCCATCCACTTTTAAATAGATGTATCTATACTGGAGGCCCATTGCATGAAATTCGTGCATGGGTAGGGTCCCTAGGCCTGGCTGGCAATCAGGGCCTGCTGGGGCCTTCCTTCGTTCCACGCCGCCCCCTGGTGGTCAGTGCGTGTCATAGTGAGCGGTTGAACTCCTGGTCAGTCGAACTCCTGAGGGGACAATTTGCATATTAGCCTTTTATTATATACTAGAGGCCCGTTGCACAAAGATTTGTGCAATAGGCCTTTCTTCCCCTGGCTGCTGGCAGGCACCCGGGACCCAGGCCTTTGCTCTGGCCGCCCCCTTCCATCTTCGCTCCATCCAGAGCCTTCAGTCTTCACTCTGGCTGGAGCCTTCAGGCTTTGCTCCAGCCAGAGTGCCGCTCCTATAGCTCCCTCTGCCCCATGCCCTCCCCCTCATAGTAGGCATCCCACACCACCCGGCTGCTCCGCACCTGCATGCATGCTGCCCAGAGGCCCGGAGTGGCTTGGGGGTGGGGCCACCACCATCTTTGTTGGGTTAATTTGCATACTCCTGATTGGCTGGTGGGTGTTGCAAAGTGATGGTCAATTTGCATGTTTCTCTTTCATTAGTGTAGAAGATTTCCCTTTTTTCCTCTAAAATATGAAAATTCTAGGAGAATATGTTGTTAAAATCCAAGAAATACATAATTTATTAGATGGGTAAAAGTATCAAAATGAATGAAGAAAAATAGAGTTCTATTTTTAGTGACTGAACACTTTGTTAATAATGGATTTTTAAAAAAGATTTTCTAATGATTTTTAGAGTGAGAGGAAGGGAGAAGGAGAGAGAGAAACATTGATGTAAAACATAGATCGGCTGCCTCCTACATGCTCCTTACCAGGGACTAAGCTACAACCCGGGCATGTGCTCTGACTTGGAATTGAAACTTTTGGTGCATGGGATAAGCCCAAGCAATGACCCACACTGGCTATGGCAATAATAGATTTTTGAGGAAAAATTTCTTTCATAAAGTGCTTGATGTGAAAAATACATTAACCTAAAGTATTTGTTTATTTATCATTTTTATAAAGCCAGGAATTTAATTTTTAAGTGTATGTCAATTTTTGAATGGAATTGAACTACCAGTAATGTTGATGTTCATTGCATACTTGTTTAACATTTTTTTTTACTTTCAGAGAATTTGCATTGTTGTTGTTTTTTTACTTGAA
The DNA here is from genome assembly GCF_963455305.1 of Plecotus auritus. Lineage (NCBI taxonomy): Eukaryota > Metazoa > Chordata > Mammalia > Chiroptera > Vespertilionidae > Plecotus > Plecotus auritus. The sequence goes on along the minus strand of NC_137773.1, from coordinate 154,951,713 downwards.
AAAAAAATTTTTTAATGAATCTTTATTGTTCAGATTATTACAATTGTTCCTCTTTTTTCCCCCCTTAGCTCCCCTCCACCCAGTTCCCACCCTACCCTCTGCCCTTACCCCCACCCACTGTCCTCATCCATAGGTGTACGATTTTTGTCCAGTCTCTTCCCGCACCCCCCACACCCCTTTCTCCCCGAGAATTGTCAGTCCACTCCCTTTCTATGCCCCTGATTCTATTATATTCACCAGTTTATTCTGTTTATAGATTTTTTATTCACTTGGTTTGTATTTATTTTTTAATTCATTTTTTATTTTTAAAATAAATCTTTATTCAGATTATTACAATTGTTTCTCCTTTTCCCCCCAATAGCTCCCCTCCACCTGGTTCCCACCCCACCTTCTGCCCTTACCTCCCCCCCACTGTCCTCATTCATGGATGTATGATTTTTGTCCAGTCTCTTCCTGAACTCCCCCATACCCCCTTCCCACTGAGAATTATCAGTCCACTCCCTTTCTATGCCCCTGATTCTATTGTATTCACCAGATTATTCTGTTCCTCAGGTTTTTAATTCACTTGATTTTTAGGTTCACTTGTTGATAGATATGTATTTGTTGTTCATAATTTTTATCTTTACTTTTTTCTTCTTCCTCTTCTTTAAGAATACCTTTCAGCATTTTGTATAATACTGTTTTGGTGGTGATGAACTCCTTTAGCTTTTTCTTATCTGTGAAGCTCTTTATCTGACCTTCAATTCTGAATGATAGCTTTGCTGAGTAGAGTAAACTTGGTTGTAGGTTCTTGCTATTCATCACTTTGAATATTTCTTGCCACTCCAGTCTGGCCTGCATAGTTTCTGTTGAGAAATCAGCTGACAATCGTATGGGTGCTCCCTTATCGGTAACTGTTTTTTTTCTTGCTGCTTTTAATATTCTCTCTTTGTCTTTTGCTCTTGGCATTTTAATTATGATGTGTCTTGGTGTGGTCCTCCTTGGATTCCTTTTGTTTGGGGTTCTGTGCACTTTCTGGACTTGTAAGTCTATTTCTTTCACCAGGTGGGGGAAGTTTTCGGTCATTATTTCTTCAAATAGGTTTTCAGTGTCTTGCTCTCTCTCTTCTTCTGGCACCCTCATAATTCGGATGTTGGTACGCTTTAAGTTGTCCCAGAGGCTTCTTACACTATCTTCAACTTTTTGGATTCTTTTTTCTTTTTTCTTTTCTGGTTGAGTGTTTTTTGCTTCTTTATATTTCAAATCTTTGACTTGATTCTTGCGATCCTCTAGTCTGTTTTTAGGTCTCTGTATAATATTTTTTATTTCAGTCAGTGTATACTTAATTTCTAGTTGATCCTTTTTCATATCCTCGAGGGTCTCGCTAAATTATTCGGCCTTTTCTAGAAAATTCTTGAAAAACCTTATAACTGTGGTTTTGAACTCTATATCCAGTGGTTTGCTTTCTTCCATTTCTTTCATTTGTGACCTTCCTCTTTGTCTCCACATTTTAGCTGCTTCCCTGAGTTGATAGAGTGGCTTTGTGTGTGAGGTATCCTATAGGGCCCAGTGGCTTAGCCTCCCCAGTTACCTGAGGTGGACACTCTTGGTGCACCCCTTTGTGGTCTGTGTGCACAGTCTTGTTGTAGTTAAGCCTAAATTGTTGTTGGTATCACTGGGAGGAATTGACCTCCAGGCCAATTGGCTGTGAGGATCAGCTGTGTCTACGCTGAGATAGCTTCTGTGCTCAGCTTGGATGGGGCGGAGTCTCAGGGTGGAGCAGACAGCCTTGGTTTCCCGTCAGCCCCACCCTAAGAGGCCCCTGGGTCTCAGTGTCCCGTGGCAATGGTTGCACGCACCTCTGAGAGAAAGCTGTCCTCGAGTTTTGCCTACTGCCAGACAGTTCAGTTTCTCCCCGAATGAGTCTGGGTACCCAAAGTCTCACCTGGAACTGGAGTACAGTGTAGTCGGGAGGTTTTGTTTCCCTCTCGAACGAGAAAGCCAGTCACCCTCTCAGCTGCCCGCCCTCTCCACGCATGCGCGCCTTCGCACCTCTGTCTTCTGCCGCTCCCCTGAATCTCAGTGTGCTTCCTCCTGACAGTCCAGTTTCACCCCGTATGAGTCTGGGTTCCCCGAGTCTCACCCGGAACTGGAGTTCAGCGCAGTGGGGAGCCTTTGTCTCGCTCCCTTTCTAGAAAGCCAGCCGCATATTCAGCTGCCTGCCCTTTCTGTGCACGTGCGTCTCCGCATCTCCGCACCTCTGCCCTCTGCAGCTCCTCTGAGTCTCAGTGTCCTTTTCTCTTTCCTTCTAGTTGTAGAATTTCCACTCAGCCTGCTTTCCCGTGGTTCTGGATGATGTCCGTTTTGTCTTTTAGTTGTAGTTTTGAAATTGTTGTGCAAGGCAGCAGTATAGGTATTTATCTATGGCCGCCATCTTGGTTTTTCCTGCATTGTTTTGTTTTTTGTTTGTTTGTTTTAGTTGTTGTTAATCCTCACCTGAGGATATTTTTCCATTGATTTTTTAATTTTTTAGACCAGGGCCTGGGATTGAACCTGCATCCCAGGTCTGTGCCCTTGATTGGAATCAAACCCATGACTCTTTGGTGCATGGGCGATGCTCTAATCACTTAGCAACACTGGACAGATCTGCATTTCTCCCCTACCCTCCCGTAGTTCTTTCTTATTTATAATCGTACTTTGTTGGTATATATTACCCTGTAAAATAGATTTTGAATTGAGTACAAAACTTGCAAGAAGAGTTATTGTTCTTACCTTATGTTCTCATGGCATAAAGAATAAATCCTTTCACCATAAGGATAAATTTACTGGTAATTCCCAGCCAGGGCAGTTATTGCTTGCTGTCCTTCTCTCTGGCCATTTCTTTTTTCTGTTGGAATTTGTCTGGAAATGTCTTTTGGAATGCTTTCCACTGCCTGCAAGTACTGTGGGCTGAGTAGTGTGACACTCTTGGCCTAATCATAGAAATTTTTTTTTTCTAAAAGTTCATTTGTGAAATATTTCCCAAAAGGGAGACATTATTTTGTGTGTGTGTATGAATGGGAAAGTTGCTTTGAGTGGCATATGTAATTTAAAAATTTTAATATAAAGTTTTTAATGGAATACATTAAGTATGAGAAACATGGAGTAAGAAATGGTTTCCATGTTTAAATAGTTTTTGTTTATTTGTTTGTTTTAGTGTTTAGGACTCTCTTCTGGGTCACATGTTTCCAGTGTGAACTTCACTTGTGTTAACTGCAGGGGTTCAGACATATCTGAGTGTAGTGAGCAGCAGGGTGGCTGCCTGTAGTCTTTGATGCATAGGAAGAAAAAGGATTTTTTTTTTTTTAAGCAAATGAAAGAATAAAGAGCCAGACAATAGTCTCCTTTTGTTAGAGAAGTAGCATTTTAAACTTTACCTTGAGGTCTGTTTTGTTTTCTGGTGTAGATCTCTTAGGCCTTGTGGAGTTAGTAGGATAGGTTGCTTGTAAGAAAAAAAAAATTAGAAAGAACAAGAAAATGAGGATACGTTCTGAAAGATGTTTGGGGACAAGCAGCATTGCCCCTGTATTCTCTAACTGAGGGACCAGTTGAAAGGCATTTTTTCCTTCTTCGCCACAATTCACTGAGTGACTGGCATTTTGCAGACTGGACTGTGCTGGCAGTGTTAGAAAGGCATGGGCACCATGTGTGACAGCAGTGCTGCTGGACCAAGCAGCAATTAGAGCAGAGGGGAAGCTGGGCTCAGTGAAAGTTGGGGAGGGGAGGTGCTGAAGAAGCTGCAGGGGTGCCCTGCCAGTGACAGTAGTGACCAGTAATCAGCAGTACAGAGCAAAGGTGATACCAGGATTGGGAAAACAGATGAGGCCCCCTCAGCTTTAATTAGGAGGAAATAGAACAAGCAGACCTCAGACACCACACAGAGGGGTAAAATCATAGATGTGCCATAGTGGGTGACGGTTAGCTGACTGGTCTTGCTCATGAGCACATGTGAGTACTTTAGGATAACTCTCAGAAATGTTCTGTGGGACAATTTATAGGCCTTGCCTCCTGCATTGTGGGTTGTATTAGAATTCTGCAGAGAAACATAACCACTAGGAGATTTTATATATATGCATATATATTATGTATTATATATTTTATATTTTATGTATACAGTGTGTCCCCCAGAATTGTATACACACTTTAACAGCTGGTAGCTCAATGTTGAAAATGAAATGTATTTTAGTAAATACTGCCTTTATAATTATTCAGAGTATGTATATACATTTTTTTTGGAATACACACACATACACACATATGTATGAAATAGAACTTGGTTCATGTGGTTATAGAGGCTAAGTCCCACAATATGCCATTTACAAGCTGAAGAACCAGGAAAGCCTGTGTTGTAATTCATTATGAAGGCCTGAGAATTGAGATGATGGGGTGGGGTGGGGTGGGGTGGGGTGTGGGGAAGATAGTCTAAATTCTGGTCTGAGTCCAAATATCTCAACTCAAGCTGAAAGAGTCAATTTGTCCTTCCTCCACCTTTTTGTACTGTGCAGGTCCTCATAGTATTGGATGATGACCACAGTGGTTGAAGGCATCTTTTTACTCAGTCGATTCCAGTGCTAATCTCTTTTTGGAGACACCCTCATAGACATACCCAGAAATGTTTTACCAGCTATCTTGGCATCCCTTAGCCCAGTCAACTTGACATATAAAATTAGTCATCACAGGGGTGAAGATGAGAACAAGCAAGTATGATTTACATTTATTTTATAAAGTAATTTTACAAATTTCTTGAAGTATTAAGGGTCTTTCTTCTCCTCCTTTTTTTTTTTAACTTCTTTGTCACATAAAGTTTTGCTTAGTTACCTACTATGGCAAACAGTATTTTAGGTGTTGGATCAGCAAATTAAAATAAAATTCTTTCCTTTAGGAGCTTTATGTTTATAGGAGAAAGAATGGAAGCTAAAAACATTAACATCTAGTGTGATGAGTGATAATGATAGAGTCATGCATGGGCATTAGTGGGCTCCAGAAACTGATACTTAAACCAGCAGGGGGTGAGATTCTAAGGAGACTTCCAGAGAAGGTGCAGGCTGAGCTGCGTGTGAGTAGTGTTGAAGAAAGACACCTTAGGCAGAGGAAAACATTGCAGAAATGACTGCAAACCTAAAGTGTATTTGAGGAACTGCAAGTGGTTTGGTTTTGCATGTTGGCTAATATTGAGACCTGAGATATGCAATTTAGATTTTTGAAGAGTCTTGTACATTATACTAAGAGTTTGGACATTTTTCTTGAAGGAAAAATAGAAGAGGAAGGAGAACCAATGTGGTAAGAAGAGCCCCAGATTGTAGTGCTAGACATTGCGACCTGGTGAAGGAATTTAAGCTAAGGAGTAGTGTGATCAGATTTGTATTTAGAAAGAGCACTTATGCAACATTTGATCACATAAGTGAATTGGAGGGAGATCTCAAGAGCCAGGATACCAGTTTAGGAGACTATTACATGAGGTAAGGGGATAAATTGAGACACTAAATTAAGTCAGTCAGGAGTAAGAGAGAAGAGACTAATTGAGAAAGTAGAATTGACTGGATTCTTCAGTTGATTGGATGTGAGAAAGGCAAGAAGAATATACAGGTATCGGGTTGGGCAGATGATTCATTGGTGGTGTTATTCCTTAAATAGAGATTACCACAGGGACAGTTTGAAAGGTAATAGAATGACTTCTATTTAGGCATCTTGTTGATTAAAAATATTTAGGAGATGGTTGAATATATGGATCTCAGGCCTAGGAGATCAGTTATAGTAAAAGATGAACGCTTGGCATGGATTTTTTAAACAATTATTTGCTGAGCATTTTCCAAGCATTGTGTTAGGCATCGGAAGGTAAGGAAGAGGGAGCCATGTGTAAGTAGGTCTGACATCTGTGTAAGAGAGGATGAAGGAAGATATATCAGGGAGGAAGAGTCTCAGATAGCAATACAGCTTTGAGAAAGTCTCAGCCATATCAATGGTGAGGGGCTGGTGTTGGTGGGCCAAACAGATTTTGCCCATTAGAGATGCCCTCTGTTGAGCAGGAATGTTCTTCCTCTAGCATCCCTCTGTGCGTGGGGCAAGTGTGGCCTTGATGTGAACACTGCTGTGGATCCTGAAGGTGTGACAGCTGGAAATTGTTGGTAAACTGCACTCCTCACAGCAGTGGTACACTCCTTGGCTGCTGCAGTGGATGTGGGTGCTTCACTTGGGTAAAAGGTAGAAGGAATTCCTGTTGGTCCATTATTTCGTCTGCTTTCAGTAATCTATACTAATAAAAGAGTAATATGCTAATTAGACCGGGCATCTTCCGGACATCCATCCAGACATCCTTACAGACAAAGCCATGGTGGCAGGGGCTGAGGTAGAGGCAGTTAGGGGTGATCAGGTCAGCAGGGTAGGGCAGTTAGGGGCCACCAGGCCAGCGGGCGGGGGGGCAGTTAGGGGTGATCAGGCCGGCAGGCAGAGGCAGTTAAGGGTGATCAGGTAGGCAGGGGAGCAGTTAGGGGTGATCAGGCAGGCAGGCAGGCAGGCAGGTGAGCAGTTAAGAACCAGTGGTCCTGGATTGCCAGAGGGATGTCTGACTGCTGGTTTAGGCCCGATCCCTAAACCAGCAGTCAGACATCCTCTGAGGGGTCCCAGATTGGAGAGGGTGTAGGCCAGGCTGAGGGACCCCGCCCCCCTGTGCACTGATTTTTTGCACCAGGCCTCTAGTTTCAATATAAAGTCAGAGAAGTTGACTGGGCAAGTGTTGGAAGGTTTTCAGGAAAGAGCAAGAAAAGAGAATGTATAGGTAAAACATTAGTTGAAATAGTAGCTCATCTACTCTAGGGTTGATAGGGAAGGAAGTAGAACTAGAAAGGGGTGCTAAGGGATTGAAATGAAATGAAGTCAAAGAACTAGATATTGCAGTGAGTTTGAAAGCACTTGTACTGAGGGTGTAAGGGACCTTATAAAGAGAGACAGTATGATAAATTGGTATATTAGTTTAATAGTAATAGCCAAATTCTGGGAAATACTGATACGTTGAAATCCCTTCATGTAAATTGAGAATAAAATCTTACTAGTAGAACATGACAATTATATGTGTACTAGAGGCCCAGTGCATGAATTCGTGTACCAGTGGGGTCCCTTGGCCTGGCCTGAGGGATCTGACTGAAACTGCCTCTCTGACATCCCCCGAGGGGTCCTGTATTGCAAGAGGGTGCGGCCAGGCCGAGGGACCCTACTGGTGCACTATTAGGGCCGGGGAGGGATGCAGGAGGTTGGCCAGCTGGGGAGGGACCGCAGGAGGGCTCCAGGGCATGTCCGGCCTGTCTCACTCAGTCCCGATCAGCCAGACCCCAGCAGCAAGCTAACCTACCAGCTGGAGCATCTGCCCCCTGGTGGTCAGTGAACATTATAGTGAGTGGTGGAGCAACCTTAGCATATCATTAGCATATTACGTTTTGATTGGTTGAATGGCTGACTGGATGACCAGACACTTAGCATATTAGGCTTTTATTATATAGGACTAGGGGCCTGGTAAACGAAATTTGTGCAATGGAGAGGGGTCCCTCAGCCCAAACTGCCCCATATCACATACTGGGAGCCCTCAGGGGATGTCCTACTGATGGCTTAGGCCCAATTGGGAGCGTGCCTAAGCCGCAGTCTGGCCTCCCTTTGTGGGAGGCCACCAGGCTGATCAGGGGAAGGTGCCAGCCCCATCACCCCACTGCTGCAGCCACCGCAGCTGCCAAGGTGGCTCCAGTCCCTTCACCATCAACACGGACTCCAGTCCCTTCACCATGACAAAACGACAACTTTCTTTAGGCATTTTCAAGATGTGTCTTTCATAGGATATGACATTGCTTTCTTTCTTTCTTTTTTTTATCCTCACCTGAGAATATGTTTCCATTGATTTTTTTCCTCTTCCCTCCAATTGCAGGCTTGGCCTGAGGCTTCAGGCTTGGGCAGGGGGTCCCCCGCCCCTCTGATCCCCAGCTGGGCCCAAGGCTTTAGGCTTGAGCAGGGGGCCTCCGTCCCTCCAATCGCCGGCTCAGCCCGAGGCTTCAGGCTTGGGCAAGGGGGTCCCCGCCCCTCCGATCGCTGGCTCGGCCTGAGGCTTCAGGCTTGGGCAGGGGTCCCCTTGCCCCTCTGATCCCTGGCTGGGCCCGAGGTTTTAGGCTTGAGCAGGGGGTCCCTGCACCTCCGATCACCAGCTCAGCCCCTGCCCAAGCCCCTCCGATTGCTGACCCGAGGCTTTAGGCTTGGGCAGGGGGCCCCCTGCCCCTCCGATGGCTGGCTCAGAGTGACCTGGGTGCCGAGGATGTTCCCGGGACCCAGGTACGTATGCAAATTAACCACCATCTTTGTTGGGTTAATTTGCATACTCACTCTGATTGGCTGTGGGCATAGCGGAGGTACGGTCAATTTACATGTTTGTCTCTTATTAGGTAAGATGTAATAAATATACGCACCATAGAATTACAACTATAAATACTATGTAAAAGTATAAAGATAACCTAATTACTTAGTTTTCGTAGTGTAACTTTTCTGCAAAGTGAAGTTTCAGAGTCACTTTCTACAAAGTTTCTCAAATCTATTCAATTGTCAGGCAATGCAATTTTCCCCCCAAGAACTTTTTTCTTTTTAATGGATTATTTTTCAATTTTTCTAATAGTCTGAGAAAACATTTCAGAGCTTTATTCCTCAAAAGAGAAATACGTGAGTTCCCCTCTCATGAAGGGTTTGTTTGTGTCTTTATACCTGATAGAAAAATTAAAAAGTGAAAAAACATTCAAAGCATGTTTAGCTAAACATTTCTTGAAGTGAAAGTAATAAAGGTTAAGATAACAGTTTTAAATATATACAAATAACCTTTCATTAGCTCTCCTCTTGCAGAAGAGGATTAGAAGTTGCATTAAATAATTTAGGTAATTAAAATAATATAAGGTAGGTTGATAGAAGGTTGGACAAATAGACATTATAGTAAAGCAGGAATTCAAAAATGTAATTGAAGATTCTAGGTGGGTGTTCACTGTAAAATTCTTTCAACTTTTCTGCATACTGGAAAATATTTATAATAAAATGTTGAAAAAGTAATATAGCTTTTGCAACTTTGAAATGCATAAAAAAATGATGGTCTGATGGATAGATAAGTGATAAAGCAAGTACAGTATAGTAAAATGTCAATGATTGTTGGTATATGAATGTTCACTGTAACATTCCTGCAACTTTATGTATGTTTGAATATTTTTAGAATAAAATGTTAGATAAAATAGTGTCATAAACAGCATTTGGCATTAGAGAGGAGTTCTAGTTGTGTTACCTTAGACAAGATAACTAATCTCTGAGCTACAGTTTCCTTTTCTGTAAAATAGGCATAATATCTAGTTTATAGATGGTTTTGAGAATCAGAAAAAATATCTGTAAAGCAACTGGCAAAGGTAGACATTTGAAAATGCCTCTGATAAACTGAAACTATAAACTTCAAATTTAGGGATCATATCTTAGGTTTTGCTTAATATATTTAGAATTTTTGGATATATGGCCAATTAATTATTTGGATGGAACTAGGGATGAGGTGATGTCAATTTGTAAATGTTTGTTATCAAGATTGCTTTATTTCACCCAAATGACCTTTATTCCCATTATTCAGACCCTGTATTTTTTTTCTGGCTTAGTCTCTTAAATTAATCAGAGCTTGAGCCCAAAGATAGGAAGTTGGAACATCTTTATACAAGGGATAAAATCTCTGACTTTGTGGTACCCATCAAGAAAAACTTGATGGCCTTTAAAAAATATTTTCATTTTGTGAAGTATGTAAGTTCTCCAAAGAAGAGTTACTGTACTCCTGTCTTAATTATTAGTTCCATCTGAATATGTGTATACCATACGTCAGTCTGGGGGTCTTTGACTTATATTAATTTTTAAAGCATATATAGTAAATGTAATTCATATTTACTGCTGAATATATATAGATATATTTATAAATTCTATGTATAAACATAAATATTTACTGTTTAATATTTAGTAGTACTTTCCCTATTGATTACTTCTTTTTTTCTTATGGAAGTCAATTCTTTTTATGTTTCTTTTTAAGAATAAACAGATTTCTGGTTTGTTTGAAATTCAGCCTCAAGTGCATTTGTAAAGTACAATCCTCTTGTTTTTTTATTTTTTCTGTTTCATATGCAGGGTGGATAAAAATTACTGAACTTTTTATATTTATGTAAATTTATTTAAAATTAAATTCAGATTTGCTACCATATGCCTCAATGGCTAAACATAATATAGACTATTACAATCATTTATATAAATTGGTTTTAAAAACCAATTCAATATGTTGAATCAATATGTCATGAATTTCATATGTATATAGTTGTCATCTTAGTAAATTCCATGGCATATACTTTTACAGCATAGATTTAAAATAAAATTGAATAGACTTTTCTAGCCTGCATTATGGAGGAACTCCTGTTATCTTCCAGTTGACTGATTTAATATCAGAAAATAATCATGCTACTTAAATCAGCCAGATTTAGTGTATCCATCACATCCTTCAGGATGGAGTTTTTAATCTCTCAGTATTATTTAGATTGTCCTTCATTTGTTAATCTTTGTATAACATAGAGTAACATGAAAATAAAGATTGTTCAAAGGGTGTCCTTATTTTCTTTCTGTGGGTATTTGCCAGCTGTGGCAATGATTCCTTAGGAAACATTAGGGGAATTATATATATTTAGTTAGTGAATTCTGTCAGTGAAGTATATTAACTTACCTGTGTGTAGGGCAGATCTGTGATATATTTTGAAATTTAAAAAGTATCTTCACATTCAGATAGTTAGGGATCACTAATATACTAGGAACATCAAATGTTCTATAGTTTAAATGAGTAAAATTTAAGCATGAGTTAAATTTTGTCAACTTTTGGAAGGAACAGATACAAGGAAATATTGGTAGAAAAAGTAGACAGTAAACTTATTCGTTAGCAAAAATTTAGACCAGCCCTAACCGGTTTGGCTTGATGGATAGAGCATTGGCCTGTGGACTGAAGGGTCCTGGGTTCAGTTCTGGTCAAGGGCATGCACTAGTATCTTGGTTGTGGGCACATCCCCAGTAGGAGGTGTGCAGGAGGCGGCTGATCGATGTTTCTCTCTCATTGATGTTTCTGACTCTCTATCCCTCTCCCTTCCTCTCTGTAAAATATCAATAAAATATATTTAAAAAAACACATAAAAAAACGCTAGACCAATGATCTATAATAATAAAAGCATAATATGCTAATTAGACCAGAGAGCCGGATGTCCTTCCAGATGAAGCTGCCACAGCTGGGGCTGAGGCAGAAGCGGTTAGGGGAGATGAGGCAGGCAGGTGAGCAGTTAGGGACAATGAGGCAGGCAGGCAGAGTGGTTAGGGGTGATCAGGCAGGCAGGCAGGTGAGCGGTTAGGAGCCAGTGGTCCCAAATTGCGAGAGGGATGTCCGACTGCTGGTTTAGTCCCAATCCCGCAGGGATTGTGAGAGGGTGCAGGCCGGGCTGAGGGACCCCCTAAGTGTTTGGTTGTCCGGTCAACTGTTCAACCAATCAAAACATAATATGCTAATGATATGCTAAGGCTGCTCAATCGCTTGCTATGACATGCACTGACCACCAGGGTGCAGACGGTCAACCAGTCGCTATGACATACACTGAGCACCAGGGGGCAGAAGCTCTGACCAGTAGGTTAGCTTGCTGTGGGGTCCGGCTGATCGGGACGGAACCAGAGGGGCCGGACACATCCTGGAGCCCTCCCATGGTCCCTCCCTGGCTGAACAACCTCCTGCATCCCTCCCTGACCCCGATCCTGCACCAGTGGGGTCCCTTGGCCTGGCCTGTACCCTCTCGCAATCCAGGACCCTTCAGGGAATGTCGGAGGGCTGGTTTTGGCCCTATCCCGCAGGCCAGGCTGAGGGACCCCACTGGTGCATGAATTCGTACACTGGGCATCTAGTAATAAATATAACATAGTAAATATATATTATTTTGTCAAAAGACAAAAAAAATTTATTCTTAAATGCAGATCTTATTATGATTTAAATTTTAATTTACTTAAATTATGGTAAACTTTCAAAATAGGACATTTAATGTAAGCAAGGGTTATATACTTGTCATTGGCCTTGAATGTTACTAGTAAACAGTGCAATGTACTACTATTTCTATGTAATTTCAAAAACTAGGTCATTTGTAGTATAGCTTTAACAGTTATACTATTTAATGTTTAAGAACAAAATATGTAATATATAAACAAAAGCAGTTTCCACTAACCCCTTAACAGTGTTCTCTTTCATAACCAAACTGTGTTAATATATTTGACCTATCATTGTTTGTTATGTTTATAAAGAATTAGAATAACTTATTTTTAAAATGACTTATACATACCTTTCCTTACCAATCTCTCATTTTCTATATGTGCTAAATAAAATAGCAAAGAAAACTGTATATTTCTTATATTCTTGTAGTGTTTATTTTCTTAAACAGGTGCCTGCTAGGGTAATTTGCTCTGAAATCTTACGCTTCCCACATTCCAAAATGAATAAAAATTTTAGAAAAAGATTCACCTATAAGTTGTCATCTTTCTAAATCTTTCTATAATGTTATTGTCAAAGTATGCTATATTCTTTGAAGAGAAGAGGTAGGAAAAAAAGAAGAATTGATATACTGTCTTAAATCATTACTTTGACTCAGTAGGTCAGGGTTTTAAAAAACCCATTTTGTGTGATCTAATATTATTTCTGGATGCTTTTTGTTCTTGAGTATCTTTTGCTTTTTATATTTGTGTGTGGTTTTCATCTTGTCAAATATAGCTATATTTTGTTTATTTAGACCAGTTTCTAATCGTCTTCAGAAATCACCGGAAGCTGAAGACTCTAAGTAATTTATTTTCAATGTGTAGTATTTACTGCTGTGCTGTATATACATTTTATATTTATATCAGGAAAGGGTTGCAGAGGGGTGCTTTAGAACCACCTTTTCAGCTCTAAATAGCTATTGTGTACATATGGTAAGGTACTGCTGCTTAACAATTAGTAACTGCTTTGATGAAACTAAATTACATGTTTAAGTTCCCATCAGGAAGTCGCTTCACATATCTGTATTAATGTATTCAAGGCTCGAGAAGGAAAGTTAATTTTCCAGCTTAAATATTTAATTCAAGCTTAAAATTTAGTCTGTAATTAGAGCTCCCAAATGGCAGGAACATGGAGTATTTGTCCATTTTAATTAGATTGTTGTTTACCTATTAATTATATATCATATCTTGTCATATAGTTTTGATGGTAACAGATGGTGCTAGGAGTTAGTAAGGGTTTGAACAAAATAAGATTCCACATGATTTATTAAGTTGCACCTTATTAGTGAGTGGTCTCCTTTAGTCAGGTTATTCTCCCAAATAAGAACTGTACAACATTTCATTAATTTTGTAATTATTCTTTTTGGAAATACTGAAACAAAAAAGTCTGAGATGACTGATGTCTGTTTAGAAATAAAATGGATCACTTTAGGATTCTTTAATTTCAAGGAGTATATATTGTCAAATTGTATAATTGGTATGAAGTTTAGTTCATTTTGCTAGGACAAAGTCAAGAGAATCAGAATTTTATTTATTGGTAAAAATATAGGCACTGGTAAAAAATATGCCTGTAGGTACATATATACATACATACATACATACATACATACATACATACACAGTTCGTTTGAAATTTACTGTAGTCCTTAATATCATTAGACTAAAAGTACATTTCGTTCCTATTTCTTAGCTCTTCAGCTTCTTATGTAAAGAACATTGCTCCTTATTTTATAGCAAAAACAGAAGACCCTGCCCCACTTTTACTAATTTCAGTATTTGCTCCTGAGGTCCTCTCTGATACATACCAGCTCTTCAAAACTATGGCTTTCTGTTACCTATGTTACTTTTAGCAAGCAGGTTTGGTTTTGGTTAGTTTTATCTTGTTTTTGTATTTTAATTTGTCGCCACTTAAACCAGGTCAGTTCCTAGAAATATATAACATGTATTTTTGTGTCATAACTAATTCTTTATAGTGGGGTGGTATCTAAAAATTAAATATATGATTCCACATGTTCACAGTCAACTTTATTAGATGTATAAATTAGGCATCTTAATGTGTGAAATGCTCATATAGCTGAAATTATCAATTTAATGTGACCTTAGTTTTATTCCCCCTCTCTAGAATGTTGAGTGCTTAAAAACAAATCTCAAATATTGTGATATTCTATACAATAAAACCCTAATATGCAAATCTACCACACTGCGGAACGACCAACAGAATGACCAACTATGACACACACTGCCCCCCAAGAGTGAGGTGACCGGTGGCTGGGGGGGAACGGGGCTGGTGAGCGGGTGGCGCCAGGCTGCCAGCCAAGGTGGGTGCTAGCGGGGGGAACCCTGATTGTTCTGCCTGCCGGTCACCCCACAGATGGTCCTGATTGCCGGCCAGGCCTAGGGACCCTATCCTATATATTGGGAATAGCCTCATAGATTTAAAAATTAAAACGTGGTAAGGCTACTCAAACACTGAAAAAACAGGATGATGCAGCGATGACATGCATGGACTCTGGCTTGCACATTTTGTGGTCAGCCCTGATTCTGACACTTATAACTGTGTGACAAAGCCAATTACTTAACTTCTCTCTGCTTCAGTTTTTCCACCCATAAGATGGGGAAAATGGTACTACTGCCTCAGAAGGATCATGTCTTTATAATGAGGGCAAAAAAATGTAGCTGCCCATACAACAGCAAGATGCCCTTCACCTGTATGAAAAGTATGGTCACTGGTGCATGCAGCGTCCCAGGTTGCGAAAGGGATGTCCAACTGCCGGTTTAGGCCTGACATCCCCCGAGGAGTCCTGGATTGCGAGAGGACACAGGCCAGGCTGAGGGACCCTTCCTCCCCTGTGCACGAATTTCTTGCACCAGGCCTCTAGTAATGTTATAATGTGGAAGGATACTACATTATAGGTATAGTAAGTAAAGAGATATCAAAGGAGAAAAAATATTTCACTCACAATACATATAGCCTTAGTTTGAAAGTTTGAATTTTTAACATGTCTTTCCCTTGTAAAAATATGGGATCGTATATTTTTTTGGCAGAATATATCAAATGTAACATTTAATGTTTCAACAAAAAAAAAAGAAAATTAAGTTGAAGCATATAACTAAAAGAAATGTAATCAATTTGTAATTAACTTAAAGGCAAAATAGTTCTTTTTTATAAAGAAATGAGAACATAACTTGATTTCTTTTTTGGAAATACGTGAAATATACCACAAATATATTTTATCTGGGGAAATAAATAAATGACTCTTTGGTGATTATTAGGAGAAACACCAAATGAAAATGAAAACGCTGTTTTAGAAATGAGGTTTTCTTTTGTGTTTATTCTCTCCAACCCCTAGCCCAGCCGTGGGCAAACTACGGCCCGCGGGCCAGATCCGGCTGTTCTATCCAGTTCTCTTGCTCTCCCCTCCGCTCCTTTACTTTGAATTTATATTAGTTCACACAAACACTCCATCCATGCTTTTGTTCCGGCCCTCCAGTCCAGTTTAAGAACCTATTGTGGCCCTCGAGTCAAAAAGTTTGCCCACCCCTGCCCTAGCCCATCACCACTTTCTCCCTTGAGAGAACTTTTATTTCAACAGCCAACCATGCACATATTTGACTTTTTCAAATAAAATGGCAGTAGTGATTACTTTTCTGGAATTATAAAGTTTTTTTCCCCTTAAAATAGCAGTGTATGAAAGTATTTAGGAAAATATGGTAGCTGATAAATCAGTCTTATTACTTGATACTGATTTGACTCAAGTTGAATTTTTGGACTCACTTTTTAAAAAATTTATTTTATTTTATTTATTGTTTAAAGTATCCTATATAATAAAGAGGTAAATGCAAATTGACCATAACTCCAACACACAAGATGGCTGCCCCTATGTGGACACAAGATGGCCACCACAAGATAGCCAGCAGGGGAGGGCAGTTGTGGGCGACCAGGCCTGCAGGGGAGGGCAGTTAGGGGCAATCAGGCCAGCAGGTCAGGGCAGTTAGGGGCAACTAAGCTGGCAAGGGAGGGCAGTTAGGGGTGACTGGGTCAGCAGGGGAGGGCAGTTGGGGGCGACCAGGCCTGCAGGGGAGGACAGTTAGGGATTACCAGGCCAGCAGGGGAGGGCAGTTAGGGGTGACCAGGCTGGCAAGGGAGGGAAGTTAGGGGTTCCAGGCCAGCAGGGGAGGGCAGTTGGGGGTGACCAGGCCTGCAGGGGAGGGCATTTGGGGGTGACCAGGCCAGCAGGGGAGGGCAGTTAGGGTTGACCAGGCCTACAGGGGAGGGCAGTTAGGGGCAAACAGGCTGGCAGGGGAGCAGTTAGGCATCAATCAGGCTGGCAGGGGAGTGGTTAGGGGGTGATCAGGCTGGTAGGCAGAAGGGGTTAGGGGCAATCAGGCAGGCAGGCAGGCAGGCGAGCAGTTGGGAGCCAGCAGTCCTGGATTGTGAGAGGGATGTCCGACTGCCCATTTAGGCCAGATCCTATTGATAGGATCGGCCTAAACAGGCAGTCAGACATACCTCAAGGGGTCCCAAATTGGAGAGGGTGCAGGCTGGGTTGAGGGACACCCCCCTCCCCATGCACGACTTTTGTGCATCGGGTCTCTAGTTACAAATAAAAGTGCATATGTCTTCTTTTTCCCCCATTGACCTTCCCTCGACCTCCCCTACCCCCTGGCACATGCCCTCACCACCCCCCCCCCCCCCAGTATCTGTGTCCATTCTTTATGCTTATATGCATGCATACAAGTCCTTTGATTGATCTCTCCCCATTCCCTCCACTTACCCCCTGCCTTCCCCTGAAGTTTAACAGTCTGTTTGATGCTTCTTTGTCTCTGTATCTATTTTTGTTTGTCAATTTATGATGTTCATTATATTCCACAAATGAGTGAGATCATGTGATATTTATCTTTCTCTGACTGGCTTATTTCACTTAGCATAATGCTCTGCAGTTCCACCCATGCTGTTGCAAATGGTAAGAATTTCTTTTTTACAGCCACATAGTATTCCATTGTGTAGATGTACCACAGCTTTCTAATCCTCTCATCTGCTGATGGGCTCCTAGGCTGTTTCCAAATCTTAGCTATGGTGAATTGTGCTGGACTCACTTTTTATTTTCTTCTTTTTTCACTCAGCAGTGGAGTGTGATAGGTTCAAAATAATTTGTAAGCAGGGTGTTCAAAATTTGAGACTCATGATTTGATGTATAGATATTATCTCTTTTTAAGCACATAGAAAAAAAGATAACTGTTTATCTGAGTACTTTAAAGGTAGAGATGTGAAGGTTTGATGAGGTCCTCATCAGTAGAGGTGGAGCAGACCTAGGGAACCAAGAAACATGGTGGGTAGGATGGTGAGTGCAGATTTAAAATTCATTACAAGTACTCAGTCTTCTCAAACGTATATTTATACCTCTCAGCTTTTGCCTTTCTGTTTCTTTTGAATGAGACGATCTTGACTGCAACTTATACCTTATTTTTCTTCAAGGTTCAGTTCAAATTTTATTTCTTTCATAAAATATTTTAACTTACACCTTCCTTGGCACTTCGTGTATACACTTGTCTTGTTGAATTGTATTTATTTGTTTACACGTCTGTGTTTGCTATTACACTGTTGGCTCCTGTTAAGGGTAGTATCTTATTTATGTGTTTATCTCCAGTGTTTTTAGCACGAGTGCTTCATAATAGCTGTTTGATGAACACTGGTTGAAAGAATGAATAAAAATATTTTATTTTATAGGATGTGGCCATAATAAAAGAGTTAGAATGGTATGGATCTGCAGTAGGCCCCTCTGAAATTTTTTTAACTTTTAAGTAATTTAATTTTTTTTAAATAAAGGAAATATCTGCAGAGGTAATTTTTTTCTTCAAAATAATCTATATTTTTTGTTTTCCTATAATTACTCCATGATTTTGGTAAACATTCAAACACTACAGAAGTGTATAAAGTTTAAAACGATTTGTAATTCCTCTGTAGTGACCATTGTTTCTTGTTTGTATATGTCCTTCCACCTCCCCCCTTTTTATGCTGTATGTTTTTCCTCTCTCATTTTCTTTTTTAAAAATATTATCTACATTAGCTCTTTCTAAAGACACTTTTGAAATATGGGCTCTTCAGTTGAATTCTTCACACTGTGAATCTGTATCCTTGTACCATGAACAGTGTACTTTGGTAATTCCAGTGGATATTTTCACACCTTAAGTTATACTTTTCTCCATTTTGAAATACATTTTTGCCCTTGTTTATATGATATCACAATTCCTGGTTTTCCTGTTTCCTGATTGATTACTGCATCTCTTTTAGCTTCCTTTCCTCTACCTAATTTTTAAGTGCTTTTCTCCTCTCACTATACCTTCCTCCTGGTAGTCTCATCAACGTCCATGACCAAGTTTATGTGATGACTTCCAAGTTGACAACTCCAGCCTAGCTCACTGTTATGTCCACTCAACCGATATATCTAACTACCTTCTGGATGTTTCTCTACTTGGATTCCACAAGAATTTTTCAAATTTGACAAGTCTGAAATTAAATTTATTTTATTCTTGCTTAATTTGGTCCTTCTGCATCTAGTTTCTCCAGTTTCAGTCAGTAATACCTTTCTACCTAATTGTGCAACCTTAAAACTCTTACTCATCATAGTCAACTCATCAACAAATGTTCCTTCATTGTATTCTAAATTTTGATGTAGTTACAGATTTGTTTTGGACTTAGGTTTAATCTGTTGATGTATTTGTTACTCTTTACACAGACTTTATACTTTTTAATAACTGGATTTATTGTTTTGCCACCTTACAAGGCTGTTCCTTTCATATTATTATTCTTGAAAAAAAATCATAGGTATTCAGACAATTTAGGTGGACTTTACAGTTGCTTTGTTAAATCTGCCACTTTCTGTCCTCACAATCCCTTTGGAATTTCTAATAGAATTGCATTAGAAGTATCGATTACTTTGAGGAAAACATATAACTTTCCAATTATGAGTTTTCCCACTTAGGAACATGTTGCACACCTTGACTTAATTAAATGCTATGTAAGTCCTTCAAACAAGTCAACACATTTTCTCCATAGTTTTTTTTCACAATGCACTATTTGCTGTTGCTCTTATGATGGGGTGTTTTCTTTATGGTTCTTTTAGTTTTGTCTAGTATTTAGCACAGTCTCTGGCATAACAAACATTTATTGAATTATGAGGAGTTTTGGGTATATAGGAAAGTTTTTTTTTAAATTATGAAGTCTGATGTATTTTATAAATTAAAAATATTTTGCAGTTGATTATTTCAAGTTTTTGTAAATAGATAATGACAATTGAATATTGTAATGTTGCCTTCCTTTGAAAGTTTAACTTCTTGTTTCTCATACTTTTCCTATAGGGTTCACTAAAAATCTCCCTACAGTGTTGAAAAAGCATTAATAGCCAGTAGTCTTGACTGTTTCTGGCTGTAAAGAAAAAATTATTTATGTTTTACCATTATATCTGTTACTGGTATTTTTGTTCCATGCTAATAAATGCTTTATTGAGGAATGAAAGTTCTATTTTTTATTTGCTTAGTTTATTTTTTAATTAAAAATGAGTTAAGTTTTATTGAAGTTTAACTACATTCAGTAAAATGATATCGTGGTCTTTTCTTCCTTTGCTTACTAACGCAGTCAGCTACTAGATTTTCTGATATGAAATTGCCCTTGCATTTCTGGAAAGATTTCTTCCTGGTCATGTTATATTGTGAGATCATTTTTTTGTGTGCTTTCTTTGTTGTGTTTTGGTGTTAAAGTTATGCAAACATTCAATGAATGAGGACACTTTTCTTTCTTCTTTGTAATGGGGATTAAACATAATAGGGATTAATTCCGTAAATGTTTGTTAAAATTTACCCATACTATAATAAAGGTGCCTTTGGTTGCAAGTGAGAGACGTTGTGGTCAAGAAATAGAGCTTTGCCAGCTTCTGGAGAATCCCTTCCATGTGCTTTATGCCATTTACAGCACCCATACTTCCTCCAGAATTAACCACACTTCTGACTTGCATAATAATAATTTATTTAATTTTATGGTTTCATCACCTAAGTGTGCATCTCTAGACACTACAGTTTAGTATTGCCCATTTGAAAAATTAGTTTTGTTTTTAAAATTTTTCTTAATCTATGGTTTCATTCTCCAACCTTTTGTTTCCTTTATAAGTGATCTACTGCAGAACCTGGGCTGTTTGATCTGGAGAGTTTGCTGCAGCTGTGGAATCTGCTGATTTCATACTCATGTTATAGTTAAACATTTTCTTCTATATTTTCTCCAAATTGATAGGTAGCATCAGAGTTTGAATGGATTTAGGCTTAATCTGTTAGGCAAGACTCTGGATGCTTTTGTGTCCTTTCATCAGGAGGTACATAATGCCTTTTTATCATTTTAAATATTGGCAGCCATTGATGCTAAAAGCCTACATCCATTAACTCACTATTTCATTTTCTATACAGTGTTTTTATTATATAAGCTATGTAGAAGTGAAATGTATTTCAATTTCTTATTATCAAGGATTTAAAAAAAATTCTAGGTTTATATTGTGGTCAACAAATGTGGGCCCTACATTTTTACATTGTATTAGGATTATCTTTGTCTCTTAAATATGCAAGTTTGCAAATATTTCATTAGCATTTGTAAGAACTTCTGTTTTTCTTTAGTTGTGATTTAAATGTTTTAACTATCTAATAAAAGAGTAACATGCTAATTGACCATACCTTCGTGACGCCCACCAGCCAATCAGGAGTGAGTATGCAAATTAACCCAACAAAGATGGTGGGTTAATTTGCATATGCAGGTGTCCAGCGGCCAGGGGCAGGGTGGGATGCTTGTGTCATTGCCATGGCAACGACACAGGCATTCTGCACCACCCCAGCCTCTCCAGGCCTCCGGGCAGCGTGGGAAGGCAGAAAGGCGGCTCCAGCCAGAGCAAAGGCGGTGCCGGCAGCCAGGGGAAGAAAGGCCCATTTGTGCATGAATCTTCATGCATTGGGCCTCTAGTATTTAAATATTAAATCAGCTATCTCCTTTCACCTTTTCTCTCTCTCTCTCTAAAAAAATCAGATTTATTGATGTATTTTTCAAATAGCTTTTTATTTGTGTATCTATACTTGATCAATCAAATATGGTAGTAGGCTTGTATTTCAGAGAGATTTACTCTAGTAGCAATCTCTAAGGATGGATTGGAGGTGTGACCATTCCTGAAGGCATCAGCTCACATAGAGTGTTTTTAATTTTGTTTTGTATTTGGTAATTCTCCAAGTAAGAAATGATGACTCTGAATTAAGACCATGATGATAAAAGTAGGAGACAGATCCTAAAATATTTGGGATATAGGTTTAGAAAATGAGAGAAATAAGAGTCTAGTTTCTTTTTGTGTTTAGGGGGTGACAGTGTGATTAAACATATGACTTAGAACAGAGGATGACTTAAATGTGGTTCATGAGCCAAGTCTGGCCTGCCATCCATTTTTATATAACCCACCATCCAGTAATGGCTCTTACAATTTTAAATGTTTTAAAAAGTCAAAATAAAAGTGATATTTTGTAACGCATAAACATTTAAATGAAATTTCACTGTCCATAAATAAAGTTTATAGTAATACAGCCATGCTCATTAATTTACAGCAGAGTTGACCCACAAAGACTAAAATATTTACTACCTGGCACTTTACAGAAAAAAATTGACAATTATTAGCTGAGAAATACCCTCTTTTTCTTTATCTTTTTCATTCCCATTCAATCTGGTGTTCATAACCAGTAATTTCTTATGGGACTATTATTTTTAAAATCTGTGTATACTGTAATTACATGAATTCAGTCTTGTTCGTGACCACTATTTTTTGATTAGCCATTGAAATCCATTTTCCATGCAAATTTTTGGGGTCTTTTGTGTATGATTATTGAAAGCTTTAAAAAAAAAGGGGGGGGGGCAGTCTGGCCAGTGTGACTCAATGGTTGAATGTTGACTTACAAACCAGGAGGTCACAGTATGATTCCTAGTCAGGATACATGCCCAGGTTGTGGGCTTGATTCCCTAGTATGGGGTGTGCAGGAGGCAGCCAATCAATGATTCTCTCTCATCATGTATGTTTCTATCTCTCTCCCCTCTCCCTTCCTCTCTGAAATCAGTTTTTAAAAATCTATTTGATATTTACTGTTCTCTATTAAATCAGTGGTTTTTCTTAAATGCCGTTCAGACAATCTTGGTCATTATTATAAAATTACAACTTAAGGTGATAATTTAATATTGTATAATCTTTTATATTTGTGTTTTTCATGGAGTTTCCTTTTTTTTTTTTTCATGAACTCAGACTACAATTTGAATAAACAAATTGATTTTAAAACCATTCTGAGAGCAAGTCCTCTGAGACTCTGGGAACAGGATTTTGGTTTTATTAAAGATTCAAAATAATTTTCTATAAAGTATGATTTTACTTATAAAGTCATAGTTTATTGATTTGTTAAGGTACTAGCAAATAGAATTTTAGGAAAAAAGGTTTCTTGAAAAAGTCTAATCTAATAATATGTTTATAGACAAAAGAATTGGGCTTTGTTAAAAACAAGACAATAGGGCCAAAATGGAGTCACTTATGCTAAGCCCCATGTCACCTAAAAACACGCAGGTTTTATAGCTATCTTGTCTAAAAAATTTTTCATGAGAAATTTCTTAAATTTTTTGTAATTCTTTTTTAATTTGTATTTTTATTGATTTGAGAGACAGAGAAACATCCATGTGAGAGGAGAACATCGATCGGCTGCCTCCTGCATGCCTCCTACCAGGGATCAAGCCCGCAACCCAGGCATGTGCCCTGACCTAGAATAGAACTGGCAACCTTTCAGTGTCCAACCAACTGACCATACCGGCCAGGGCTGTAATTAATTCTTGATTTACAGTCATTTATCTAGTCCTGTTACCAGTGAGTAATGAGAATCAATACCTGGTCTTTGACTAATGACTTAAATATTTATCAATGCACAACATGCTTTTCACTCATTATAAGCAGTTAAGTTTTTATTTTTATTTTGTGTTGAGGGAACAAGGTAAATTAGGTTATGTGACATATGTTTTGTAGCAGTATGAAAATTTAAATTTGCTTTGACTTTTTCTATACTTTTTACTTTTCCTCTGTGTAGGTGTTTATCTGTGTTTTCTATTCAAAACATATCAATGTTTTCTATTATTGTTTAGTTGTCCAATCTATTCCTCCTTTTTTTTTCTCTCTCTTTTCATACACATTTTACTGATTTGTCCACAGAGAGGAAGGGGGAGAAACAGAGAGCCAGAAACATCGGTGAGAGAGAAACACTGATAAGCTGCCTCCTGCACACCCCACACTGGGGATGTGCCCGCAACCAAGGCACACGCCCCCGAGCGGAATCAAACCCGGGACCCCCCAGTCCACAGGCCGACGCTCCATCCACTGAGCCAAACTGGCCAGGGCTATTCCACCTTTTTGTACTCACTAAAATAATAGAAATGGTCAGTGAGTGTAATTCACTTTCATATGTACACTAGAGGCCCGGTGCATGAAATTCGTGCACGGGGGTGGGGGGTGTCCCTCAGCCCAGCCTGCACCCTCTCCAATCTGGGACCCCTCAAGGGATGTCCTACTGCCCGTGTAGGCCCGATCCCGATAGGATCGGGCCTACACGGGCAGTAGGACATCCCTCTCACAATCCAGGACTGATGGCTCCCAACTGCTTGCCTGCCTGCCTTCCTGATTGCCCCTAACCCCTTCTGCCTGCCAGCCTGATTACCCCCTAACCACTCCCCTGCCAGCCTGATTGATGCCTAACTGCTCCCCTGCCAGCCTGTTTGCCCCTAACTGCCCTCCCCTGCCGGCCTACTCACCCCTAACTGCCCTCCCCTGCTGGCCTGGTCACTCCTAACTGCCCTCCCCTGCAGGCCTGGTTACCCCCAACTGCCCTCCCTTGCAGGCCTGGTCCCTTCCAACTGCCCTCCCCTGCTGGCCTGATCGCCCACAACTGCCCTCCCTTGCAGGCCTGGTCCCTCCCAACTGCCCTCCCCTGCTGGCCATCTTGTGGTGGCCATCTTGTGTCCACATGGGGGCAGGATCTTTGACCACATGGGGGCGCCAT